>NC_143521.1:24586202-24906202 GCF_031878675.1 Megascapheus bottae
TAGAAAGGTTTATAGAATTTTTAATTTGTAATAAGCCAGAATTGGAATCAAGCTCAATTTGCATAGTGCAAGCTATGAGCTAAAATACCACTTGAGAGCATAAAATCTCTGATCCCAGGACATACAAAATTAAAATTAGCTAATATCCATGTGAAGAGGTAAAAGAACTAACAATCAATATTAGTTCATCATTATTAAATTCAGGAAGAAGATAAAATAAAGGAAAATTATATAATAGATGTTTATTACCAGAAATAACCATTTGGAAGATTAAAAAACTTCCTTTTGAAATTTATTTATTTGATGGTCATTGGAGTTTAGTTTCAGCTTCATAAACAAAATATGGTTTTGTTACTGTTCATAGTACATGCAAAATAACAGTTTATATAAAACTACATAAAATTCAAATTTTACAACTGTATAAATATGGTATGCATATTTGTATACTTGTATATGTATGTATACATCTGTATATTGTGTGTATATGTGTGTTTGTGAGTGTGTGTGTGTGTGTGTGTGTGTGTGTACTATTTGATTAACCGGAAACAAAGACATATTTGCAGTTTTAGTTCTGGGTTAGAAATCAGTGACTTAGCACATCATCCAGTCTCTCATGTCTTACACATCGCATAATTTTATGTATTTTAAGTGTATTTTTAGAACAACTTAAAGGTCTCAGAAAAATTGAAAAGCTGCATGAATATATTCCCTCTGCACATGCAAAGCAGCTCCTGCCGTTAAACCGCGCCAGAAGCTAACAGCTGTTATACTTGATGAACCCATCTTGAACCAGGTTCATCATCTGCAGTCCATGGTTTTCACTAGAGATTCAGTTTTAGGACTGTACAACGGTGGATTAGGACAGGCTAATAATATCTATTTGTTGTCCTGTAGGTCATATTGTCTATGAATTGCCGTGAAACTTCCTCTGTGCTCTATCTACTATTCCTTCCCTTCGTCCATCTTTCAACTGGGTCCATATTTTCTCATTTTAGTCATTATATTATGTAATCTTTCACAATGGCTTCTTCCATTCAGACATATTCGTGTATTTTTCCCTATGTTTTAATAATTTAATATATCTTTTTGTTCAAGAACTGCATAAGATTCTATTACCTGGATGCAGCGGTGATTTATTAACCCTTTACTTGCTGAATTGTGTCTTGATCGATTTTAAGTTTGGATGGGTAGATATAAATACCAATGTGCATATTTTCATATGGGCATGATTCAAATTTCTTTAGGCAAATGTCAAGAAACACTACTGGGGGATCATATAAATTTAAGCTTTGAAATAAATGTCCGAACTGTGTTCTGAAGTGTCAGTGATTCACTTGCAATAGATGACAGTTCCTGGTGCTACAAATTGTCTTCAGCCATTTTAATTATTAGTATTTGAAATGTTAGCAATTTATACTTATCTTAGTATCTTTGTTAATTCACATATTTTGCACATGGCTATGAAGCATCTTTCATGCATCTATTCGGAATTTGTAACTTCTTTATTAAGGTTTCTGCTAAGGTCTTTGGCACATGTCTTAATCCATTCACTCGTTTCTAACTACTGAGTTGTAAGAGGTTTCCTGCAGGCTCAGAAAAAAAGGATTTATTTCAGGCATTTTTCAAAACATTTGTTTCCACTTTGGATTAACTTCTCATTTTTATGACAGTGTTATTTTATAATACATAGATATTTGTGACCATTATATGAAAATTAAGGGGCATTAGCTCCCTAAAGTGAGGAAGAATATATTTCATGAGGAAAAAAGGAGTGAAATGGAAGAATAAGTAATAATATGTTCTTTATTATCTATTGAGCTTATTTCTTTTTTCTCTTTTTTTATATTTTTTATTGTAATTAATAAAAGGGTTACATGATATTTGCCGGATAAAAGGTGCATTAATTCACATACATTGATACCCTTTCACATGTCTTGGTCCCCATTTCCCTCCCCCCCACCCCCATCCCTCATCTTGTTTTCCCTCCTTCCCTATCCAATTTCAAATAACCAAATACAAATATATCCAATATATCAGATAACAAAGTGAGATACTGTAACAATATGAGATAACCAAGGGACAGCAAAAGGGATGAGAGATAACATAGTACATTAATGACAACAATCATTCATTATATGGCTTTTGTTTCAATATCCTAGAGGTCCTTTCAATTAGCATCATACTATATGGCCTTATGTATCAAGGTTTTGCTCTATTGCAAATCTCTGCTAGGAGAGCCCAAGGTTTCTACGGATTATGACAAATGAGGGAAACCATTGAGCCTAAGTTCCTTTGAGTCTGGCTTACTTCACTTAATATGATTTTTTTCTAAGACTTTCCATTTCCTAACAAATGGGGCAATGTCATTTTTTTTCTGACAGCAGCATAGAATTCCATTGTGTACAAATACCATATCTTGTTGATCCATTCATCAACTGAAGGACATCTAGGTTGGTTCCATGTCTTTGCTATGGTAAACAGTGCTGCAATGAACATTGTTATGCTAGCGCATATAATATGTCCTTGTTTCTGGATGGTTGGGTAAATGCCAAGTTGTGGAATTGCTGGGTCATAGGGGAGCTCTATGTTTAGCCTTTTGAGGCACTGCCATACTGCTTTACATAGTGGTTGAATGAGTTTGCACTCCCACTAACAGTGTAGTAGTGATCCCTCTTGGCCACATCCCCTCCAGCATCTGTTGTTATTAGTTTTCTTGATCCTGGACATTCTAACTGGAGTGAGGTGGAATCTTAGAGTTGTTTTGATTTGCATTTGTTTTATGACCAGAGATATTGAGCATTTCTTCATGTGTCTATGGACCATTTTTGTTTCTTATTCAGAGAACACTCTCTTTTTTTGGCTCATTTTTTAATGGGATGGTTGATACTTTGGAGATTAGTTTTGGATTGATTCAATTTTTTGATCTGCTGATATATTTTAGATATGAGGCCTTTGTCTGTTGTATGGTTGGTGAAGATCTTCTCCCACTCTGTAGGCTTCCTAATTAATTTACTAGCTATGTCCTTTGCCATACAAAAGCTCTGCAGTTTAATGCAGTCCCACTTATCCAGCCTTTCTCTGATTTATTGTGAGTGAAATGGAAGAATAAGTAATAATATGTTCTTTATTATCTATTGAGCTTATTTCTACATTCCTGGAAATACAGTATCTAGACTTATGCTGCTCCACAAAACCAAATTATTAAACTACTATGTAATTTGGAGTCGGGTTTTTTTGCTCATATTCAATGAAACACAAATTTCCTTTTTTGTTTTTTCAATATCTAGAAATTATGATTAAAGTGCTTACATCTTCTTTTCTTGACTTGGGAGATAAAATGATTGTGAGAACAAGAATACATAATGCTATGATTAAAATATCATATGTGAGAGATTTGAGAGAGAAAAAAAATACTAGAAAGAAACAAAAAATACCCAGAAGTCCTTGAAGAACTTGGTTCAGAGGCCTGATCTTTGTTTCACACGAATGAGAGAACCTGTGTTATGAAATCCAAGTATTTGAACCTGCTATATATAGTCAAATTGCTTAAGGCAAAATAGTGACTCAATTTTCAAGTGATGAGAAATAGAAAGAAAAATATAGAGAGAAGAATCTCTAAAATCTCAAAGAGAAAGAGATAAAATGCTAGAATTAAAGTATGCAAAATGAATAAAATAATGCAAGTAACACAGAATAACACTGGCATACAGAACACATTGATATATGAAACTTGGAAAATGGTTGCAAGCTTGAAACTTGGAAGACAATTATTTACAATTTATAGCCTGACCTTTAATGGTGATAGTGTCAAAATAAAACTTTAAAGTATTCTTTCTGCCTAGTATGTATTATAAAAATACCATTTCTGCAGTAAATTTATGACTATGCCAAAATTCCTGATACAGTTTCCTATTTAATGTTTCGTTGGTGCAGTATTGTTTTGAAAACTCTCAACTGCAGGCTCATAAATTGATAAAAATGTCAGATAACATTTTCTAATAAATACTTCTGAAAATAAAATATACCTCTTTATCCATTCTTTTTCTTTTGAAACTCGTAGTTTCATTAAATTTTCATTAAATAGCATAAGTCATCATAATTTTATTTAATATCTGCTGTATTCAAGCTATTTAGTATTATTCATTTGTTTCCCAAGTATATATTAATTGTTGTTGTTGTTATTATTATTTTTATGCCAGTCCTGGGGCTTGAACTCTTGCATGGGAACTGTCCCTGACTTTCTGTGCTCAAAGCTAGGGCTGTAATACTTGAGCTACTGCTTCCCTTTTGGCTTTTTTGATAACTACAAAAATTGATAGTAACAGTCTCATGGACTTTGCTTATGGGACTGACTTCGAGCCATGAAACTCAGCCTTCAGAATTGCTGGGATTATAGATGTGAGATACTGGTGCTCAGCTTCAAATACATTCTCACAAATACTCTGTTACTGCTTTTTCACTAGACATTTAAAATTTTCTAACATTGTGTGTTTTTTATAGTGTTGGATGACATCAGAGAAAAAGGAATTACTTGAGTTTTTGTGTTTCCTTCTAAAAATTTACTTGCATTAGAATACATGTAAATATATTTCAGTAAAACAAGCAATGTTGAAATAGTTTTAAAACATATTTACCCCATTCCATGTAAATCAATTATTCAAAATCTTGCTGTTGATTTATATTACAGATAAAGAATTTATTCCCATTACCACTGTGTAGTTTGATCTTTATGACCAAAATTGAGACTCCACAGAGGAAACCTTTGAAACAATTAACAGACTATTTATAAAAGTGTATATCATAGTGTATAATTTTTGATGAGTTGTTGTAGACGGTTGGCCAGTATTCTTTAAAGAAATAGAAGAGGCAATCCAAAATTTCATATGGAATAATAAAAGACCCCATATAGCAAAAACACTTCTTAGCAGAAAGAACAGCGCTGGAGGAATTTCAATTCCAAACTTTAGACTCTATTACAGAGCTATAATTCTCAAAACAGCTTGGTACTGGCACAGGAACAGGTCTGAAGACCAATGGAATAGAACTGAGGACCCAGATATTTAACCACAGACCTATGGCCACCTAATCTTTGACAAGGGAGCCAAAAAAATAGAATGGAAGAAAGACAGCCTCTTCAACAAGTTGTGCTGGCAGAACTGGTTAAGCACCTGCAGAAAACTAAAGCTGGATCCTTCTTTGTCACCTTGCACTAGAATTAACTCCAAATGGATCAAAGACCTGGAGGTAAAAGCTGACACACTGAAAACTCTACAGGAAGGAATAGGAGATACACTAGGCCTCCTTGGCACAGGTCGAAACTTTCTTAATAAGGACCAAGAATCACAACAAATCAGAGAAAGGCTGGATAAGTGGGATTGCATTAAACTGCAGAGCTTTTGCATGGCAAAGGACATAGCTACTAAACTAATCAGGAAGCCTACAGAGTGGGAGAAGATCTTCACCAACCAAACAACGGACAAAGGCCTCATATCTAAAATATATCAACAACTCAAAAAATTGAATCACTCCAAAACTAACCTCCAAAGTAACAACCATCCCATTAAAAAATGGGCCAAAGACTTAAAGAGAGTCTTCTCTGAAGAAGAAACAAAAATGGCCTATAGACACATGAAGAAATGCTCAACATCTCTGGTCATAAAAGAAATGCAAATCAAAACAACTCTAAGATTCCACCTCACTCCAGTTAGAATGGCCAGGATCCGGAAAACGAATGACAACAGATGCTGGAGGGGATGTGGCCAGGAGGGATCACTACTAACTGTTGGTGGGAGTGCAAACTCGTTCAACCACTATGGAAAGCAGTGTGGCAGTGCCTCAAAAGGCTAAACATAGAACTCCCCTATGACCCAGCAATTCCACAACTTGGCATTTACCCAACCATCCAGAAACAAGGACATACTAAACCCACTAGCACAACAATGTTCATTGCAGCACTATTCACCATAGCAAAGATATGGAACCAACCTAGATGTCCCTCAGTTGATGAGTGGATCAACAAGTTGTGGTATTTGTACACAATGCAATTCTATGCTGCTGTCAGAAAGAATGACATCGCCCCATTTGTTAGGAAATGGAAAGGCTTAGAAAAAATCATATTAAGTGAAGTAAGCCAGACTCAAAGGAACTTAGGCTCAATGGTTTCCCTCATTCGTCATAATCAGTATAAACCTTGGGCTCTTCTAGCAGAGATTTGCAATAGAGCAAAATCTTGATACATAAGGACATATAATGTGAAGCTAATTGAAAGGACCTCCAGGATAGTGAAACAAAAGCCATATAATGAATGATTGTTGTCCTTAATGTACTATGTTGTCTCTCATCTCCTTTGCTGTCCCTTGGTTAGCTCATATTGTTACAGTATCTCACTTTGTTATCTGATATATTGGATATATTTGTATTTGGTTATTTGAAATTGGATAGGGAAGGGGGGAAAACCAAGACGGGTGGGGGGTGAGGGGGGGAGGGAAACGGGTACCAAGACATGTGAAAGGGTATCAATGTATGTGAATTAATGCACCTTCTATCTGGCAAATATCATGTAACCCTTTTACTAATTACAATTAAAAAAAAAGAACCACACCAAAGGAAAAAAAAGTGTATATCAGGAGGCAGAAATGAGTTTTTAAAAATAGGAAATTAGTGAGGGAGGAAAATAAATGTTAAAAATGCTTATTTGGTTATTTGAAATTGGATAGGGAGGGGGGGAAACAAGATGAGGGCTGAGGGTGGCGAGGAGGGAAATGGGGACCAAGACATGAGAAAGGATATCAAGGTATGGGAAGTAATGCACCTTCTATCTTATGAATATAATGTAACCTTCTATTAATTACAATAAACATATAAAAAAGGCAAGGGCCAAATACAGCCAGAGTACTCATTGAACATATGTGATAAAGAAAGTAGCAAATGTGCAATGTCTCTGAGGAAAAGGAAAAACATAGAATGGGTGATAGGGATGAAGAAGGCAGCTAGGAGTTCAAGCCCCCCAACCAACCAAAAAAAGAAAAAAGAAAATGAAGATATACTAGACATTTGGGCGTACTAAATTTTAGATCCAGATAGATAATTTTTGAGTATTCACAAAATAAAATTTTACAATATCAATTTTACAATGTGTCTTTGAGTCACTTGTCACATTATATGAAGGTTTGCAAGTGTCACAGTATTTATATTTAATTATTCCTTATGTTTAATCATGTTATCATCCTTTGAATAGAAGGTACTGAACAATACTGTATTATGTTTTGTTATCTACTGATATCTTTTATAATCATATTTTAAACTGGGGTATTCAGTTATCATATATCAATACTAAACTCTCAAAATGGTCATATGTTATTGAGTGGTAATGGTGTATTATTTTGCTTAATCATTAATCTTTTGGTAAATAAGACTGTACTGTTTCTAAAAAGTAAAGATTCCTCACTCAGCTGCCTGATTCTTCTCTGGTTAGCTTGTATTGCTCAATATTGTTATTCATTATACTCAATGTTGCTGGAGATGAAAGAAACTTTTCTTCAAAAGGATATTTAAAGGGGCTGGGAGTTTGGCCTAGTGGTTAAAGTGCTTGCCTAGCATGCATGAAGACCCAGGTTCGATTCCTCGGTACCACATACATAGAAAAAAGCCGGAAGTGGTGCTGAGGCTCAAGTGGTAGAGCTCTAGCCTTGAGAAAGTCCAAGGACAGTGCTCAGGCCCTGAGATCAAGCCCAGGACTGACAAAAAAAAAAAAAAGAATATTTAAAAATAGAAAACACAATAAATGGGAGTATTCTGATACAGTGACATGGCTATTGTTCCTTATTTCACACTAAATTAATAATTTTCATTTATGGTAATCTTTTATCTATATAGATATTTTGACATATTTCTCCTGTACTTTAGGCTTAATCATATATTGTGATAAATAGTGAATAAAATAACTAAGTGGTTAAACTACACCTTGCAGTTTAGATTCAGGAATCCTGATGCTCATTTGTCAGCTTGATGATTTATTGCTGTGCAATTTTGAACAAACTAATTATTAATTTATATGCCGATTCCATCATCCATATGGACTACTGTGGAAACACAATTCCCAAGCTCTCTCATTAGGAATCTACATGACCGTTACTGTTATGTTTTCTTTTTGTTTTCCCTATCATGATCACCACCACCCTCATCATTATCACCACCAATATTATTGTCACAATCATCATCATCAATCTTGTCATTGTCATCACCATCTTAATTTAATTAACTCTATATATTCATATTCCCAGAACAATCATTGAGAAATATTCATATTTCAATACTTTATGCATTGTTATGCCTTAGAAGTTCAAACCTATATGAACATATTTCTTAGATCACAAATTACAGAGTTCTAGAAACAACATTATCTTTATACTAATATACACAATTCCACTTCCGGATTTTGCTAGTTAATTGGAGTTAATTTTGCGAGTTAATTTGTTTTTAAATTGCTAGTGAATTGATTTTTCATGACCAGTGTGGGAATGATGTTCATCTCAGCTAAGACAGGAAGCAAGAATAAGAGGTGACATAGACTGGCCTGGGCCGAAAAGTACAACTCTCAAAAACAACCAAAACAAAAAGGAGTGAAGGTATTTCCAAATCTATAGAATATAAGAATAAGGCCTTGAGTGGTTCCTCAAAAGACTAAACATAGAGCTCCCCTGTGACCCAGCAATTCCACTACTTGTCATTTACCCATCGTCTAGAAACTAAATCCACTAGCACAACGATGTTCATTGCAGCACTATTTACCAAAGCAGAGATATGGAACCAACCCAGATGCCCCTAGTTAATGATTGGATCAACAAGATTTACATTTATACATAATGGAATTCGATGCTGCTGTCAGAAAGAAAACCGACATCGCCCCATTTGTAAGGAAATGGAAAGACTTAGAAAAAAATCATATTAAATGAAGTAAGCCAGACTCAAAGGAACATAGGCTCAATGGTTTCCCTCATTTGTCATAATCAGTAGGAACCTTGGGCTCTCCTAGCAGAGATTTACTATAGAACAAAAACCTAGATACATAAAGCCAAATAGTATGATGGTAAATGTAAAGGACCTCCAGGATATAGAAACAAAAGCCATATAATGAGTGATTTTTTAAAAGTACCAAAATTAAAACCAAGCAATGTGTGATCAAAAGCTAGGAACTCATTATTTTTTTAAATTTCTTTTCAAGTATTTTAGAAAGTCTGTGGATTAATCAAAAGTATTATAACAAGAATTTGGAATCAATTTCAATATTAGTCCAGTAGTGTTGATGGAGAGCAAAATTTATTGGTAATAAGGATTAAATAAAAATATTTGAAACTTTTAATACAGATGGTCATATATTCATATTTGAACTTGAGCTAAAATGTGAATGATGTCTGAACAGGTATGAACAAATGAATTCTCAGTAAGTTTTTATGCCAGAAAAGTTCTTCACACATGATTTAAAAAGAAAACTAGTAAATTACCACAATTCATCAAAAATGACATACACTCTATAGACACATAATGCTATATTATATAGATTGTTGTGTATCTATAACATACAAACCCTCAGCTTAATTTTAATTATGTACTAAAATTTATATGCCAGTGATTGCATATAGGCATTCCCTACTTGAATACTTTTTTGTTAAACATGATATATGTAATATGATGTAAAAATCAGTGTTGATAACAAATCTTAAAAAAAATTATGTCCAAACCATAAAAAAGACCACTGCTGGCCACATACAATAAGTGTTTACATTAGAAACAATATCTGAGATTGGTCAACTGAAGCAAAATAATAAATAACCTGAAAATGCCAACCTAGTTGCAACAAAGCACTTTTCCATATCTAATATAGAATTAAGAAGAAAACAGTTTCCAGATTCTGAGTGTGGAAAAGGAGTCCTAAAAGTAGAATACATTGAAGAAGTGACCCTCACTTTAACAATGCACCCAAGTCCATCCCAAAAGGCATGAGTGCACTTTGCTTCAGATTAGAAGACTACTCTGATAAACTGATCAGTGAACTCGAGTTAAAGACCTAATTGGTGATCAATCTGTATGTACAAGTTTCTGCAGCTGTGTGGATAACATCACAAAGAAGATCTAGAAAGGAAAACTTCAGAGATTTAGCAAAAAAAAAAGGAATTTAGCTGCTGCCTAAATGAATCATAAATCATCCAAAAATGAGTATCTTGTGTATCAAATTTTACGAGTAGTAGATGCCTTTTTGTTTTTTTGTCCGAGTCCTGGTGCTTGATCTTAGGGGCTGAACAATGTCCTTGGGCTTTCTCCAGGCTAGAGCTCTACCACTTGAGCCACAGCATCCTTTCCAGTTTTTTTCTATGCATATGATACCGAGGAATTAAATTCAGGTCTTCGTGCAAGCTAGGTAAGCTCTCCACCACTTGGCCAAACTCCGGGACCATAAACTGATCAATTAAGACTTATTTATTATGTATTTTACTTCTGCTCGTATGTATTGTGTTCGTTAAAATGTGAAGATATTAAATTCTGGATGTTAAATATAAGCTTTATTAGAGATGAGCCCTCAATAATTTCAGGAGCATGAACTCTAATTTTTAAAATTAATTCTGAATGAGATATTTAATTTACTCAATCCAATGTTGAAACAAATGACATAACCTACTCTCAATTTAACTGTTTTATTTTATTTTTTTCTGGTCTTGAGGCTTGAACTCAAGGCCTACGCTTTGTCCCCCAGCCTATTTGTGCTAAGTCTAGTGCTCTACCACTTGAGCCACAGTGCCACTCTCAGCTTTCTCTGAGTAATTTATTAGAGATGGGAGTGTCACCGACTTTCCTGACTGGGCTGGTTTTCTAACCACAATCCTCTGATTTCATCCTCCTGGGTAAGATTGTAAGTGTAAGCCACAAGTACCAGCTAAGTTTTATGCATTTTTAAAGAGAACTAGATAATAAAATTTCTTCGAGTGCCAGGAAGTTAGGGATTTTATTCCACTGTGAACCTCTCCATGTTAAATGTCCATGGGCTATCTCTAGTTTTTCTTTAATTGTCAGAAAATACATGTCTATTTTTCTTTGAAAGTTGGAGTATTATAAAGGTTAATAAATCCCAAGCTTTTAGGTGGTACATTATCCTAAAGCAGTAAAGATCTGAAACTAATATTGGTTTTAAATAATTTGTCAAAATGACTAAAATACATAAATACTACTATGTTCAAATTCTCACTGTTTTTCAAATTAATCATGGTAAAATTTATAGAGAGTCTGAGCTCCTAATTTTCAAGGACTACCTTTTACTTCACAATGATACATTGATACTTATTCATTCCCTATATGTCAAAATGTGTGCTCAGTCACTTTCTTCTACTTCTCTTTGTTCTACCCAATGTAGTTTTGGATGAATGAGCAGAGGAACTAATAGTACAATAATAACACCCAATGTACAGAGGTGAAAATAAAGCCTGGTACCTTGAGGAGAAGGGTGGAGTTGGAAGAGATGGGGTAGGACAAACTGTGTAACATTAGTCAAGATGAGTTGTACCCATAGGCTGACATGTCGAATTGCAATCCCTTTGTACCACTACTTAAAGATAATTTAAATATGATCTTTTATTCTCCAAAAAGAATACATAAAGTATCTAACCTACATATCATCTCACATCTTAAGCCCTGGTATTTTGCCAAAAATTCTAACCTCATTATTTAATTAAAAAATAACTGGATGCATTATTTTATCTTCTGAGAATAAAGGGCATCATTTTACTTTCTAAACCATGGAGGATCTTTTTATTTAAATGATTGACTTAAATTCTATTTCAAACTTTTCTGAAGTCACAAAATGACCTTTGTTAGATTATTCCCTCCTCCCTTCCTTCCTTTCTTCTTTCCTTCCTGTCTCTGTCAATTGGTCAATCTGCCCCTCCCACATTCTGTTTCTTTTTTGACAGTCAAACATTTTTCAAGCTCTTTCTTACAATAAACCCTTCTTGCTAAAGTCTTTACACATTTTGTTCTCATTTCAGTTTTCCTCCTGTTTATTTAACATTATCTGCAAATATTTCCATCTAACAAAGCTGTTACTAAGTGCAAAGCTTCTTGATCAACTTTGCTTTTTTCAGCATTCTTATCCATGTCTAGCTTCATTCTTCTTAGTTGTGTAGGATATATACTGAATACTGAATAGCAACAATTTTGATTTTAGAATTATATTGTGATCCAATTCATATAATAGAAAAAAAATTAACAAAATAAATCAAGTGAAATAAATTTTTGTGATTTATTTTTTAGTTTGAATAAATTCTTACTACTAAATCTGTTTGTTCATCTTTGTCTATTGCATGTGCTTGCTGGAAAAATACTTTCTTTAATATGTGATAAATATACATACTTTATATCATTTTAAAATTTTATCTATCTTTTTAGAACTATAAGTATATATTATTCATGTACCTAGTATCTTTCTAAAGATATACTCAATATAAATTGGGCCTGCACATTGGTGATTTGCTCTTAGTAGCTAAGAATTTAATTTTCTTTGCTTATTTTATTTTCCCGGTGTAACTGTTGATTTTTTTTCATATATTTTTATTGTAATTAATAGAAGGGTTACATGATATTTGCCAGATAGAAGCTGCATTAATTCACATACATTGATACCCTTTCACATGTCTTGGTCCTCATTTCCCTCCCCTCTATCCCCACCACTCATCTTGTTTTCCCGTTCCCAATCCAATTTCAAATAACCAAATACAAATATATCAGGTAACAAAGTGAGATACTGTAACAACATGAGATAACCAAGGGACAGCAAAAGAGATGAGAGATATCATAGTACCTTAAGAACAATAATCATTCATTATATGGCTTATGTTTCTATATCCTAGAGATCCTTTCATTTAGCGTCTTATTATATGGCCTTTTGTATCAAGGTTTTGCTCTATTGCAAATCTCTGCTAGGAGAGCCCAAAGTTTCTACTGATTATGACAAATGAGGGAAATCATTGAGCCTAAGTTCCTTTGAGTCTGGCTTACTTCACTTAATATGATCTTTTCTAAGTCTTTCCTATACTGCTGTCAGAAAGAATGTAATTGTTGATTTTTGATGCATCTGTGTGGTAGCTAAATCTTTGGCTAGCAGATTACCTTAATTCATTCTCATAATAAAATATGATTAGATAATTTTTAGACAGGCCATTAAAATGGTGTAATTAGGCAATTTTTGAAATGTCACTTATGTATAATGCATTTTAATAGGTCAGCAGTGCATAGGAATATAGAATAAATTTCCCTGTCTGGGGCTGCACTGTAATCTACATTATATCCTAAGAAGGATCCTTTCCTAGCTAATAACTGTAAAATCACATTTTAGTGGTGGTAGATGCCAGTGTAATATACTTTGAAAGTATCCCGCCATGCCCACAAAATTCTGAAAAATAGCATATTTTAAAACTTGGCTCACGACGATAGCTCTCCACTAAAAGTCAATTATTCTGGAATATTCTGGTACTAAAATGAATTGCAAATGTTCCTCAACCACTGGAGTCTCATGAAACACTTTCAAGGCAGAATGTAGTTTAGCTGAAATAACAGATGGAATAAATATCCCCCATGAACATGCTCAGCAAACATTGTGGTTTCTTTCTTGCCCATGATATGTTTTGCTCTGAATAGCTTTTCTTAACATTTGAAGAATATTTGGAATCAAACATGGTTGTTCCTATGAGATGATATATACAGTGTAAAGATTTGTAGATTGCTCTATATTAAGACTTATTTTTTAAATTGTATTTTATTGTTGGGGTGATGTGTAGAGTGATAACAGGTACATTGGTACATTCTTCAGGTAGTCACTGTATTATTTCTTGAGCACTGACACTACTATCCATGAATTTCTTCCACTTTCCTTTTTGTGGGTCTAGGGGCTTGAACTCTGGCCTGGGCACTGTCCCTGAGTTCTTCAGCTCAAAGCTACCACTCTACCCTTGAGCCCAGCCCCGCTTCCCCTTTTCTAGAGGTTAATTGGAGATAAGAGTCTCTGGTTCTTTTGTGCTCAGGCTGGCTTTGAACCTTAATCCTCAGATCTCAGCCCCTGAGTAGCTAGGATTATAGGCACAAGCCACCACCATCCCGCACCCTCCCCTTCTTTTTTCAAATAAAAAAATAAAATTATATACTATATGCCAGGTACTAGAAAATGCAACTGACAATGTAAACACACTTAATTATAAGGATTTTTTATTGATTACTTATACTTAGGGTCTATTTTCTCCTAATTGATTACAATATTAACTTTTTCATAGTTTATGTCCTATAGACATTATTCTGTGAATGTTTATACTTTTAATGATAACAGTGTCTACATTATTTTTCAGGCTTATTCCTATTTTTCTTAAGTATATAATTTTTTGTGATAGTTTTGTGGAGAGTTAAGTCAGTAAATTTCTATGTATTGAGATTCTACTAGGCTTCAAGAGCTCATTTCCGAATAAAGTGAGGAGGGTGGATATTAGATTCAAAGATTCAGAAATAAACATGAACTCAGTGTCTTGGCTATGCTTAGATTGTGATACATGAGTATTGAAATCTACTTTGGGTACTTGATACTTGCAATGGAGACAGAAGAGCAAACATTGATAATGTTATATTGTACACATGAATTGACATTGAATTGAAACCCCTTTGCATAATTATTTAAACATAATAAAATATATTGAACCCTAAATCATTTTAGTAGAATGAGTTTAGAAGTACATTCTCTAAAAGTTATAAATTGAAAATCATGATTTTGATATTTGCCTACATTTTTTTTTTACCAGTCCTGGACTAGAGCTCAGGGCCTGAGCACTGTTTTTGGGTTTTCTCAAGGCTAGAGCTCTACCACTCAAGCCTTAGCACCACTTGTGGCTTTTTTCTATCTATGTAGGGCTGAGGAATCAAACCTCGGTCTTACTGCATGGTAGGCAAGCACTTTACCACTAGGCCAAACTCCCGGCCCTGTGTACATTAAAAAAAATTTTAAGTAATTCCAATATTTATTTTAGTTGGATACTATTACAATTTAGTTTTGAATTTCTCTTGGATCATATAGACATTCTGCAATTTGCCTCATTCCCACACTGATGTGCAACTTGCTCCTCTGCCTAGATGTTGCTAGCAGACATTTACTTTCTATCCTGTAAAAACATCAAAAGTCTTTCTTCAGAAATCATTTGCCTCTCTTTTTCCCACCAGATGGCAGATTATGCATGCTTCCATAACTAGTATAAGACATAGAAAGTGAATGAAGTTTATAGCCCTTAAATTTAAATACAAAGCACAGCAACATAATTTGGCAACATATCCACATCCCAGGTTGTGATATACACCCTTGGGAGAAGATCATTCTAATTCTGCTTCCTCTGAGATTATGATCTCACATAATTTGGGGCAGCCAGATTGAGAGGAAGAAACCAATTAACAAAAAAGCAAGAATAGAAAAGAAACACAAGGCTATAGATAAAACAGAGGGAGAGATAGAGAGAGGGAGAGAGAGAGACTTTCCCAATTATACTTGTCTATACTTTCATATTTACAGTTGTTTAACACATCACAAAATTGAGGCTTTGTAATATTTGAAAATAAAACCTGAATTTAATTTGATTTTCATTTTATCATTTGTATATAAAATATGTGTAGAATTATGAGTAGCATGAATGAATCTTAAGAGAGTAGTGTTTGGGGGTTCACATTTGGAAGTTATCTAAATGTATAAACACATAACCATAGCATCAATTTTACCATGTCCATTAATAAAAAAAGTTAATGCTGTGTTTGATTATTTAAATGACATGTATCTTTAATATACTCACTCATCTATATCAGTCAAGCAAAAAGTTGTTTATAACAAATTAATCTATGAATCCCCCTCCCTCCCTCCCCTTCTCCCTCCTCCTCCCTCTCCCCCTCCCCTGTCTGTCCCCCTCTCCTGCTCCCTTGTCTCTCTCTCTCCCTCTGCCCCTCCTCTCTCTCTCTCTCTCTCTCTCTCTCTCTCTCTCTCTCTCTCTCTCTCTCTCTCTCTCTCTCTCTCTCTCTCTCTCTCTCTCTCTCTCTCTCTCTCTCTCCCTCCCTCCCTCCCTCCCTTCCTCCCTCCCCTTTTCCCTGGGCCTTGAACTCAGTACCTGGACACTCTCCCTGAGCCGTTGTGCTCAACTCTACCACTGGATCTACAGTGCCACTTTCTGATTTTTATGATTTGTTTATTGGGGATGAGAGTCTCATGGACTTTTCCTGCCCTAACTGGCTTCAAACCATGATCTTCAGATCTCAGCCTTCTGAAACCTGTGATTACAGGTGTGAACCACTGGTGCCTCACTATAACATTATTATTTTTTTGGAGGGGGGTGGATAATGGGGCTTGAACTTTGCCTGAGCGCTGTCAGCTCAAGGCTACCACACTCTCATGAGCCAAGCCTCACTTCCCATTTTCCAGAAGCTAAAGAAGATGAGTCTCAGGTTCTGCTGGGCACAGTGGCTCATGTCTGTAATCCGGGCTACTCAGGAGGCTGAGATCTGACGATCAAGTTTCAAAGCCAGCCCAAAACAAAAGGACCTGAGACTCTTTTCTCCAATAAACCTCTAGAAAGAAAAGGAGTGGGGATGGGGCTTGGATCAGGGGTAGGGCTGTAGCCTTGAGATGAAGAGCTCAGGGACAGTGCCCAGTCCAAGTTCAAGCCCCATGACCAACAATAACAACAACAAAAACGAATCTCAGGTTCTTTTATGCCTTGGCTGGCTTTGAACCTTGATCCTCAGATCTCATCCCCTGAGTAACTAGGATTGTGCGCACGGACCACTGCACTCAACTGGAACATTTTATTTATTTATTTATTTATTTATTTGTTTGTTTGTTTGTTTGTTTGTTTTTGCCAGTCCTGGGCTTGATCTCAAGGCCTGAGCATTGTCCTCCAGCTTTCCTCAAGGCTATCACTCTATCACTTGAGCCACAGCACCACTTCTGGATTTTCTATGTATGCAGTACCAAAGAATCCAACCCAGGTCTTCATACATGCTAGGCAAGCACTCTAACACTAGGCCAAACTCCAGGCCCTATGGAACATTTTTTTCCCATATATTTTTAAATTGTAATTAATAGAAGGGTTACATTATATTCACAAGATAGAAGGTGCATTACTTCACAAACATTGATACTCTTTGTCATGTCATGGTCCCCATTTCCCTCCCCCACTCCCTCCCTGCTCATCTTGATTTCCCCCTTCCTTATCAAATTTCAAATAATCAATTAGGCATATATAAAATATATCAGAAAACAAGGTGAAATATTGCAACAATATGAGATAACCAAGGGACAACAAAAGAGATGAGAGATAACATAGTACATTAAGGACAACAATTACTCATTATGTGGCTTTTATTTCCACATCCTAGAGGTCCTTACATTTAGCGTCATACTATATGGCCTTATGTATCTAGATTTTGTGGAACATTATTTTTAACTAACTAATATACTTGCTACTTTTCAAGTACTTTTCCAATTACATGTGTGCTTTAAATAATTAGCAGTACACACAATTCTATGTAATTAGTTTTAATCCATTTATTATATCCAAGTTAAAGAAAAATAGTATGCATAAAAGTAAAATAGTCACCAGTGCATAAGTTCCTAAGCACAAAGATTCTGAAATGTTAAGATGCATTTTCTAGACCTAGAGCTCTCAATCCTGGTTACTCTATGCTTCATCTCAAAAAGAAAAAAAAAAAACCTAAATCAACAGAAACAGGGATAGGATTTAGAATTCACACTGTATATCTGCAGATAATTTTTGTGCATGTTACATTTTTAAAAACATGTTTGTTGAAAATCTTGTTATTTAAATTATTAGACATTATTTTTAAAGATATATAAGAATGAAGAAGCTATATATATTTTACATTCCCTAAATAATGTTCCATCTTAAGAAACACTTAGATACTTTATAAGAGACCTAATATTTCTTGTAAATGCCTAAGCAAATAATACATATTTGTTCACTAAATAAATTGATAAATGATTATCACATAACAAAGGCACTTTAGAATTGCATCTTTCTGATAACAAAGGGAAAGAAATAGATCTGTAGTCATTGACAATTTAATTAATACAACATGGAAAATAACCAATGTATTTTAGTCTATCCTGTGATATTTAGGTGTGTTGAAAATAGTATCTGAAATTATGCTATTCATCTCCTGTGTTCATCCTTGCTTTTGCACCTGATGACATGAAAAGAATATTCAGTTGATAAAGACTAATGTTCACATAGAGATTCATTTGCTTTGTAAATTTAACCAGTGTTTATGAAAATCAGCTTACTTTTCTATGCTGTCTCACATTAAATGTAGTACTATTTGAAAACCAACATCTTCTTGAAGTCTATATACCTAAAGTATAAAATTGTATTTCGATGATTACAAATCTGTGTTTATATAGGCTTTATATTACCTGCAGTTATTTACTATTTCTTCATTTATTAAAACAAAATGAAGATTGGTAGTTTGATTATCTTATATTATGCTATCAACCAAAAAAGATTCTTCTTGTTTTAGAGAAGACAATATATGAATAAACAATGCTATACTCACCAGCTTGTGTTCATATTTTATACCAGATAGATTGCATGTAATTAATTACATTTATTATAATTAAATATACACTTAGTATTACTGATCTTACTATATTCATGTTTGTGCATATGAACATGCACATACATAATACTCTTATTATAAAATGTTCACATATTTGTTAATACACTACATTGTAAATATATTGTACTTGATAATTGCTACCAGGAATAAAATAGATATTCAAACTATGAATTTAAGTGATAATTAAAAAATAATTGTATTCTAAAATATGTTCTAAATGATATTGTATGAAAATTTTCTCACAAGTATACTGAGGAATAAAATCATGGAACATTTTGGACACTTTTCTCCCTTAGCAGATACTTTCCCAATTTAAAAGAACTAAATACTTTACACATTTTTCTATTAATTATACATGTAATGTCTATCATACTGAAAAGACACTAATAATTCTTAACAATATTAGGAAATACAATTTATACTATTAATCCTCCTTTTTCTGTCAGTTAAATCATTTAACTTTCTTTTCTTCTTGGCTGTATTTCTGCCAGTCTGACTTCATTTATCTCAATTAAATTTAATTCACTTCTAATATACTTGCCTCTGAAAATTCATGTTGCTATATTGTACTCAGATTTCTTCTACTTGGAAAAAATTACAGATTTAATCTTGTAAATTTAAAATTAAAATGACTATCAAGGCATCCAGTCATAGATGTAAAAGCCCATTAGAGAAATTTAATGTATAATTTATAGTTATTAATGTATCAGAAATATTGTGGTTCAGTGAGCTAAGTTGAGAATGCAGGAGATATAGAAGCTATATATCTTTATTCCTGAGCAATGGTAATGGTTCTTCTGAAGTAGTCTGCATTTTTGTTCTTCTAATAGTATTTAAGGGAATATTTTATAAGAAAAGTTTTATTTATTGTTAATGAAATAAACCTATTAAACTTGGTGGCTGAATCTACCACAGATAATTACATATTTCCAAATTGTTAATTATTTTTGAGTCCATATAATAGATACGTGGAGAACTATGTTTCAAAATAAAATACGTATCTGTGCATGTGTGTGTTTGTGTGTGTGTGTGTGTGTGTGTGTGTGTGTGCATGTGAATATGTATGTGTACTTTCTGTATTAGAGCTTAAACTTAGGATCTGTACTCTGAGATCTTAGCTTTGTTTTGTTTTGTTTCATTTTCACAACAATCTTCACAGCTTGTGAGAGTACTTCTGACTTTTTGCTTTTAACTGGAGATAAAACTCTCACAGACATTTTTGCCACAGATAGTTGTAAAACATGATCCATAGATTGAGTATTGCAGGCATGAGCCACCAAAGCCCAGCTAATAAGACTAATTAAAATGATGTTTTCAATATGAATTAGGATATCTTTACTCATGTATATCAATTATAGAAATATTGTTATATTAAAAGCTTAAAAGGTTTTCACTATGACATGATGTATCAGAATTCATTTATTGCAATATGAAAATCAGCTAAAATATCTTTAGATATGTAATGTAAAAGTCACACCTTAGAGGACACCAAAGGGCCTTGAAATATATCCAATGTATTGATTCAGAAAGTGACTTGCTGCCATTTTGGAGAATTTCACCTAATTATTAGTTATTTAGTTCTTTGTAGTCCATGTACTATTCCTTTAGGAAAACTCAATAAATTTCTCAGTGGTAATGGGCATATTCAAATAGACAGTATCATTCCATAATCTATATTTTTTCTTTTTTTCATTTCTTTTTAAAATTTTAATTCTAAATTTACTTTTCCATGTTATTGTTGGGATAATGTATAGAGGTATTACGGTTACATTCGTTAGGTAATGGGTGCTTTACTTCTTACACATTGATACCTCTTCTCATGTTTTTGTCCCCATTTCCTTTCCCCATCTTTTTCTCCCTTGTTCCCCTCCCCTTTTCTTCCCTATTTCATGTGGTCATATATACATAGCTACTGCTATTGTAATCCTTTAGTAATTAGCTCAAGACATGACATTTATTTAATGGTAATCAAAATTATTCTTGAAAATGATGTGTTTCTATATATTTGATTGGTGTTACTCTTTTTTTTTTTTTTTGCCAGTCCTGGGCTTGGGCTCAGGGCTTGAGCACTGTCCTTGGACTTTCTCAAGGCTAGCATTCTACCACTTGAGCCTCAGCACCACTTCCAGCTTTTTGCTATGTATGTGGGGTACCATGGAATCGAACCCGGGTCTTCGTGCATGCTAGGCAAGCACTCTACCAATAGGCCAAACTCCCGGCCCCTTGTTACTCTTTTTTAATTAAATTTTATTGTCAAGGTGTACAGAGGGGTTACAGTTACAATCCTCAGTTAATTGTTACATTGCTTCTTGAAAATTGATATCTCTTCCAACGTTAATAGCTGAAAAACACTGTGGTATAACCTAGCCTTAAGAAAATAAAAGTTTTGTAGTCCTCTCACCCTTATGAAAATAATCAACAAAATTTAAAACATGCCTTTGAGATTCAGGACCATAGGAAATGGCTGAACTAGAACCTGCATCTCAGAGCAAACTGAGACCCACAGTTATTGATGCTGAAATAGAATCTATAATAAACCAACTAATGGGAACTAGATTCATTAAACTCTATTGTGTTAGCTTCCTTAGAATTCTGCCACAAAATACTTCAAGTTGAATACATAGCGTATAGCATGACAGAAAATTATTTCAAGGCAGTTCACAAGTTTAAATATCGAAGGGGGGAAAACCAAGATGGGGGGGCGGGTAATGGGGACCAATACATGTGAAAGGGTATCAATGGG
Source organism: Megascapheus bottae (assembly GCF_031878675.1). Lineage (NCBI taxonomy): Eukaryota > Metazoa > Chordata > Mammalia > Rodentia > Geomyidae > Megascapheus > Megascapheus bottae. Next base: position 24,607,639 of record NC_143521.1, read on the forward strand.
AATTAATGTACCCTCTATCTGGCAAATATCATGTAACCCTTTTAATAATTGCAATAAAAATATTAAAAAAAGATGACAACTATGACCAACTATGACTGAGTCTCTCTCTCTCTCTCTCTCTCTCTCTCTCTCTCTCTCTCTCTCTCTCTCTCTCTCTCTCTCTCTCTCTCATGTATCTTCTATTTATTGGCAAGTTTGAACACAGAACTTTGACCTTTCTGGGCTGGCAAAAGTCTCCTGAGGGAATCTCACCCTTCTATAAACACTGATTGTCTTTTTAGGATATGGTTTCCTTTGCCACAGGCGTGTGCCTGTGAATTGCAATTCATCTCCTTTCGTTTTCTTTTTTCTTTTTTGACATTGCTTTTATTACAAACGTGTGTCACCACATTCAGCTTCCTTCTGTGTAGACAGACTTTTATTGACTTTCTTCCCAAACTTTCCTGCAATGGCAATCCTCCGCAGTCAAGACTGTCATATCTTTTGACTAAGTGTACACCAAATGCACTCGGATATTTTCCCATGTTTGTCTTAACTCATAATCCTCCCTTACTTCCTAGGAATTAAGATTACAGGCATTATCCACTTGCACCTTCTTAATTTTAGTAGCTTCTGACAATCCTTGGCATTCATTGCCTTGTAGATAATATGGAACCTGTAATATTTAATTATTAATAGTTTAATATTTGATTATATAATAATATATCTCACTCAGTTTTGTGACTCCCATTAACGTATGGGCTTTTTCATTTCTTCATGTTCATTTTGGCAATTGTCTTATACAAATGCAGTGTTAATGGGCTGGTTATAAGCCAGTTTGCTGTGACCTCAACAATATTTCCAAATAACATCACAGTCACAGTTTCCATTAATGAAAATTTCATCATAAATTTTGGGTGAGACAATTCCTTTCACAATACCTACTGATTATTTACAAGATTTACATCATAGGAGAGAAAGGTTTTGCATTAATAATAAATTAATTCATGACTAGACATCACTGCAAATACTGAGCATGTGTATGACCAAGAGTCAGAGTGACTAATAAACCAATGGTAGTAAATTTAAAGAATATATTTCAAGTAAATTATAATTATCTATGACATATTGATTAATCATGTTTAAAAAACTTGCCTATCATACATTTCATATGTTAATAGAACTTACTGCTGATTACCTGAATGTTAGTACAAAAAATCACTCATCTTGGATGTTACTACAGAACTTGATGAGCTATCTGAAATGACTGATAATACTTGGAACAGTAGTTAGTAAAGTTATTTTCTTAGTATAGCAAAGGATTTAGTTAATTTCTCCAACCACTCTCTTTAAATTATCTTATCCTAAATAAAATGATGAGCTTTAAAAAATACAATACCTTTAGGGAACAATTTTGCATATAGTTGATCCTCTTTTAAGGCTTATTCTTCCTTAAATAATTTAGCCAAGAACGGTGACTCACACACTAAAATCTCAACTGCTCCGTTTTACTGTGGGCTCATACAGAGTAGCAAAATCCTGTTTCAAAAAATTCAGCTACTTCCACATTTGTTCTACTGAAATAGTATTATTTTTTTCATATATTTTATTGTAATTAATACAAGGGTTACAAGATATTTGCCAGATAGATGGTGCATTAATTCCTACACATTGATGCCCTTTCACATGTCTTGGTCCCCATTCCCCTGCCCCCCCACCCCCACCACTCATCTTGTTTCCCCCCCTTCCCTATCCAATTTCAAATAAACAAATACAAATATATTCGATATATCAGGTAACAAAGTGAGATACTGTAACAATATGAGATAACCAAGGAACAGCAAAAGAGATGAGAATTAACATAGTACCTTAAGAACAACAATCATTCATTATATGGCTTATGTTTCTAAATCCTTGAGATCCTTTCATTTAGCGTCCTATTATATGGCCTTTTTTTTCCCTGACCACAACACAATAAAATTAAATTTAATAGCAAAAATAAAAACAGAACACAAACAAATATTCTCATATTTCTGGAAAATGTTCTAGACAATAATTCTGGGATCAAAGAAGAGATCAATACCACCATTACAGACCTGTTAAATTACAACAATGACAAACACTGCACGTATCAACATTTAGGCTATACTCTTTTTTTTTCTTTTTTTATAATTTTTTATTGTAATTAATAAAAGTGTTACATGATATTTGCCAGATAGAAGGTGCATTAATTCACATACATTGATACCCTTTCACATGTCTTGGTACCCATGTCCCTCCCCCCCACCCACCACCCACCCCCAGTCTTGGTTTTCCCCCCTTCCCTATCAAATTTCAAATAACCAAATACAAATATATCCAGTATATTAGATAACAAAGTGAGATACTCTAACAATATGAGATACCCAAGAGACAGCAAAGGAGATGAAAGATAACATAGTACATTAAGGACAACAATCATTCATTATATGGCTTTTGTTTCAGCATCCTGGAGGTCCTTTCAATTAGCTTCATACTATATGGCCTTATATATCAAGGTTTTGCTCTATTGCAGATCTCTGCTAGTAGAGTCCAAGGTTTCTACTGGTTATGACAAATGAGGGAAACCATTAAGCCTAAGTTCCTTTGAGTCTGCCTTACTTCACTTAATATGATTTTTTCTAAGCCTTTCCATTTCCTAACAAATGGGTCGATGTCATTTTTTCTGACAGCAGCATAGAATTCCATTATGTACAAATACCACAACTTCTTGATCTACTCAACTGAGGGACACCTAGGTTGTTTCCATATCTTTGCTATGGTGAATAATGCTGCAATGAATATTGTTGTGCTAGTGGATTTAGTATACCCTAGATTTTGGATGGTTGGGTAAATGCCAAGTAGTGGAATTGCTGGGTCATAGGGGAGTTCTATGTTTAGCCTTTTGAGGCACTGCCATACTGCTTTCCATAGTGGTTGAAAGAGTTTGCACTCCCACCAACAGTGTAGTAGTGATCCCTCCTGGCCACATCCCCTCCAGCATCTGTTGTCATTCGTTTTCCTGATCCTGGCCATTCTAGCTGGAGTGAGGTGGAATCTTAGAGTTGTTTTGATTTGCATTTCTTTTATGACCAGAGATGTTGAGCATTTCTTCATGTGTCTATAGGCCATTTTTTGTTTCTTCTTCAGAGAAGACTCTCTTTAAGTCTTTGGCCCATTTTTTAATGGTATGGTTGTTACTTTTAGTTTTGGAGTGATTCAATTTTTTGAGCTGTTGATATACTTTAGATATGAGGCCTTTGTCCGTTGGTTGGTGAAGATCTTCTCCCACTCTATAGGCTTCCTGATTAGTTTACTAGCTATGCCCTTTGCCATACAAAAGCTCTGCAGTTTAATGCAGTCCCACTTATCCAGCCTTTCTCTGATTTGTTGTGATTCTTGGTCCTTATTAAGAAAGTTTCAACTTGTGTCAAGGAGGCCTAGTGTATCTCCTATTCCTTCTTGTAAAAATGACAAACTTACCAAGGGCTATCTACAAATTCAACGCAATACCCATCGATATCCCAATGGCATTCTTTAAAGAAATAAAAGAGGCAATTCAAAATTTCATATGGAATAATAAAAGACCCCGTATAGCAAAAACACTTCTTAGCAGAAAGAACAGCGCTGGAGGAATTTCAATTCCAAACTTTAGACTCTATTACAGGGCTATAATTATCGAAACAGCTTGGTACTGGCACAAGAACAGGCCTGAAGACCAATGGAATAGAACTGAGGACCCAGATATTAAACCACAGACCAATGGCCACCTAATCTTTGACAAGGGAGCCAAAAAATAGAATGGAAGAAAGACAGCCTCTTCAACAAGTTGTACTGGCAGAACTGGTTAAGCACCTGCAGAAACCTAAAGTTGGATCCTTCTTTGTCTCCCTGCACTAGAATTAACTCCAAATGGATCAAAGACCTGGAGGTAAAAGCAGACACACTGAAAACTTTACAAGAAGGTATCTGGCCTTTTGTATCAAGGTTTTGCTCTATTGCAAATCTCTGCCAGGAGAGCCCAAGGTTTCTACTGATTATCCAAATGAGGGAAACCATTAAGCCTATGTTCCTTTGAGTCTGGCTTACTTCGCTTAATTTGATTTTTTTCTGTCTTTCCATTTCCTTACAAATGGGGCGATGTCAGTTTTCTTTCTGACAGCAGCATAGAATTCCACTGTGTACAAATACCCCACCTTGTTGATCCACTCATCAACAGAGGGACAACTGGGTTGGTTCCATATCTTTGCTGTGGTAAATAGTGCTGCAATGAACATTGTTGTGCTGGTGGATTTAGTATGTCCTTATTTCTGGATGATTGGGTAAAAGCCAAGTAGTGGAATTGCTGGGTCATAGGGGAGCTCTATGTTTAGTCTTTTGAGGAACTGCCATACTGCTTTCCATAGTGGTTGAAAGAGTTTGCACTCCCACCAACAGTGTAGTAGTGATCCCTCTTGGCCACATCACCTCCACCATCTGTTGTTATTAGTTTTCTTGATCTGGCCATTCTAACTGGAGTGAGGTGGAATCTTAGAGTTGTTTTGATTTGCATTTCTTTTATGACCAGAGATGTTGAGCATTTCTTCATGTGTCTATAGGCCATTTTTGTTTCTTCTTCAGAGAAGACTCTCTTTAAGTCTTTGACACATCTTTTAATGGGATGGTTGATACTTTGGAGATTAGTTTTGGAGTGATTCAATTTTTTGAGCTGTTGATATATTTTAGATATGAGGCCTTTGTCTGTTGTATGGTTGGTGAAGATCTTTTCCCACTCTGTAGGATTCCTAATTAGTTTACTAGCTATGTCCTTTGCCATACAAAAGCTCTGCAGTTTATTGCAGTCCCACTTATCCAGCCTTTCTCTGATTTGTTGTGATTCTTGGTCCTTATTAAGAAAGTTTCAGCCTCTCCCAAGGAGGCCTATTGTATCTCCTATTCCTTCTTGTAAAGTTTTCAGTGTGTCAGCTTTTACCTCCAGGTCTTTGATCCATTTGGAGTTAATTTTAGTGCAGTGTGAGAAAAAAGGATCCAACTTTAGTTTTCTGCATGTGCTTAACCAGTTCTGCCAGCACCACTTGTTGAAGAGGGTATCTTTCTTCCATTCTATTTTTTTGGCTCCCTTGTCAAAGATTAGGTGGCCATAGGTCTGTGGTTTAATATGTGGGTCTTCAGTTCCATTGGTCTTCAGGCCTGTTCTTGTGCCAGTACCAAGCTGTTTTGATAAGTATATCTCTGTAATAGAGTCTAAAATTTCGTGTTGAAATTCTTCCTGGGCTGTTATTTCTGCTAAGAAGTTTTTTTACTATACAGGGTCTTTTATTATTCCATATGAAATTTTGCATTGCCTCTTCTATTTCTTTAAAGGATGACATTGGGATATCGATGGGTATTGTGTTGAATTTGTAGATAATCCTTGGGAAGATTGTCGTTTTCACGATATTGATTCTTCCAATCCAGGAGCATGGGAAGTCTTTCCATTTCCTCAGTTCTGCTTTAATTTACTTTTTTAGGGTTTTAAAGTTTTCATCAAAAAGGTCCCTTACATTCTTAGTTAAGCTAATTCCTAGGTACTTTATTTTCTTTGAGGCTATTGCAAAAGGAGTTGCTTTCCTGATTATTGCCTCGTTCCTCTCACTGTTGGCGTGAAGGAAGGCAGTTTATTTTTGAGGATTAATTTTAAAGCCTGCTACTCTTCCAAAGTTTTGAATCAGCTCAAGGAGCTTGGGAGTAGAGTCTATAGGATTCTTTAAATACAGAATCATGTCATCTGCAAAGAGGGATAGTTTTACTTCCTCTTTCCCTACTTGGATCCCCTTTATGCTTGCTTCTTGCCTTATTGCTCTGGCTAGGAATTCTAATACTAAGTTAAAGGGGAGCAGAGAGAGTGGGCATCCTTGTCTCATTCCTGATTTTAGTGGGAATGGCTTTAGCTTTTCACCATTAAGTATAATACGAGCTGTGGGTTTGTCATACACAGCCTTTATTATGTTGAGGAATGTTCCATGGATTCCTAGTTTCTCCAGAGCTTTGAACATAAAGGGGTGTTGGATCTTGTCAAATGCCTTTTCTGCATCTATTGAGACAAACATGTGATTTTTGTCTTTGTTCCTGTTGATGTGTTGAATTATGTTAATTGATTTGCATATGTTGAACCAGCTTTGCCTCCCTGTGATGAATCCTGTTTGATTATACTGTATAATTTTTTGATGAGTTGTTGTAGACGGTTGACCAGTATTTTGTTTAGAAGTTTTGCATCAATGTTCATCTAAGAAATAGGTCTATAGTTCTCTATCTCTGATGAATCTCTGTCTGGGGATGAGGGTTATACTGGCTTCATAAATGAGTTTGGTAAAGAACTTTAATTTTCAATTTCATTGAAGAGCTTGAGGAGTATTGGTGTGAGCTCTGCTTTGAAGACCTTATTGAATTCAGCTGTGAATCCATCTGGCCCTGGGCTTTTCTTAGGTGGAAGTTCTCTTATTGCCATTTCTATTTCAAAACTCCAAATAGGCCTGTTTAGTTGGGTTAGTTCTTCTTGGTTCAGTGTGGGTATGTAATATTCGCTAGGAGATTGAAGAACACATTGTTGAATCACCAATGGGTCATCGAAGAGATCAGAACAGAAATCCAATCGTTTATGAAATTTAACAAAAAGTAGCACACAAAATACCAGCTCCTTTGGGACACGGCAAAGGCAGTACTCAGAGGAAAATTTATAGCTCTGAGTGCCTACAATAACAAATTAGAAAAATCGCAAACCAACAATTTAATGTGTCACCTTAAGCTCCTGGAAAAAAGAACAATAAACCAACCCTAATCCCACTAGAAGGAAGCAAATTATTAACATCAAAGCAGCATTAAATGAATTGGAATCCAAAGAAACTATAGAAAGAATCAACAAAACAAGGAGTTGGTTCTTTGAAAGAATGAACAAAACTGAGAAACCCTTAGCAAATCTTACCAAAAAAAGAAGGGAACATACCGAAATAAACAAAATCACAGAAGAAAATGGTAATATCAGGACAGAAATTATCAAGATCCAGAGTATCATGAGGGAATACTTCCCAAACCTTTACGCCAACAAATTTGAGAATCTAGAAGTAATGGACGAATTCCTCGCCAATATTAACATACCCACACTGAACCAAGAAGAAATAACCCAAGTATTATTTTTTTCTAATGGATGTATAAAATGCTGTTGTGTATATACATTTCCTCAATCTATTTGACTCTGTTATTGCTACCATAAATAAATGAATTAATAAAGCAATAGAAAAATACCTGAAACATTCTATTCTCATGAGAAGTTCTTAGTCATGTGTTAGTTTTCAACCGTGACTTTGAAAAACTCAATAATTTTTTGGAGAACTTGTTCATGTGAGCTCTCATAGTGAGCTTATATATGTCCTTATGCACACACACACACACTCACACACACACACACAGAAAGAAAACTTCCTGAAAATTATAGGAAAACAAAAGTCATAGGCATGTCAGGAAGAATTCTTCCTAACAAAAAGGATTAGAAGATGTTAAAAATACATATTTGATTGAATTATTTAATTTAATTATTTAATTATAAATTTTTAATTTAATCCCATACTTGACTGAAGTGTGCAGTACATAAACTTAATAGAGCTCTTTTGCATACACTCTAGACAATGCATTTCCTTTCTTTTTAGAAAGAAGGACTTCTTAATAATGAGTATGAAAATGGGTTAGGCATTGGATGTGAGTTTTGGGATGATTTTTTAGGAAGTTTCCACCAGATTCACAATAGGAAATATGTCACTTTAGGCTTAGGCCTGTTTTAGTTATCATTTACAATATTCATAATAAGTCACATCATTAGAAAGCATAGTTTAACATACTACACAGCATGTGGCAGATTGTTTTCAGAATTATTGTTGAACTGCTTAAAGCAATTCCCAAATTGATTCATTGGAAGCTGAGGGATATTTATTACACTTAAAAGTCAATATTTTACATTCAATCCTTATACTTCATAAAGTTCAATGAATCTTTAAGTGTATGGCCTCAAGAGAAGTTTTATATGTTTTGAAACAATTGAGAGAGAATTACCGAAGCTGTTAGATTCTTAGGTATTCCTAAGCATGAATGAGAGTGGCTGGTTACTGATAGTTTTTGTTTCAAAATTAAGACTGCTAGTTAAGACTTCATAACTCTTGCCTAAGCCTGTGGAGAATCTTGATTCAGATTTAAATATGACAGGTTCATAGATAATATTGTGTTTCTAGTTTATTATGGAAATTCTCCCTTATTGAGACCTGTGAGACCTGTTCATTCAGCTGGCCATGGATGTGTGAGACTATGTTTAGTTTTTGCCTCTTTTTGAAACAAAAACTCGTCTGAGCCACCATATGCTCTTCACCTCAGCAAGCAATTATAGCAGTTTTCCTGAAGTAGATACTTTACTTGTAACTCTTTGTAAATGAAACAAAAACGTTTTTAACTGCCTAGTAGTGAATGGTATTGATAAAATGTTTGCTAAAATTTAGTTTAAGAATTAGGCTGGCTTTATGCATCTGGATTTGATTCAAAATTATAACAGTTAAAATGACAATAAAACATTTCATAAATTCATAGAATATTATTTTATATTCATCTATACATGGTTATTGAGTTTATGTCTATGGCTACTATACATAACCTCCTTTTACCGCTTTATGTTAATTAATAGAGTGCTATATGATTCATTATCTCTAAGAAACAACAGATACTCTTTTTATTGTATTGTGTTGTCACGGTGATGTATGGAGGGGTTACAGTTACAATCATCAGGTATTCGGTACTTTAATTCATGAATATTGGTACTACTTCTTATGTTTTTCTCTCATTTTCCTTCCTCCCTGCCCTCCAAATCATCTGGTTTTTCCCTATTTCAAATAAACAAATAAATGTATACACAATCTTCCAGATACCAAAGTCAGATACCGTAACAACAAATATTCTTTAGTTGCTAGTGTTGCAGTTTTTATTTTCTTTCCCTTTAGCCTTTTTGTTTGTATTTGGGAGGGTAAAGGAGGGCAAAGAAAAAGTGGAACAAGGAAAAATGAATACAACAGTGATACTAGACACCATGTTGAAAATGAAGTGGCTATATTGTGGATAGGGAAGAGGGGTAAACTCTGGTAGAGCGGGACAGAAGGGGGAGTGTAGTTTAAGAAGAATTATAGTCATAGCCTGGTTCATTTAACTGTAACCCCTCTGTATATAAACTTACAGGAACAGTAATGATCTTTTAAATTAAAAAAAATTTTATCAAAACCTATTTAAGGTGTTCTGAAAGGTTAGGCAAAATGACACAGTAAAAAGAAGATTGATAATAACATGTTTTTCCTGCTGAACTTTCATTTAAACAGAGTGAAGTTCTGATTATGAGTCCTAATATGAATCATATTAATATTATACATCACTTTAATAACAATTTAAACATTTTTCTAGTCTTTGTGCTCTGTTTTGGTGAGACAGTATTCCAGTCATCTTTTTTCATTTCAGTATATTTTGTCAATATTTGTGTTCCGTGTGCTGGAAATAAGAACAATATGTTTGGTGAATGTTCATAGCTTACTCCATGCCTTCATTAAAGAGACACAATGTCTTGCTTCAAAACACACATGATTAATTTTTCTTCCTTCCTGCAAGTGAATTTTAGTAGAAGTATCACTTGATCTCTTTTAAAATACTTGTTGAAAAGAGCCCCTCTGTCTCCAAAAACAATAGTTTTTCTCATCTTACACTTCTGCAAAGTTAACAAGTGACTGTTAGCAATATGTAAGAAAATTCTTCCAAGAACAAATAAGTTAGAAAATGTGGGAGAACAATAAAATTTAATTGTCTGTTGGTAGTCATTTCCCTGAAATAACCTTTTCCAAGTTAATACAATGAAGTCCAGAGAACGAGGTATAGTGTGCCCTATTACAGTTCCTTTCATTGTGTCCTTGTTGTTTACTATCCCACGACTTTCAGAATACCTTCTTTTTCACATGAAATAGTACAGCTTGCATTTGCATTGCTCAACCACAAATATAACTACATTACCATATTGCAATGATGACATTTTGATATTGAACATATAGTTTATTTATGTTGGTTATATCTACAGAGATTCATAGAAACTTCCAGAACTATTCTGGAAAATAATGTAAATGTTTTTTATTCTATAAACTTTATTCTAAGTGGTAACAGAATTTTTTTCTGCCACTCTTCCAGTGACAGGTTAGACAAGGATATCTTGCTCTTCTTATACAATGGGGCACTAGCTTGGGTCAAGCTACATTAATGCAAGCCTCTGACTAAAAGTTGACTGACTATTCATGAACCCTAAATGTATTTTACACTGGTATTAAAAAAGAATGTTTGGTATTTGAAAATATCAAACTGATATTTCAAACTGGCATTTAAAAAATAATATTTGGCTACCCTCTTTTGATTCCTATTGTACATGTGTTTTTCTTTAAAAAGAGAAAAAAGTGAATAACATCCTTGACATATTTTAACAGAATTATAGTAGCTTTTTAAACACCTGGCTTTGCAGAATATAAATCAATACAGATGTCCCTGATTATAGTCCTTACTGAAACATGTCAACTCAAGAATTAGAGAATTTAATTCTTTAATTAGAGAATTTAATTCTCAAAGAGTGGAAGTTTTGAATATAGCACCGCATCAAAATTATTTTCTTAAGAAGCAGATAAAATATTAACTAGTAATAGAAGTCCTTGCAACATCAAATTGGAATTCACTTTATTACATTGCTTCATGTTATAATTTTTATTAATGTAAACAATTCATGATTACAATATATATCCAAGCTAAAATTACTTAAACTCAGGATAAACTCCACTGTTTCGCTCCTGTACTAAGGAAAATGTGATAGTTAACACCCTTTAATGTCGCTTAAAGAAAGTACATCATTTTCTAACTTGATTTACTCAGGTTTTTTTTTTTTTTTTGCCAGTCCTGGGCTTGAGATCAGGGCCTGAGCACTGTCCTTGGACTTTCTCAAGGCTAGAGCTCTACCACTTGAGCCTCAGCACCAATTCTGGCTTTTTTCTATGTATGTGGTACCGAGGAATCGAACCCGGGTCTTCATGCATGCTAGGCAAGCACTTTAACCACTAGGCCAAACTCCCGGCCCTCAGGTTTTTATGGTCACCCAGTGATGCAAAATAAATTCAATGATGCAAAATAAATTCATATCCACTAGAATGTGACCCACTGACAAAGTACCAAGTTATTTAAAATACTTGATTGCCTCTCGGTAGAAACTTACCTGTAACAGGGTGTGTGGGTGTGTGTGTGTATGTGTGTGTGTGCGTGTGTGTGTGTGTGTGTGTGTCTGTGTGTGTGTTGTGTGTGTGTAAACAGATTGCTTTGAAACTAATCCTAAGTGTCATTGTTAGGATAAAAATTGACTCAATACATTGTTTAACTTATCTAGAAATGCTCTAAGTGCCTTTTTAAATGTTATAGTAGTTACATATGAATTAAAATTCATAGTGGTGAAAATGAATAAAAATATCTAATACTTGCAAGAAAAGTATACTTTGAAATATATATACATATATATATAGTAATTGGCCATTTAAATTATTTTTAGAGAAAAAGCATATTATACTTGTTTCTATAAAATTGTGCAGCCAAACTTGCTCTCATAGTTCTAGTAAAGAAGCAACTCTAGGAAACCTGATTTAACACTTCCAACCTTGGCAACTATGACATTCAAGACTTCTGCTATTTGAGTCCCTCAGTCTGGGCATTTGATTTGTTAGGCAATGACTATAACCAAACATTATTCTATCATTGGTGCAGAAACCAAAGGCTAAAAATGTCCAATATATTCAAACTAGGAAGAAGCTATTGATGACATATAAAGAAACACTTTAAATTTTTCCTTCTTTAGATGTCTATTCTATGACAGCTTCAGAAAATTTATTTTAGTTTTTTCTCTCCAACTTTTGAGTATTCCTGCATAATATCGTATTTTTTCTTTGTCTAGTTAATAATAAGGCTTTATGTTTTCATGGGTTTAAATACATTGCTTAACACCTATTTCTCCTAGCAAACCTAAAATGATACTCTGTCTATGTCAGTACATAGCAATTTTAAAATGTGGGTTACAAATGCAATATATTTTGATCGATGCCACAACTTTCAACATTCTCACCTGTACCACCCCTACCTACTCCTTCTTTGACTCTTCTTAGTTTTGTAGGTTATCCCTTGTATTCTTGATTATATTTTTCTATTCTTTATCTATCACTTTCTCCTTCATCTCCTATTTGAGTAGTCATTTCTTGGTGGTTTTTTTTTTTTTTTACTTAAAGTTTGGCTTTCTAAAGAACTGCAGTCCTTTGCTGGGAGTGTGGCCTAGTGGTAGAGTGCTTGCTTAGTATGCACTAAGCCCTAGGTTAGATTCATCTGTACTACATAAGCAGAATCTATCCCTGTGGCTCAAATGATAGAGCGCTTGCCTTGAGAAAGCCTACTGAGTGCCCACACCCTGAGTTCCAGCCCAGAATTGTCAAAAGGAGGAAAAAAAGGAAAACTTGTACACTTGAGTTTTCCCTTGAATCTACCATATTTCTTTTTTTTTGTATATTTTATTGTAATTAATAAAAGGATTACATGATATTTGCCAGATAGATGGTGCATTAATTCCCATACATTGATACCCTTTCACATGTCTTGGTTCCCATTTCCCTCCCCTCTCCCCGCTCCCACCCTCATCTTGTTTTCCCCCCTTCCCTATCCAATTTCAAATAACCAAATACAAATAAATCCAATATATCAGATAACAAAGTGAGATACTGTAACAATATGAGATAACTAAGGAACAGCAAAAGAGATGAGAGATAACATAGTACATTAAGGACAACCATCATTCATTATATGGCTTATGTTTCTATATCCTAGAGATCCTTTCTTTTAGTGTCCTACTATATGGCCTTTTGTATCAAGGTTTTGCTCTACTGCAGATCTCTGCTAGGAGAGCCCAAGGGTTTCTACTGATTATGACAAGTGAGGGAAACCATTGAGCCTAAGTTCCTTTGAGTCTGGCTTACTTCACTTAATAGGACCTTTTCTAAGTCTTTCCATTTCCTAACAAATGGGACAATGTCGTTCTTTCGGATGGCAGCATAGAATTCCATTGTGTATAAATACCACAACTTGTTGATCCACTCATCAACTGAGGGACTTCTAGGTTGGTTCCATATCTTTGCTATGGTAAATAGTGCTGCAATGAACATTGTTGTGCTGGTGGATTTAGTATGTCCTTGTTTCTGGATGATTGGGTAAATGCCAAGTAGTGGAATTGCTGGGTCATAGGGGAGCTCTATGTTTAGTCTTTTGAGGAACTGCCATACTGCTTTCCATAGTGGTTGAACGAGTTTGCACTCTCACCAACAGTGTAGTAGTGATCCCTCCTGGCCACATCCCCTCCAGTATCTGTTGTTATTAGTTTTCTTGATCCTGAACATTCTAACTGGAGTGAGGGGGAATCTCAGAGTTGTTTTGATTTGCATTTCTTTTATGACCAGAGATGTTGAGCATTTCTTCATGTGTGTATAGGCTTTGCATGCCACTCAAAGTAGTTATATCTTTGAAAGCTAAATCTACCTTAAAGGAAAATATGCTTACTTAGTCTTCCTGGGCATGACTTACAATATAGAACAAGTTTTTTTTCCAGGTGGTTTTTATTTCTTTTCATATCAATTGTTCTTATGCATGAGTAAAATTCTATTTTTATAAATATATACACATGCATATATGAATTAAGTAAAATACCATCAGACATGTGTATATATATTTTGGTATATATGTATATATATGGCATATGTATATATATGATATTTTACTTGATCCATTTATTAATGAAGAGTCATCTGTGCTGACTTTACTATACACTCTTTTGGCTAAATGCCCAGGAATAATAGGGATCCACATTGGCATTATCCATAAACTACTTCAATGAGATAAAATATACTATTGAATTTCTGTCTTGTCCCTCTGCAGTTTTCTATAAACTGCTTACAAAACATAAGGTAAGTCTTCATGCCTTTTATGTTTTGCCATTATAGGATGATTTTTGTTTTTAGTATATTTAAAAAAGTAAAATCTATAAGGAAGACTTGGAAACTCTATCATGTAGAACCAGAATTCAATTCTACAAATTATTATTCAGTTGTCCTGAGCCCATTTTTCCATCTGTGTGAGTTCTATTTCTTCAATTCCTTCACATTTATAACTAAAATCATGTAATGACTGAGAACTTCCTGACCACAATCAGTGAAATAGTCAATATGCTGAACAAAAACCATATTGTGTAAAATGAATAAATATGCTTGAATATATTGCAGTGTAACCTTAACATTTATTATTTTGGAAATGTAAAACCACTTTTTAATTCAGAAATCATACAAAATTTAAAAATATACTTTTTTCCAATTCATATGGAATTTTTAAAATGTGTTCTATAGATATTTTGTCTTTGGAATTTTTTCTCTGGAAGTTAAAATGAATAATATTACTTTACAAAAGTAGTTTTTACATATTTAACATCTATTTATAACAGAAATACTTTTATATTTTTACTTCTCCACAACTAGTTTACCTATGTTTAAGAAATTATATGAAGAAATTAACATCATTACAGCATTATTCACCATAGCAAAAATATGGAACCAACCTAGATGTCCCTCAGTTGATGAGTGGATCAACTAGTTGTGGTATTTGTACACAATGGAATTCTGCTGTCAGAAAAAATGACATAGCCCCATTTATTAGGAAATGGAAAGTCTTAGAAAAATCATATTAAGTGAAGTAAGCCAGACTCAAAAGAATTTAGGCTCAATGGTTTCCATCATTTGTCATAATCAATAGAAACCTTGGGCTCTACTAGCAGAGATCTGCAATAGAGCAAAACCTTGATACATAAGGCCATATAGTAGGAAGCTAATTGAAAAGACCTCCAGGACATTGAAACAAAAGTCATATAATGAATGATGGTTGTCCTTAATGTACTATGCTATCTCTCATTTCTTATGCTGTCCCTTGGTTATCTCATATTGTTACAGTATCTCACTTTGTTATCTGATATATTGGATTTATTTGTATTTGGTTATTTGAAATGGATAGGGAAGGGGGGAAAAACCAAGACGGGATTGGGGGGTAGAGGGGAGGGTAATGGGGACCAAGACATGTGAAAGGGTATCAATATATGTGAATTAATGCACCATCTATCTGGCAAATATCATGTAACCCTTTTATTAATTACAATAAAAATATAAAAAAATAAAAAATAAAATAAAATATGATGTAAAAATAAAAAAATAAGTTCTGTTGTGAAAAAATAAGTATTTAGGTTTTTAATTGTAGTATAAAAACACAATTTATAATCTTTTTTAAATGTGGAATTCAAAGATGTTAAATATATTCTCCTAGTTGTAAACAGAACTCCTGAACTTTTCAACTTGCATCTTTAAGTAAAAGTTTGCTTAAAAAAAAGAAATTAATCCACAATCTCTAAGTATCTTTCAGTTTGACTAAATATTGTTATTGAATAGAATAGAAAGAAAATAACAGAAATTACTTCCATGATTATTACTTACATGACAAATCACTTATATGATTATTAAGATTACTATAGGAACAAGGCCATTCTAAGAAGATTTATGAATGTCTTTTTCTGGGTTGATTTAACTAATAACCAACAAATTACTTAATTGAGTTCTTTAGTAAAAAGAGATCTATTATAATATTAGAAATGGCTTCTAAATGTCAAGTTTTAGTTTCATACAAGTATTTGTCTTAATTTCCCACTGTGACAGCTTACTTATTGTTGCCTTTTTATTTCCAAAAGAAAATGGAAAGTCTTGGGGGAAAAAATCATATTAAGTGAATTCAGCTATACTCAAAGCACCATAGGCTCAATGATTTCCCCTATTTGTAATAATTAGTACACACTTAGGACTCTCTTAGCAGAAGACACAATAGATAGATACATAAGGTCACATAGGACGAGACTAAATGAAAGGATCTCTAGGATATGGAAACAAGAACTTTATCTTGAATGATTATTGTTCTTCATGGACCATGTTATTTCTCTTTCTTTTTTGCCATTACGGTTAATCTCATATTGCTACTTTATCTGACTTTATTACCTGGCATATTGTACACGTTTATTTGTTTACTTGAAATAGGGAAGGGAAGGGGTGAAAACAAGATGATTGGGAAGGGGTGGGGGGAGAAATGGGGACAAAAACAGGAGAGGGGGTATCAGTGAATGAAAAGTAATGCATCTACTACCTGGTGAATCTAGCTGTAAACCCTCTATATATTATCCAAACAATAAAAGAAAAAGATTTGATTTTAGCCATGACAAACTTTTCTAAAGAGTAGTGTTAAGTATTTCTTTGTAGGAGATAATGTGAAATATGATTCTCTATGTTTTCTTCATAATGAATATCTAGAAAAAAATGTACTATTTTGTTAATTCTATAACAAAGGCAATTGTCAATTAATTACATATTTCTGCTTTGGCTATATTCTCTTTGTGTGTGTGTGTGTGTGTGTGTGTGTGTGTGTGTGTGTGTGTGTGTGAGTGTGCGTGTTGTGTGTGTCAATCCCCAGAGCATTAACTTTGTTTTTTTTCTGCTCAAGGATACTACCATATTACTTGAGCCATAGCTTCATATCTGGAATTTGGTGATTAAGTGCAAATAAGTGTCAACTTTCCTGTTCAGGCAAGGTTTGAGCCATGATTCTCAGGTCTCACCTTCCTGAGTAGCTAGGAGTATAATCATGAGCCATTGATGTTTGGCTTTTTTGTTATTTTAAACTTAATGTTTTCTGTTTTTTTTTTTACCATTCAATTAGGCAATATTTGCACTGTACCCAGGATGTAGGTGATCCTAGATAATTCCTACAGAATTATATACTTTATTTTTGAAAAGTGGAAAATTTTAGTTGATATGCTTTAGGATACATTTTATATTCCACTATGTTGAGTGATGCTTGGAAAATTAAATATAAGGCATGCTAAAATGCCTCATATAAGTAAAATTAACACCAAGAAAGGCCTTTTACTTTGAACAAAAGTTGAATAAGCTCGAGGTAATTAATAACAATACATATCATTTTACAAGTGGGGATATAAATGAAATATATTACACAAAATGCCTGATCCTTTGAAAAAAAGATCTGACAAAAGTTCTGATTTCTGTCTTGTATGCTGTGACATTTATTCCATCTCTCTTCTGTCACCTTTATTAGAAGATCATATTTATTGCTGATATTCTGCTCAATTGTTCTAAGGATATTTAAAAATATTGTCTTTTACAAAGGATATCAGTACAAACACTAGAGGATCAATGAGAAAAAAAATCCCATTTTAGCTTCCTCTGTTTAAATAACTTTTAGAATCCAAAATTTGAATGAACTATAATATTAAATACCATTTATAGAAATAATTTCCATAAGATTTCATCACACTAAACTGATCATCAGTAGGGAGCACTTCGAGTTATGAGGCATTCATAGCAGAGACTACAATAGCACACATGGTGCTACTGCTTATCAGTATAGAATGTGGACACTCAAAGCTATTAATTTATAAACTCATTGTCAGTTTACTTTTCAATAGAGTAATCATAGGTTTAAAATAAATGATACTCAAGAAGTGGGACTATATTCCTTTCTATTAATATCCAAGTATATTAGACTGATTCATTTTTCTCTTTGTACTAATGACAGCTTTTTATCTAAAATACCATGTAAGATAATTCTTACTACAACATTTCTTACAACATTCTTTATTCTTCTTTACCCAGAGTAATGTATCATTCAAATATATCATATAAAGTTCAGTGAATTCATTTTTCTTAAGAATAGTGATTGTAGCTACTTATTAAAACAGTTCCATCTAAGTGGCATGTGGATTTCACCAGTCTCACACAACCTCTCACTACCTTTGTATGTCTAGTATTTTCTAGTGGTTAACTTTCAAATCCTCTGGAATATTGGGGTTTGAATCTCACATTCTTTTTGGCTGTGATGTGCTTATGTCATATGCCTTGAATGCTAGGTGTACTGAAAAAGATAATTAGTTCCCTAAGCTACGCTAGGTCTCTTTTTAAGCAGGGTAAGGAAGAATATAAAGATTTCAGTCTTCTGAAAGTAAATCCAGGTAACAGTAATGAAAAAGAATGAGGGTGATTTGAGGTAATTATGACATAACAGATTTTGCCTTAAGTATGGAAGTCCTTTATTAGATTCTTACACTTCAGGGAACTTTTCCTCCCAAATTGAAGATTACATGGAACAGTAATACTTATTCTCACATGAGGATCTAGGGAAATTTTCGATTTTATAACATGATGACATCTGTAATAATATATAGGTATAGAATCATCTAAATAAATTTATAAGAATGCTATCATTTAAAATGAATGTATCAAGCAGTAATGTACCAATTCAAAACTGTAAATCAACAATATAGGAAATTGACCAGCTAGCTGTCAGGCAAAAAAAAGGTGTCTTTCTTTACAGATAGGATAATATTAAATGTGTATATACCTGGTGATTGAATGTCAGGCTTGTTATTAACAAGTTTCCCTTTCATGTCCTGACTCTGCTTTCTTTGTAGATTGCTACCAGTATCTGCTGTTATACTTACTTATAAATTTTACAGCAGAGAGAAGGACATCTAAGGTCCACTGTTTCATATTTTAAAGATGGGACATAGAAGCTGTCAAGAACTAGCTATTAGAAGTGCAGCAGTCCCTGTGTAGATGGCTAGTTAATGGTTACAGAACACATATCTTCCAAAGTAGCTTATTTTGGAATCTTTGAAAATACAAAATAATCACAGATAAAAGTGAATCATGATCTTTTTTTCTTTCTTTTTTTTTTTTTTTGCCAGTCCTGGGGACTGAACTCAGATCCTGAGCACGATCCTTGGACTTCTCTCAGGGTAATGCTCTACCACTTGAGTCACAGCGCCAGTTCTGGCTTTTCTATGTGTGGTACCAAGGAATCGAACCAGGGTCTTCATACATGCTAGGCAAGCACTCTACCACTAGGCCAAACTCCCAGCCCCAATGAATCATAATCTTTTGATATGGCAGAAAATTTTAAAGTCAGACAGAAGAAAGTCTTAGTACCAAAAATTAGTATTGTCCTTTTCAGACTAAAATATTTTCAAAAAATATTATTACTGATGAGACAAAATGCATGTACATTTTATTTCCTTCAAGTTGAATTTAATTCCTTAGTTATTTTGCAATTAGTGAGCTTAGAATATTACAAGGACAAAAACATGAGAAAGGGTAGCAAAATGTGAGAAATAATGTATCCCTTAACTGAC
This sequence comes from Megascapheus bottae, assembly GCF_031878675.1. Lineage (NCBI taxonomy): Eukaryota > Metazoa > Chordata > Mammalia > Rodentia > Geomyidae > Megascapheus > Megascapheus bottae. The sequence continues at coordinate 24,627,026 of NC_143521.1, forward strand.
AAATGTAACTGTAACCCCTCTCCACATTACCCGGACAATAAAATAAGAATGTTATAATGGCATAATGAGTGCTGAATAATTATACCATAGTTTCAAATAATCACAGTACATTTTATTATATATTAACTCTTTTGTTTTTTCTTGTGTGGACTTCTATTAGTTCAGTTTAGAAAATACTGAGCTTGATTCCACGTAAGTCACTCAAGTAAACATAAGGTTCTGTAATTTCCTCTGCAGGTACTCTTAAATAGAATTTGAAAATTGGGTGTGAAATAAAGCATGGGATGGGTTATCTTGTTCATTGGCGAGAAAGTAAATTAATAGTAAGCTTGATTCTGTGCTCAAAGATTCTAGACACATTCTCAGCTTTTTGCTATTATATGAACTTAAGGTTCAATAATTACATTTAATAGTATCTTGCTATATTTAGTATCTAACTCTTTCCAGAAGAAGAAATGGTTTTCAAAATCAGTGCACATTATATTTCATAGGTTATCGCTTTTCCTTAAAAAGAAAAGTATTTACTATGGTCATTACTAATTGTTCCTGACCCATTTCTATTTGTTAGGTATTAATAATTTGCCTTTCATTTGCAAATACTATTGCCAGTCTTAGATATCAAAGTTATTACCACATATTAAAATATATTACTATTTTCACGACATGATCTAGATAACATTTCTACAAAATGTATAAAATACATAATTTTATGTTTTTAGTTCTTAGAAATGTACAAATTTTGGTAATATTTTAAAACTCTGCTACTCATGTTTTTGTATTTTGAAAATGTCATATGATAAAAATGAAACAAGCACATACACAACCTAAATAATTTTATTATCTTTGGCTATTTTGAATAAGAACTCAATAAACAGATTTTCAATAAAATTCAACATTTTAAGCAAGAACTAGCTGTCTCACACCTGTAATCCTAGCTACTCTGCTGGCTGATATCTAAGGATCAAGGTTGAAAGCCAACCCATGCAATATAAAGTTGATATACGCTTATCTCCAATTAATCACTATAAAACTGGAAGTGGGACTATGGCTCAAGGGCAGGGTGGTAGCCATGAGCAGAAGATCTCAGTGACAGCACCCAGTCCCAAGTGTTGGGCAGTAGCTTTGAGCTGAAGAGCTCAAGGACAGTGCTCAGGCCGAAGTTTAAGCCCCCAAAATACCCCCCCCAAAAAAAAACAGAAAAAATAAGAATTAGTAGTATTGGTATAGGATGACAAAATTATAAAATATGTCTACTATCATCCTGTTTTGCATAAAAGGTGCTTGAATTATCATTGGGCCTGAAATTAATGAAATGGTGTCTGGATTCCGACAGGATACATGGTCTAATTTCCCCTTGTTTGGGAATTGTACAGAATGTATGATATATGTGTCAATTAGAAAGAGAAAACATTCTAATTGTCTGAGTCGAAAGAAATTATTTCATGGCTCCATATCTAAAGATAGAACAGAGTTGTTGTGTGTAGCAAATGAAATAAAGTATCTGAAAATTTTCTTGCCCTTTGGTTAATCCTATATTGTTACTATACCTGACTTTGTTACCTGGTATATTGTATATGTGTTTATTTGATCATTATTGATTATTATTACCAATATTATTTCATTCCTGGAGCTTGAATACAGGGTCTGGGCATTGTCTCTGAAATCTTTTGCTCAAAGCTAAGAATATATCACTTTCAACACAGCATCACTTCACTATTAATTTTGTTCATGAAACATGATTGCATAGTCACTGGAAATGAAAACAAATACATAAATACAATGAAGATACAGAAGCCATTTTTATCATGGCTATTAATTCTCAATACCTCATGCATGATGAAATTTTATTAAAAAAACAGTAGAATAAACAGGGAGAACTTTGTGCTTTTAGATTATATTATGTGATTTTTCACTAGTGGAATATATGAAACTATAGGTCTAAACACGTATTAGTATATATTATTCAATCAAGGCACAAAAATAGAAAGACTTCATAGCAGTTGTCCCACCTAGATATTGCCTTTAATCATACAAATTAAATTGAGGTTATGCAATATTAACAAAGAAATATCAGAAAAAAATAAATTCTCCTTTTTCATTTTATCCCAAGAGAAAACCATTAATGCAAATGTTTTTCATAACTTGTGACATTAACTCTGAATATGAAGGACACCTGTTGAGAAATGGTTTCCTAAGGGTTTTGGGAGAAACAAATGATACCAGAGCTCATAACAGGGCATCCTGTAGCTATTTTTAATATTTTATAAATATGCAAATAAAAGCTAATACCATAAAAATCTTGGAATTTTAAGGAATTTTTATTTTTATAGCTTCAGTCTCCAATGTTTCCTAAAAAAAAACCTTACATATAATAGCATTATTCTGATGACAATAAGAATTAACAAAGCCATTATAAAAGAAAAACAATTCATCTAAAGTAACATGTTCTGAGCATGCTTTCAATAAAACAAGTTCTCATCTCTTACAGGTGAAACAAAAGATACCTTGGCTGTGGTGAAACCTACAAGGAACTGCAAAGGCTCTTAAAATGTAAAAAGTGAATTTCTATTGTTTACAGTTCATTGAATAACAAGTAATTCCCTCCCCCAGTACAAATAGACACAGATACTTGACAGCAAGATGAATGTTTCTCAAATGTTTCCCAAGTATTTTGTATTGCAACAAATCAGATTACGTTGTGTATGGCTATTCATTAACTAATTCTTATTCTCATGAGACAAATCAGTAATTTATTTGCAATAGTCGCTACACAGAAGGTAAAACCTTACCCGATTCATGTCATTCTGCAAAATAACACTAAGCACTTAAATCACAAGCGCACATCACTGAGGTAAATGTAAGGGCACTATCATTTGTTGCTGCGTCTGAAACCAATGTTTAAAAGGAAATAAGGTCATGATAAATTAAACACGTGGAAGGGTATCAATGTATGTGAATTAATGCACCTTCTATCTGGCAAATATCATGTTACCCTTTTATTAAATACAATAAAAAATAAATAAATTAAAAAAATAAACATATTCAAAATTGAAAAACACTAAAAAATATAAATTGAAAAACACTAAAAAATATATCTGAAACTAAGTTGTCACCAAAAAGAAAAAAAAAAGAAGAAGAAGAAGAAGCTGGGTGCTGAGGCTCTCGCCTGTAATCCTAGCTACTCAGGAGGCTGAGATCTGAGGATCATGGTTCAGAGCCAGCAGGGCACAAAAGGACCTGAGACTATTATCTCCAATTTACCTCTAGAAAATGGGAAGTGGGACTTGGCTCAAAGGTATGACGGTAGCCTTGAGCTGTAGAGCTCAGGAACAGTGTCCAGGCTGAGCTCAAGCCCCATTAACCACAAAATAAATACATAAATAAATAATATAAAAATAAAAACAAAAAAACAAGCAGGGATGTCTGGGTGTTCAAACAGAATAATTCTATGTAGTAGATACCATTATTCATAGTCAAAGTATCTTCATGAATTTGATAGTGGGAAATATAATATCTCTTTTACTGAAGTTGATGAGAACATGCACATTTTTTTGGCCTTAGGAAACAGAACATGGATCATATTTAGCATTGAACTCTTTCCTGATGGTTAGTTTCAATAATTTTCTAAAGCATGAATACTTATTTTTAGAAACCAAGTGATTAATCTTTAATGGCCACTGGGAAATATTTGCATAAATATCATCTTTATGGCTATATAAAGGCCTTATTTTATCTTTGTAATTATTTCTTACATCTGAAAATTCTTTTTCATCTACTGTAGAGGCACTTACATTATTGCAAACTTCATTTTATTTTGTTGCTAAGGAGGTTGTTTCATGTGGGAAGGGACATTAGCATTTCTTTACAATGTAAACTCCCACTATATTCTTTTAAATTTGGGATGATAGCATAATACTTAAGAACAATAATTTATAAATAATTCCTCTAAAATTATTTTAGGATAAAGCCTTTAGATTGGAAGTATTTACTTCTCACTGTGATTCAATCTGAACTTTTAGATTCTTTGTGCAATGACTGCTTTAGAGACTATGAATAAACCACTGTCTCTTCAAACTGGTGTTTAATTATGGACATGAGTGATTAGAATTCTGTAGAGAAAAATAAGTGAGACAAAGCTGTGATGTATTTGAGCTAGCTTGGATAAACTCACAAAAGCCTAAAAGTAAATCCTCAGGAATTTTTGTACAACTGCTTAAATCCAGGTGTCATATAATAACACATTATAAAATGTTCAAAAGAAATACTCAAAACTTAACACTTCCTAATTATTTATACACAATTCACTATCATGCTCTTTGAGATTCTGCCTTTCCCAGACTTACAACTGTAATTGTGTAGTTATTTATGCATCTTTACTTACCTTATTTATGGATGGCTTACACAATTTAAATTAATTCCAGGAGGACTTCTCCACTGACAAATGAGAAATGCTACTGATTCAGCTTTGATTGTTTTGTTAGTTGTCAGAGAAAGGACTGGTAAGCTTTCCTCAAGAATATTTTTGAAGACTTTTAGTATAGATGCTGGAGCTTGAATTATTAAGTCCTGGGACACCGTTTGTGTTCTTATTTTGCTTAAGATTAGCGCTCTACCATTTGAGACACAGATCCGACTTTTTGGTGACTAATTGAAGGGATGAGTGTCACAGACTTTCCAGACCAAGCTGACTTTTAACCATATCTCTGACTCTTGAGTAGCTAGAATTAAAGGCATGAGCAATAGACACCTGGCTAGAGAATGCTATTTATAACCAAAATTCTGTGACTATAATATTACACATAACTGGAAATATACATCAGAATAAATATTAGAAATGCATAATTTCACAAAAAAAGGTTAAATAGAAGTGTTTTATACCCTCCAAATTTAATTATATTAAAATAGGAAATTATGACAACAGTATATAAGATATTTACCAATTGTAATTTTTTTAAATGGGTCCCACTTATTTCCCAAGATATATCTATTCAAGGGTTCTACTAAAACTTCCTACTTATTTTAAGAATGATATGACTTTTGGAGCAATTATCTTTGAGTATTTACTTTGAGGATTACTGTATTTTCATCATTAGAATAAAATAATATTGAACAAACTGAGTATTTTTAATGTTTAAATATTGTTTATTTACTGTTATGTTCTGTTGTCTACTTGATTGCTTTTTGCTTTTCTCTGCTTTAGTTTTTTCTATTATGTTTGTAAAGGATATCTTTTTAAATTATATGATATTTTATGTGTATCTTTCAGAAATATACATGTGAATGCATGAAATACATATACAAGAGAAAAATTTCTAAATTATACAATAATATACCCACAATTACATTAATGATGCTTTATTCCATACCCCAATCCCTTATTAGTTTATTTTCACCAATCAAAACCTCTTTCCCATCCCTGATAAAATCGTTATGCTAAGTTAGATTGATTTCTAGTTTATTTTCCTTTTGGTTTTCTTTTCTTTAAATGGAGATGCCTAAGAAATAGTGTGTGTTGTTGCTAACTGTTGTAAAAATTCATATCAATAGATTCATGGTGTTTTCTTCCTGCCTTAAATCTTTCTCTTTTATTAGAGCTCTATTCTATTTTTATTGCTAAATATATCTAGAATTCAATATTTAATCTTAATTATTATGAGTTATATGTTTACATAGAACAAAAATTGTCCATTAACGTTTTCACTTATGCAAAGTCAGATCATATTTAGTCCCATTTCTATCGTGACTAAGTAATAGGATTTTTCTTTGGCATTTAATCAAGAAAAAATTAGTTGGTTAAAACATGTAACTTTTTTATTGTTAAATCATATCTGTAAGATTTTTTTCTTGATTGTACTCATTCCTATATGCCTCATAGGCTTTCCACAGAATAGTTCAAACGTATGATAGTTCTAGACTTAACTGAAATGTCATATTGATATTAGGTAACTAGTGTTTCTTTTTACAAGAAAGCAGAAGAACAATCAAACAAGCTATGAGATGGGTCCAACCTCTTCCAATAAGGCTTGTCACCTTTGGCCATGGTGACATGGTTGTCTGGAGAAAGCTAAGGTCTCTTGCCTGCCAGTGAAATATACATATCTTTCCCACAGGTCTTAGGGGACACCCATGAGCCTGTAAACGGCTCACCAGTGTGGCCAGAGCTGCTGCATCTAGGTCTGTATGAGCCATCAGATGACTGACATTTTCTGGTATTAAATGATTAGAGCTTCCCATTCTTCCTTGAAGTATGACAAAAAAAAATCTTTGTTTTGGGCTACCACTCTAGAAACATAAAAGAAAAACCAATGTGGAAAATGTAGTTAATTTAGCAAAATGGACATATTACTAATAAATTGGAAATATCGAATATGCCCATGAGCCTTATCTCTGGTCATTTCTGTCCCACTTTTAAAGTGAATTTGAGGGTGGCCTTCAGAATGGCTTGATGGTGAATGATGACAGGAGCATATCTTTTATTCCTTTTATCTGTTATCTGAAAATGATTTACCTAAGCTATGGAAATATGATGTCAAAATTAATCATTACAAATTACAAATACAGGCAGGTTGTATTATCCTATAAATTAACAAAGAAATAAAAATCTGAAATTATTTGATTAAATAAGTGTCAAATTTCAAGCCATTTACTGAAGATGAAGAAATAGTCTGAATGTCTCCAGCATAAGTGATTCATAATTCAAATCATGCCCAATTTAATCTTTTGAAGAAAAAATGCTTATTTCCGAGACATTTTAATGTACATGAACTATCATTTTGATGTAAGAAGAATTTTCAGAAGAATAGTTCGTAAAAGGAGAACTACAGAGGATATGTATATTTAGAAAGTCATGTACCTATTGCCAATTTATTCCTTCAGTAGTATATGAAAGAGTAACTACTTTGATACATTCAATATAAACCATGAAACCTGTTGTAGCATTTTATTTTATTTTTCATATAATGAAAATGGAATCTAAGAAGATATAATATTTTTCCATTCTTTCCATTAAGCTTCCATATACAATTACATGCTGAGTGCCAAAATACAGAATGATCAGCAGAGAATATAATAGAAGAATGTGACTTTACCATCTTATCTTGTACTCTACTCTTCTTAAAAAAAGTGACTGACAGCTTCCAAAGACTATAAAGAACAAATAATCAATAAAACTACATTTTTGCGAATGCAGGTATTAGCATACTGAGATAATTTAACTAAATTTTGATAGTATCTATCTGGGACTCTTTCAAGAGAACTTAACTATATTCATGCATATGTATATGTGTATATATACATTGATAAACATAGATTTGTGTGTGAGTGTATGTGTGTGTCTATATGAGCATATCAGGCAGTACAACTTAAAATTTCCTCAAATCAAAATTTCTATTGAATTGTAACACTCCTAGCAGTACCAATTGCATTCTTTTGCTAGCACTCATCAGGTGTATGGGAATTCACTTTGTTATTCAGCATTGTAGAATCTTCCCTCTCCATGACTTAACTCCAATTAATTGAATTCACAATAGCAATTAGATTTCCAAATCCATCTTTTTATTCACCTTTGTAATCACAAAATACATCTTTGTTTTGCCTTCACCTTCAACTGTAGAATTTGCCCTGAGAATTAAAGCAACCATAAGCAAGAAAATGATTTCAAGGTGTGTAAAACTAACATTTTTTAAATTTAAATTTATTATCAGGGTGATGTATACAAGGTTACAGTTACATTCCTAAGGTAATGGTACATTACTGCTTGAACATTGTTACCTCCATTTTCCTCCACTTATTCCCTCCCAAGTTGTAAAATTCATTTTTAACCTGTGTTCTTGTGAATATTACTGGTTCATCCTTTGTGCTTTGTCTCATCATCTTGTTGTTGCCCTTCCCTTCCTTGATTCAAATAAACAATTAAATGTGTTTACAATATAATAGCTACAACATTCAGATACAGCATCAAGAGAGAATAGCCATGAGGGAAAAAAAGAAGACAAAAAAATGAAAAGAAGAGAAAAGAAATGTTCATGTAGTATACTTAAAAAGAAATAAAATCATGTAGTATACTTAAAAAAACAATGGCCACAAGGATAAAACTCTTTTTCCTTATCCTACAGTTCATTTTAGCTTAGCCTCATCCTTTATAGTTTTATGTACACTGCTTTTGACACATGAAACCATGGAGCAGAGCCTATGTTCCTTTGTGTCTGGTCTTTTCCACTTAATATTTTTTCCAAGTCTTTCCATTTCTATTTCCATTGCAAATAGGGTAATGCCATTCTATCTGATGATAGCATAGAATTCCATTGATATATATATACCACATCTTCTTGATCCATTCATCCTACTGAGGGGCATCTAGATTGGTTCCGTTTCTTAGCTATGGTAAATAATGCTGCAATGAACATGGTGTTGCTGGTAGGTTTAGTATGTCCTTGTTTCTGGACATTTGGGTAAATGTGCAGGAGTGTGATTGCTGGACCATGGGGTGGGTCTAGATGAAATTAATATTTTCTTATATAAGCCAGGTTCAATGGCTCACACCTGTAATTCTAGCTACTCAGGAGGCTGATATCTGAGGATCACGGTTCAAAGCCATCCTGACAACTAAAGAATATGAGACTCTTATTTCCAATTAATCACTAGAAAACGGTAAGTGGGGCTGTGGCTCAAGAGGTAGGGTGGTAGCTTTGAGCTGAACAGTTGAGAGACAAGGACCAGGCCCAGAGTTCAAGACCCATAGCCACAAATAAATAAATGATTTAATCTGATTTTGTTTGTTTTGAAATTCAATTTGTATAAATAAAACACATTTCATATGACTGCCTAAAATGTGAACTTCTAGTACCAAATGTGTTCTTAGGACAGGCACTGGTGACTCATGCTTGTAATCCTAGCTACCAAGAGACTGAGATTTGAGGATGGAGGTTCAAGGCCAACCCCGGGCATGAAAGTCCATGAGACTCATCTCCAATTGACCACCACCAGAAATCCAAAAGTGACTTTCGGGCTCAAGTGGTAGAACGCTAGCCTTGAGCTGAACAGCTCAGGGAAAGTGCCCAGGACCCAGAATTCAAGCCCCACGACTGATCAAAAAAATAAATAAATAAATAAATAAATAAATAAATAAATAAATAAATAAGGGTGTTATTGAGGTTAGAAAAATAGAACTCAACTTTAATTTCTGGAATCAATGAAGATGCCACTGAGAACTAAAAAGGTAAGTAAATAAATTTGTTTAAAGGGATTCCAGGAAGCAAATACAGCCTAGAAAGAACTTAACTACTGCCCAGACCCTTTTCAAATTCTGACCTATGAAACTCAGAAAGTAATTTTGTCCTGTAGTAAGCCAAGTCCCAAAGTGTGGTAACTTAGTACAGTAGTAAGAATAGAGAAATCAAGCAGAGTAAAGTATAATAAAGTGCTTGAAATGTGAGTTATTTTTAAAATAAGACTTTGGAGAAAATCATGGTCTATTAATTCATTACCTAAAAACTACTATCATGGATGGCACCTATGCTCTGTTCTCATAATAATCTTGAGCATATACAATAGTGCCTGGCATTAAATGGATGCTCAATGACTATTGTTGAATGAATGTATTGGATCAGACTAATTGTTTTCCAATTAATTGTGAAAGTATAAAAACACTCCACCCAAAATATTCAAGAAGAATTTTTCATAAAGCAATCACTACTTTAAATATGTGGTCTATTACCTATGGCCTTGATAGGCTATTTACCCTCAGTTTCTGCTTCATCAGATATCAGGGCAGTAGAAGATTTCTTCAGAAATAAAAAAAAAAGCTTAATGAAAATGTATGTATGAAAGATAATGTTCTAGATATACTATGTTAATTGAGTTTTATCTGAAATTGTTATTATCTTTTTTATGAGTTTAACATGAAGCTTGTCTTTTGGGAAGAATTAAGTGATTTATTATTTTAAAATTCATGTAATTTTGTTTGGTTTATTTTTTATAAGATTACTCAGGTTTAATTACAATATTAAAAGTTATATTTAGTATTGCATGTTTTTACTTTTTCTTTGTATTAAAGTGTCAAACACTAATTCAACATAGTTGCGTGATTATTAATTATGAATTCTTCTTAGAGATACAAGATGTATATGTTAATATCAAGATAAATGAAGTTAAACAGTTGAAAAACATGGTAATGTTCAAGTATGTATTTTTCTTTTATGATTTAAAAATACATGTAGGAAGATTATTATTAATAGCCCATTTCCAAATACTGTACAATTTAAAATAACTGTGATATTTCTTTTTTTTTTTTTTTGCCAGTCTTGGGATTAAGCTCAGGGCCTGAGCACTGTCCTTGGATTATTCTCAGGTAGATCTACCACTTGAGCCTTAGCACCACTTCTGGCTTTTTTTTTTCTAAGTATGTGGTACCGAGGAATCGAACCTGGGTCTTCGTGCCTGCTAAGCAGGCAAGCACTCTACCACTAGGCCAAACTCTCAGCCAACTATGATATTTCTTGCATGAGTCATTTGCTTATATCTTCTTTTATGAGAATAGATAAAAGGAAAAATAACAAATATGGGATAAACATATATACATACATGTATATAAGTATACACACAAACAGAAGCACATATGTAAATACAAGGTTTTCTATGGTTTAACTTACTCTTTTTCAATTTTAAAATGGCTTGAAATAAATATACATTTATAGAAGCCATTAATCAAATTTTAATTCATTTTTGTTGTTGATTTTATAACATATGGTGCAATATACCATCATGAATTGGACAGCTCCAAGTTATCCACATATACAGAAACTGATATAAATAATACTGTACAGTGTGCCATGTTACTAATTTACTAAGTTGATAAAGAAGATATTAGTTGCATTTGACTCATGTTTTCATATTTGAAACAAGGTAATCAGTGATTAAAATAAGGTAATCAAGTTAGCTACTCATGAGACTAAATCTGAAGATCTAGTTCAAAACCAACCCAGGAAGGAAAAGTCGTATCTCGAATTAGCCCCCAAAAAGCTGAAAATTGAACTGTGACTCAAGTGGGAGGAAGCTGGATTTGAGCACAAAAATTTCAGAAACAGTGCCCAGGCCCTGAGTTCAAGCCTCAGAATAGTCACAAAAGTTATGATAATAATATTATTAATAATGCATTAATTGGGAGGATGGTTGAGGAGAAGTAATGTTGAAATAAATGTTTATATTTACACTTCACAAATACATTTATCCAATTGACATCTATATATGTAATTATAACATTTGATTTTCTTCTAATAATGATAAGCATGGACTATATCTCACAATGTCAGAGTCTTTATTTTCTGGTTGATTTCAAATTTCTGACTTACATGGTCTACATTTATACTTGTTAACCTATTCTTACATGTACTAGTTCATCTTTTGATTAAAAAGATAGGCTTAGTGTGTTTTATATTAAAAATGTCTTACAAATTACTTTAAACATGATTTCTACAGGCATTATGCATTTTGTAAAATGCATGTTGGGATATTTAAAGCACATAAAACTCTATTCTGAGGTAGGTGAAATAATTTCATGTTTTTTTCCTTCAGGACAATCAATCTAAGAATTCTTCCAAGAGCACATTCAACTGCAATATGATGCATAAAGGAGATACAAAGAAACATTTTCATTGAATCTACCTTATGTAAATAGTAAAGCATGGCAAGCCACAATGTAAAATGTCACATCAATGAAATAACAATGACTTAATCTTTTGCATGAAAAGAAATGTCACTGAGTTTCTATCTAACTTTTTTATTTTGATGGGAATGCATTTACCACCTTCATTGTATTTTTTGACTTCATAAATGCAATGTAGAATTCTATTTTAATTTTAAATTAGTATTTTAATTGGCTTTTAGTAGTTGTTCAAAGAAATTGCCATGTAACAAACCACTTAATTAATATAATGAATCTTGAACAATGTCAACATTTGCAGTATTCTCAACCATTCCTCCCCTGCTTAACCCTTCTCTCACTCCTCTTAATTTTGTTGTGGATACATTGAATTCTTTATGTCATTTCTCCTTTTAAGAATCTTCTTTTTTCTACCCCATTCTCTGTATTGCCTCCATAATTTCCACACTAAATTTCTGTGACTCCATTGTGTCCCTTTCAAGTACTTATTTTCTGATTTCATTTATAGAATTCTTTGTTTTTCAAAGTTTGTTAGGTAATCTCAAGTAGATTTTGCTGCCAAATTGAAGAAAATAAATTGATACTCAACTGACTACTACACAATGTATATATATATATATATATATATATATACACACACACACACACACACACACACATATATATATATATATATATATATATATATATATATATATATATATATATAATTTTGTCAGTCCTAGGCTTGAGCTCTGGGCCTAGGCACTTTCCTTAGGTTTTCTAAAGGCTAGACCTCTATCAATTGAGTCATAGCACCAGTTCTGACTTTTGTTCTACATATATGGTACCAAGGAATCAAGCTTGAGTCTTTATGCATGCTAGGCAAGCACTCTATCACTAGGCCAAACTCCTGGCATCTATATATTTTTTCCATATATTTTTATTGTAATTAATAGAAGGGTTACATTATATTCACCAGATAGAAGGTGCATTACTTCACAAACATTGATACCATTTCTCATGTCTTGGTCCCCATTTCCCTTCTCCTTCCCCAGCCCCTCATATTGTATTCCCCCTTCCTTATTTCAAATAACCAAATAATCATATATATAATATATCAGATAACAAGGTGAAATACAGTAACAATATGAGATAACCAAGAAAGAGCAAAAGAAATGAGAGATAACATAGTACATTAAGGACAATAATCACTCACTATATGGCTTCTGTCTTTATATCCTGGAGGTCCACTCATTTAACCTCATACTATATGGCCTTAGGTATCTAGGTTTTGTTCTATTGTAAATCTCTACTAGGAGAGCAGAAGATTTCTACTGATTATGACAAATTAGGGAAATGTTCCTTTGAGTCTGGCTTACTGCACTTAGTATGATTTTTTCGGTCTTTCCATTTCCTTACAAATGGGGCAATTTCATTCTTTCTGACAGCAGCATAGAATTCCATTGTGTACAAATACATCTTATTGATCCACTCCTCAACTGAGGGGCACCTGGGCTGGTTCCATATCTTTGCTATGGTAAATAGTGCTGCAATGAACATCGTTGTGCTAGTGGATTTAGTATGTCCTTGTTTCTGGATGACTGGGTTAATGCCAAGTAGTGGAATTGTTGGGTTATAGGAGAGCTCTATGTTTAGTCTTTTGAGGAACTGCCATACTGCTTTCCATAGTGGTTGAATGAGTTTGCACTCCCACCAACAGTGTAGTAGTGATCCCTCCTGACCATATTCCTGCCAGCATGTGTTATTAGATTTCTTGATCATGGCCATTGTAACTGGAGTGAGGTGGAATCACAGAGTTGTTTTGATTTGCATTTTTTTATGGCCAGAGATGTCAAGTATTTCTTATTCAAAGAAGACTTTCTTTAAATCTTTGGCCCATCTTTAAATGGGATGGTTGTTTATTTGCAGATGAGTTTTAAAATAATTCAATTTTCTTAGATGTTGATATATTATAGATATGAGGCCTTTGTTGGCTGTTTGGTTAGAGAAGATTTTCTCCCATGCTGTAGGCTTTCTAGTTAAGTTTGCTAGCTATGTTCTTTGCCATATAGAAGCTCTGCAGTTTAATGCAGTCCCACTTTTCCAGATTACCCTGATTTGTTGTGTTTCTGGGTAACTATTAAGAGAGTTTCAACCTGTGCCAAGGAGACCTAGTATATTTCCTATTCCTTCTTGAAATGTTTTCAGTGTGTCTGCTTTTACCTCCAGGTCTTTAATCCATTTGGAGTTAATCTTGGTGCAGTGTGACAAAGAAGGATTCAACTTTAGTTTTCTGCAGGTTCTGCCAGAACCACTTGTTGAAGAGGCTGTCTTACTTTCATTCTATTTTTTTTTTTGCTCCCTTATCAAAGATCACATGACCATAGCTGTATGGGTTAATAGTCGGGTCCTCAGTTCTATTCCATTGGTCCTCAAGCCTGTTCCTGTGCCAGTAAAAGGTGTTTTGGTAATATAACTCTGTAATAGTGTCTAAGGTTTGGTAGTGAAATTCCTCCTGCACTGTTCTTTCTGCTGAGAATTGTTTTTGCTATATGGTACCTTTTATTTTTCCGTATGTTATTTTGGATTGTCACTTCTATCTCTTTGAAGAATGACATTGGGATATTGATGGGTATTGCATTGAATTTGCAGATAGCCTGTGGCAAGATTGCCTTTTTCACTATGTTAATTCTTCCAAACCTGGAACATGGGAGGTTTTTCCATTTCCTCAGTTTTTAAATTTTCATCAAAGTTCCTTTACGTTCTTAAGTAAGTTAATTCTTCGAGGTTATTGCAAAAGAAGTTGTTTTCCTGATTGTTGCCTTATTCCTTTCATTGTTGGCATATAGGAAGGCAGTTGATTTTGGAGGGTTAATTTCATGCCCTGCTACCTTGCCAAAATTTTGAATCAGCTCAAGCAGTTTGGGAGTGGAACCATGCCATCTACAAAGAGGGAAAGTTTTACTTCCTCTTTCCCTATTTGGATCCCCTTTATGCTTGCTTCTTGCCTATTGCTCTGGCTAGGAATTCCAATACTATGTTAAAGAGGAGTGGAGAGAGTGCACATCCTTGTCTCATTCCTGTTTTTAGAGGGAATGGCTTTAGCTTTTTGCTGTTAAGTATAATGCTAGCTGTGGGTTTGTCATATACAACCTTCATTATACTGAGGAATGTTCCATGGATTCCTAGTTTCTTCAGAGCTTTTAGCATAATGAAAGGGGTTTTGGATCTTGTCAAATGCCTTCCTTTTCTGCATCTATTGAGACAATCATGTGATCTTTTCCTTGCTCCTGTTGATGTGTTAAATTATATTAAATGACTTGCGTAGGTTGAACCAACTTTGCATCCCTGTGATGAATCCTGTTTTATCATAGTGTATAATTTTTTTGATGAGTTGCTGAAGGCCGTAGCGAAGTATTTTGTTGAGAAGTTTTGCAACAATATTCATCAAAGAAATGGGTCTATAGTACTCTTTGTTTGATGAGTCTCTGGTTTTGGGATGAGGGTTAGAGTGGCTTTGTTGAATGAGTTGGCAAAGAGCCCTCATTATCAATTTTGTTGAAGAGCTTGAGGAGTATTGGTATGAGATCTGCTTTGAAGACCTTATAGAATTCAGTTGTGAATCCATCTAGCCCTGGACTTTTCTTGGATGGGAGATCTCTAATTGGCATTTCTATTCCAGTACTTGAAATAGGTCTGTTTAGTTGGATTAGGTCTTCTTGGTTCGGTGTGGGTATGTTAATATTGACTAGAAATTCATCCATTTCTTCTAGATACTCACATTTATTTGCACAAAGTTTTGAAAGTTTATGATGCTCTGGATCTTGGTTATTTATGTCACGATATTACCATTTTCATTTGTTATTTTGTTTATTTGGTTATGCTCCCTTCTTTTTTTGGTAAGATTTGCTAAGTGTATGTCAATTTTGTTAATTTTTTCAAAGAACCAGCTCCTTGTTTTGTTGATTCATTCTGCAGTTTCTTTGGATTCCAATTCATTTAATCCTGCTAGATTTTAATAATTTGCTTCCTTCTACTGGGATTAGGGTTGGTTTGTTGCTCTTTTTCCAAGAGCTCAAGGCGCGGCATTAAAGTATTAGTTTGCAACTTTTCCAATATTTTAATGTAGGCATGCAGAGCTATAAAGTTTCCTATGTGTACTGTCTTTGCTCCGTCCCAAATAAGCTGGTATTTTGTGTGCTCCTTTTTGTTAAATTTCATAAACTATTTAATTTCTGTTCTGATCTCCTTGATGACCCATTAGTGATTGATCAATGTGTTATTCAGTCTCCAATGAGTTACAGGGTTTTAGTTGGTGGAGATTAGAGTTCAGTTCCAACTGGATGTCCTTGTGGTCTGAGAGAATGCAGGGAATAATTTCAGTGTTTCTGAATCTGCACAGGTCCGTTTTATGCCCTAAAATGTGGCCTATTTTGGAAAATGTTCCATGTGCTGCTGAAAAAAACATATACTGTGATGTTGCTGGATGAAATAATCTGCAGATGTCCGTTAGATCTAGTTGGTCTATACAGTTGTTCAATTCTGAGGTTTCTCTGTTGAGTTTTTGCCTGGTTGATCTGTCCATAGGTGAGAGTGATGTGTTAAAGTCACCAACAATCACTGTGTTTCAATCTTTGTGTGGTTTTAGTGAAAGTAAAGTTTGCTTGATGGAGTTTGGTTCTTCAGGTGTGTAGATATTTAGCACGGTTATGTCCTCCTGGAGGTGCGATATCTTTATTGTATGTAATAACCTTCTTTGCCTTTTCTCACTAATTTTAGTTTGAAATCTATTTTATCTGATATGAGGATGGCAATTGCAGCCTGTTTATGGGGGCCATTAGCTTGAAAAATCTTATTCCAAGCTCTCACTTTCAAAAAATATTTGTTTTTTGGGGGTAAGATGTGTATCTTGAAGATAGCATGTAGATGGATCTTGCTTTTTGATCCAAGTAGATAGTCTATGCCGTTTAATTGAAGAGGTAAGTCCACTGATATTGAGGGTTAGAGTAATAGCCACAAACCCAATTATATCACTTGCTTAAAAGCACCATACACATATAATTAATACAGTTTGCCACAGGTCAAATTGGGGAGTTTATAATGAAGCTGACACATCTGTAATTCTTCAAAAGACTACTTCTCAGGAACTCAGCTTTGTCTATTTGGTCAGCTAAAAGAATCTTAAAATCTTTTATTACACTTATTTTAATATCTACACTGAAGCACAAAAGACTTTTGTATATGTTTTTTTTTAATTTTTTATTGTAATTAGTAAAAGGGTTACATGATATTTGCAAGATAGAAGGTGCATTAATTCACATACATTGATACCCTTTCACATGTCTTGGTACCCATTACCCTACCCCCCCACCCATCTTGGTTTTCCCCCCTTCCCTATCAAATTTCAAATAACCAAGTACAACTAAATTCAATATATCAGATAACAAAGTGAGATATTATAACAATATGAGATGACCAAGTGACAGCAAATGAGATGAGAGACAACATAGTACATTAAGGACAACAATCGTTCATTATATGGCTTTTGTTTCAATATCCTGGAGGTCCTTTCAATTAGCTTCATACTATATGGCCTTATGTATCAGGATTTTGCTCTATTGCAGATCTCTGCTAGTAAAGCTCAAGGTTTCTACTGATTATGACAAATGAGGGAAACCATTGAGCCTAAGTTCCTTTGTATATGTTCCTTTGTATATGTTCCTTTGTATATGTTTTTATATTCTCAAACCATTATTTCATTGTGATATTTTCTTTGTTCATTAAATCCATAGTATTTATGAGTCATAAAATTGAATGTTATAGGGAATAATGTCAATGCAATATATTTGAAGTCAGGACATTTATAGAAAATTCATTTTTTAGAAAATATTTCCTAGTATTTAAAATTTCTGTTGGTGTATAATAGTTGGTATGTAAATGGATTTATTTTAGTATATCCATGCATATTTGGAATATTCTTTGATAAAACTCATGTTTCTTTCTCTTTTACTTTTTTTCTTTTCATTTCCTCACTCTATTCCTCTCTCCTTCCTTCTTTCCTTTATTCCTTCCTTCCATCCATTAACTTTTCTTTATTTCTCCATACATCCTTCCTAGAATATATTGTTCTTTTTCTTAGTGATTGCCATTCTGACTGGGTTGAATATAATTTTAAAGTTAAGATTTGCATTTCTTTTATGACTAATAGTGTTTGATATTTTTCTTTATTAGCATTATTATTCTTCTTTCTTAGCATATTTTGTCAGAATTTTCTTTTCTGTATTAGTAATTTATTATTGATTTTTTCTTTATTAGAACATTTTGAGAACTATCTATTAAATTCATCTATTAATTTTATTGTTCTTTTGCAGTTTAATCTTTGAGCTATTATAGGTTCTTATCCTTTTTTTCTGATGAGTAGCTGGCCAAAATTTATTTTAGTTTTATTCTGTAAATTGTCCATTTGGGGAATTGTTTTTCATTGTGAACAAAAGTTTTTTGGTTTGAAGTTTGATTTTGGTAGTACATTCATTTTCACAATATTACTAAATATTCTATTATTGTAAATTGAATAATATGAAGGTGAAAACTCTATTAAGAATAAAAAGAGACCCTTTCTTAATACTGAAGATAAAATGTTAATAAAAGCACATGAGACTATATATATATACATATATATAATATATATATATATATTATATATATATATATAATAGGTCATGAGGCTTGATCTAGGCCCAGGCACTGTCCCTACTAGGCCCAGGCACTGTCCCTACTAGGCCCAGGCACTGTCCCCAAGCTCTTCAGCTCAAGGATACAGCCCTAACCCTGGGCCTGAGCATAGTCTCTGAGCTCTTCAGATCAAGGTTACCGCCCTACCCTTTAGCCAAGCCTCATTTCTGGTTTTCTGGAGGTTAATTGGAGATAAGAATCTCAGGTCCTTTTGTGACCAGACTGGCTTTTTACCTTTGTACTCAGATCTCAGCCTCCTGAGTAGCTAGGATTACAGGCTTGAGACACCTGTGCCAGCTTGACAATATGTCGTTTTAAAGCAAGATCAAACCCTTAAGCAGATATTTGTGGGACAAGTTAATATATTATTGTACTACAGTGTATTTTAGTTGATTCTGATGTAGTTGGTTTTCTATCTTCTATGTACTTTATGAACGTTTACCTCCATTCTTTTTTCTTTATTGGTTATGGGGCTTGAACTCAGGGGCCTGGGCTTTGTCAGCTCTTTGGCTCAAAGCTAGCAGTCTACTATTTTGTGTTAAAGCTTCACTTCCAGTTTCCAGTTGTTAATTGGAGATAAGACTTTCACAAATTTTCCTACCTTGGCTGGCTTGGAAACAGTCTTCATCCAGTTTTCAGGCATGAGCCATCAACACGCAGCTGACTGAACAATATTTTTCTTAATTTTTGCATTCCTCTTTAGGATTATTTGAGTAGAAACACAATTGAAATTTTAAGAAAATAATATTTTCAAAATTGTACAAAGAAAATTACTCCCAATAACCTTCTTAAATTCCTGAGTTAGAAAATAAGATTGCAGAAAGTCTCTGCTATATCCTAGCAGTTACCAAATATACTGCAATTAACTGGCACATAGCTGAAAGAAAGTGATATCAAAGTTCAAAAATAGACTAAAGAGAAAAATCTGGAAGTGGAGGCTTGGCTGTTGCCTAAAGCAAACTTACACCAGCTAAGCAAGAGCATGAGATTCTGAGTTTAAGCCATACTAGGAAAGACACACAGGCACACAGACAAACACACAAAGAACCATACAGGAGAACTGATGAAAATAACAAATAAATGTTTTCCTAGGCTCTCATCCAATTGCTATTTATCTGCTTACTTAAATATATAATAAAGTTCAGTTTTAGGCAACTTCAAGCTGCAGACAAGATTACTGCTTTTATTTTGCCAGATACCACCTTCCAAATCCCTAAAATCTGAAAGAATGAAATATAAACACATGCATTCACCCTTACCAACTTAGACCCAACACTCTTTTATAATTGTCTAATAATATAGTACAAAATATTTCAGGGAAAGAAGCCAGGAACATGCAAAAAAACAGCAACCTTGGGTTGCTATATTTAGTATATTTATTCACATATGTTATTCAGTTCTGCTGATTAAACAAGATTGAAAAAATTGTATTAAATGTATTATGTTGTTCATTTTCACACAAAGAGACCTAGCCTAGAAACTGCTGTTCTAAATCTTAATGACTGTTCAAAAGGAAGAGGACTGAAAAAAGATGACAAAAATGACTGCTAAGTTAGATGTTACTTAAAAAAAAACTAAAAAGTAATAGAAAATGAATCTGGGCATTATTTTTCTCTATTTTTCTTTCAATCCTTTGCATCTCTATGGAACATGGCCTTTTAGATAAATGTTAGTGGATTTCTCCCTGTCTTCTTTCCAGGATGGGTATGCTTCTGTAGGGAGAATAAAAAATGATTCTGGTTTGCTTATGGGATACTCTGCATTAGAAAAGACAAAAACCTTGAAAAACAGCAGATGGCAGATGTGGGCATTGTGCCAGCTCATTATTACAACCTGTCAGGCCTTGAGGAACAATCGTGTGCATCTCAGAACTCTGACTAAATGAATCTTTTTTTTTTCTTTATTCATTTCTTGTTTTTTGGTGTGAGTTATAATGGCCTTAAAAGGTCATCAGAGTTAGTTGCATGTAGGTGTGTGTCTAGTGTGTATGTATGTACATATGTATGTATGTATGTATGTGAGTGTGTGTACCTTTCAATAGAAACCAAAGCAAAATATTTAAAACTAACAACTAATAATTTTATATGTATGGATACATACATTTTATAAAATCTATGCTTACCTAGACACAAATAGAAATTACTTTTGTTGATCACAACTAGAGGTCAACTTTGAAATAGAAAGATGTGACATTATTTTCACAGATTCTTTTTCGTTTTCATGTAAGAATGCTGATACTAAGCTATTCTAAGGAAGCACAGCTGGCCTATAATGGACTTCATGTGAGCAACACAATCTCTATTCAGAGAGCAGGACAAGTTGCTACTGACAATCTGTAAATAGGCGTCAACATAATGAGAAAGACATCTCTACCTGCTTTTTTATTGTGTTCTAGCCTTAGGGCTGTATCTTGTCACTATTTCCCCAGCGTCAAGATGAAATGCACAACAGAATTAAAGTATTGTGAATAAGATGAAGCAACTTAAATTCTCCTTGATTCTCAAGGCCCCAAATCAGATCTTTTTTCAGAGACTTCAGGATAAATTGGTTCCAAGATATTGTCTTCCCATTATTTACTAATTGGGGATCATTAATGATCTGTTCATGTTAATAATTCAGTAGATTCTTGTATCAACAATTACTCCATGCTTTTTTGTATCCACATCCTTCTCTCCCCATAACTCTGGGCTTGGCCAATAGCAGTAGAGCACAGGATACAAGGGCAGTTTTGAACAGCATTTGTATGTTGAGACTAACTCTCTTTTCTACAGTTGGAGATTTTGAAACTAATACTCTGTAACTGTGTGCTGCTGGAGGAGATGCCATGTACACAATAATCCAATCATCTTGGCCAAGTCAGAAAGGTCATCATAAACCAGCCAAACCAGAAAGCTTGCCAAATCTTGGAAAATATAAGTGACTCCAGCCAGATTGTAACTCTGCAAGTAACCCATGCAATGATAATTAATTATTGTTTTAAACACAAACTCTGGCACTGATAGGTAACATCAGAAAAGTGATACATTTCTAAAAGAGAAATAAAACATATGTCTTGAATTTTCATTTCAGGATGAGTAAAATCAAAGGCGAATCATCGATTTTAAGTTTTCTGCTATAGGCTCTGAACCTTAATTGTACATATGCTTCATAGTAAATTGATTGTGATCCATTACATTTGAACTGGGACTGGAACTGGGAAATTTATGAGGTGAAATTTAGTGCTAAAATGATTAGATGATTGGGTTTTTACTACTGTCAGGAACAGATTACACAGTTTTGCAATAAAAATCAAAACTGGCCTTTCCCCTCTCTTGCTTCTTCTCTCATTATATGAACATATTCCTATATGTGCTTCCTGTGTATTGTCATGAGCCCTGTCACGATACAGAAGGTCTTTCAAATAATGCTGATAAATACTGTTTGGTCTTCTATTCACTCACCAAAATCATGAACCAAAATAAAACCCTTTTTTAAATTTATGCGTTACCTAGTGTCATCTTGTGCTATACTACTGAAGCAAGAAAATAGAAGATTCAGGATGTTTCTTTTGTGTACTAAGAAGAGAAAGAATAGTAAAAATCTAGAATGCTTAGATAAATGGCTAGGTGCTTAAACTCAAAATGTTGACATAGATACAAGCAGTAAAAGGTCATGACAATGAGATCTTAGATGGAAATGAGGAATACTCCACCTTTGAACAGGCCATCATTGTTGTTTCATTGCAAAGAATTTGGATATATTCTAGGGCATACATCTTTTAGCATTTGCTTATTTTTGTACTACGAAGCAATAAATCCAGATGTTCTGTTACATAATTTCTGTTAAATTAATGTATCTGTGTGGTATCAGAGATTGAAACCAGTGCCTTTCAATGGCAAGGAAACATTCCACTATTAAATCCAATCACAGCCTGCATCTGTCTTCTCATGACAAATGCTACCTTTAATATTCTTCACATGAGAATTTCACTGAATTTTTCTTTAAAAACAGTATTGTAAAATAATAATAGTCATTGTGTGTTGTCATTGCTCATCCCATTTTTAGGCCATGGTCTAAAAATGGGATGAGCAATGACAACACACAAAATTCTGATGTTTAATTTACTAAAATATGACCAAAGATGAAAACTTAATTGCCATTTGTTTTAATCTAGATAAATATAAAATAAATTAACCAATTCAAATATGTTAGATTTTTAAATTATTGTAAACAAATCTTAGTTAATGAATTCAGTTTTATGGATGACAATTATTTCTTGAATCTATATGTGCAAGATGAAAAAAAGCATTAAGAAATCAGATGATTTTCCCATCACTTTATTTTTCTCATTTTATTGTTTATCAATGTGCAATATTCTAGAGCAATGATTATACAAATTAAATAAAGTTTAGAAAGAAAAATTAAATACTGATTCTAAAATAAAACATATTATTCTGAAGTGTACATAATTGAAAATGTGTTAATCACTTATTCTCGGAATGGTTTTTAGGATAGTGTTGGACAGCAGGTACATTCATTATAGACACAAAGACATATACACAGACACACAGACACACACACACACACACACAGAGGCAGAAAATATAGAACCATTGTAATAATAAAGAAACATGCATATGCATAATACATTAATTAATTTAAAACACATAAACAAATAAAATGAAAAATGTTCTTCCCTGCCCTTTAGAAGCTCCTAGGTGCAGGTGAAACAATAGTTCTGACCTAGTGAAAAATTGATTTTATGACAGTTTTCTCACTAATTTCAATGGCTTTATTCATTCTTTCCTGTATAATTTTTGTCTTATTTCTTTTTCTTCCACTTCCTCTTCATTGCAGCCAGAAAAATATGAACTTAAGGATAGCTAATGCCATTGTGTACTAGGTTGAGAAACAAAGTAGAAGTAAGTCTACACTAGAACAGGAATATAAATGTGAGAATAACTCATTCAGTTCAGCTTAAGTTAAAAATCATTTTATATTGAACATAAAGTGAATGACAATATTGGTAAACTTACTGATGGTTAAATCTAAATAATTGGATTTTTGATTAATTTTCCTTTAACTCTACAATAAGTAACAATTGACACATCTGAAAGATGAAGAGCTTACATCCATAGCATCAGATTTCTAAGTGCTAGATGTTTCTCTGTGGCAAGTTAAAAATATGCTCACCAAAATTGGAAACATGATCTGCTAAATACATGTGTCTGAATTTTAATGATTCCAAAATAAGACACAGCTCTCCTTAAACAAATGAACTCTACATATCCTGTGAAGTACCTTTTAGAGAGAGGGAAAAATGGAATGGAAGGAGACAGGAGTAACAACAAAGTAAATAAAATACTAGAGAAGATTTTACAATTACTGTTTCCCAAAGAATAAAGAGAAGATTGAAAGAGAAAAAAAATCTATGTTGTTAACAAGTCAAATATTTGTTTTCTTATTAGTGTAAAAGAAAACAAAATTTCTCCTTTTTAAAATTTATTTATTGTTATTGGAAAGGGGATGTACAGAAGGGTTAAAGTTACATTAGCTAGATAATAAGCATATTTTTTTTCTTGCACAGTGTCACCCCTTCCCTCTCTCCCAATTTTCCCTCCGGTCCTACCCACAGGTTTTGTACTTCATTTTCAACTTAGTGTCTAGTGAGAACCATTATTTGATTTGTTCATCTTATGTTCTACCATTTCTATGACATGTTTACACTCCCAAAGACAAATAAACAAACAAGGCCAAAGAAAAAGTAAATAAAACAGTAACAATGAAAACCAAAAAACCTCTTGTTTACATTTCCTGGAGTTCATTTGTTAAATGTTATTTTATACAATCAAATGCATATATCTATTGTGACTTTATGTTCCTCTATTAACATATTAACATCTCTTTAAGATAAGTTTTGCTTAGGTTATTTTTTTTTTTTTTTGCCAGTCCTGGTCTTGAGCTCAGGGCCTGAGCACTGTCCTTGGATTTTTTTCTCAAGGCTAGAACTGTACCACTTGAGCCTCAGCACCATTTCTGGCTTTTTCTAAGTATGTGGTACCAAGGAATTGAACCCGGGTCTTCATGCATACTAGGCAAGCACTCTACCACTAGGCCAAACCCCCATCCCCGAGTTTTGCTTAGTTTTAAACAGTGTATACTCTACCAAGGAAAATAAATTTAAATACTGAATTATAGTTTAACTTCCAAAATCTCATGTCCTTAATCTAACCTAGCATATAAAATATTTGTAATATAAATGGCGTGTATCTTCATGCGTGTCTGATCAGTGGATCAACAAGATGTGGTATTTCTACACAATGGAATTCTATGCTGCTGTCAGAAAGTACAACATCACCATATTTGTAAGGAAATGGAAAGACTTGGAAAAAATCATATTAAGTGAAGTAAACCAGAGTCAAAGGAACATAGGCTCGATAGTTTCCCTCATTTGTCATAATTAGTAGGAACCTTGGGCTCTCCTAGCAGAGATTTACAATAGAACAAAGCCTAGATACATAAGGCCATATAGTATGATGCTAAATGAAAACGACCTCCAGGATATAGAAACAAAAGCCATATAATGAGTGATTATTTTCCTAAATGTACTATGTTATCTCTCATCTCTTTTGCTGTCCCTTGGTTATCTCATATTGTTACAGTATTTTACCTTGTTATCTGATATATTGTATATAAGTTTATTTGGTTATTTGAAATAAGATAAGGAAGGGGGGAAAACAAGATGAGGGTTGGGGGGCGGGGGGAGGGAAATGGGGATCAAGACTTGAGAAAGGGTATTAATGTTTGTGAAGTTATGCACCTTCTATTTGGTGAATATACTGTAATCCTTCTATTAATTAAAAATATATGGAAAAAAGAAATAATTTTTCTATGTTTACTAATATAAATATAATATGTAAGATCAACTTATAGGACATATAAAATGGAAGAAATAGCTTTTCAGCTTATAAAATTAAGTATTCTATAGCTTATGTGCATATGAATGTGCATGTGTTTCTTCTCTTTTGCTGTTTAAGAGATACCTAAAAATACCTAAGTTTTATGCAGTTTGAAGATATTCACAAATGAAGAAACAAATTAAAACTTCACATCCAATCTGCAAATGCCTGAATTGTAATTAAATTGCATTACTGACTGAAGCAGAGAACAGACTATCAGATTCTCCTCCATACATCTAGTTCTTTTACCTAATGCAATTACTGTGTACATTGCTTTGGGCATGTCATAATAAGAAACTTGTCAGTGTTTTGTTTCACACTGCAGTGATATATCAATTTTGTCTTGAAAAAGTTAGTGAAGTACTAGATTTTATTATTCATATCATCCATTTGCAAGTAACTTTCTCTCTGTGTCTATCATCTCTCAACACACATGCATGCAATACCCCATCCATAAATTATATGTATGTGCACATAACTTCAGGAAATGAATTGATAGTACATTCATTTATATTAGATCTGTTCATATTGTACTATATCAGTACAACTGGTGCTATATATTAAAATAATATTGGAACATTAGGCATAGTAGTGTTATACTCTTGTTGCGTGGCTAACGTAAACAGTGTCTACTTTGCACAAACACTACCCAATGACTTCAGTTAAAGATACAGAGGATGCTGCAATGTGACTATAGATTTTCATGTGCATTTGATTCTAAATCTTCCCTTGAAAATGATTTTCAGTTTCACAGTTGAAGATTGAGTTTGATGGTGACACCCATTAAACGTACAGATATTAGCAACAGCATAATGTGTCTAGGACAATACTAGTTAATAGCTTACATAATTGTCCAATCAGTATCTGGTCATACCTAACCTTTCAAGAATAAGAACTTTTCAAGAATAAGCAAGTTATACGTTAAAATAATAGATTTCAATGAAATATTGAGATTCTCATTCTTGAGTAGGGAAAAGTTATCATTATTTAAATTTTGTTTAAATATCATTGTTTAAATTTTGGAAATATTACATTTTACTCAACTGGTAATAAATAATGAGTAATTATTTCCTGTTTAATGTTCTATTTAACACTTTTTTTTTCCTATTTATCACTTCTACCTCAGGTTTTTTGTAGTTATTTTTTGTTTTACTTTGCTTCCTTATGGCACTGTGTCTTAAACTCAGGACATCACTCTTGCTAGACAGGAGGTCTATAACTTGACAAAAAAAAAATCACTTAACATTTGCTGTTGTTGTTGTTGTTTTGTTAGTCGTGGGGTTTGAACTGTGGGCCTGGGCACTGTCCCTGAGCTCTTCAGCTCAAAGCTATTGCCCTTTAGTAGGGTTGGGCGTTGCTCCTGAGCTCTTCAGCTCAAAGCTACCACCCTCCCTAGAGCCAGAGCACTGCTTCTAGTCCTTAAATGGAGATAAGAGTTTCATGCACTTTAATGCCAAAGATCTTAGCTTCAGTAGCTAGGATTACAAACATGAGCCACCACCTGCCCATTGTTTTAATGCAATTCACAGTGACCTTTACAAGAATTATATATTTGAAATTATACCTTTATTTCTTACTTGTTAGCATATAAATTAATTTTACTGGAAAACGTTTAAAAAGTTCCACGTAGTCCAAAAAAAATATAAAGAAATTTAAAAAAGAAATTCTTAGCCCCAAGTAGAGGTCTGTTTATGTAGAGATTTTAACATTTGAAAATCATACAATGAAATGTCTATTTTTTGAAAAACACCAGTGTTAACATTGAAGATAAATCTAGATTTTAGGTACCAAGAATATTAATTATTTTATGACATTTTCTTAAAGTCAATGTTTGCACAGAGCATTATAATTCACTCATCTTTTACAAAATCAAATTTTATAACCTATAATCTTTACTTATCTTAATAAACTTTCCCAATTGGATATGCTGTTATATAGAAAATCATTTTACTTCTAAAGACATTAGGCCAAATAACATCACACTAAATGTATAATGGGTGACTGTTGTCCTTAACGTACTGTGTTATCTCTCATCTCTTTTGCCATCCCTTGGTTATCTCATATTGTTACAATATTTCACCTTGTTATCTGATATATTTTATATGTACTTAATTGGTTATTTGAAATTATATAGGGAAGGGGGGAAATCAAGATAAGCAGGAGGAGGGTGGGAGGGAAATGGGGACCATGTCATAAGAAAGGGTATCAATGTTTGTGAAGTTATGTACGTTCTATCTGGTGAATATAATGTAACCCTTCTATTAATCACAATAAAGAATAAAAAAAATTTAAAAAGAAAATCATTTTACTCAACTTATTATTTTGGTGGGTCATAGGTCTTGAACTTGGCCTGGGCGTTGTCCCTGAGCTCATTAGCTCAAGGCTACTGTCCTACCCTTGAGCCAAGCCCCACTTCCTGTTTTCTAGTGGTGAACTGGAGATGAGAGTCTTAGGTCCTTTTGTGCCTGTGCTATCTTTGAACCTTGATCCTCAGATCTCAGCCTTCTGAGTAGCTAGGATTATAGGTGTGAGCCACAAAGCTTGGCTAAATTTTTAAATAAATAAAATTTTCTGCAAATTTAAAAAGAAAGTGTAGTAGAACTCAAATTCAACTCAAGTTTCTATGAGCAATTACATGTTAGTCTGTCTCTTATTTCTATGTTTATGTATATATACATATATTCATATGCAATATTTTATATTTATGAATACATATCCATTTACAATATTCTGTACTTGTGAGTATACTCACAAGTACAGAATATTGTAATTTGAGTGCAATATTTTCATTTATAATTTTATTTAAATAATAATTTAATTATATTCTAAAATAATTCTAAGTACTTTTTCAATAATTACCACAAATAATGATAAATGCCATATATTTTCTAGTTTCATATAGATTATCAAATTTGATTGTTTTTCTTTGCCAGTCCTAGGGCTTGAATTCAGAGCCTGGGCACTGTCCCTGAGCTACTTTTGCTCAAAGCTTGCACTCTCCCACTTGAGTGACAGTGCCACTTGAGGCTTTTTCTGTGTATGTAGTACTGAGCAATAAAACCCAGGGCTTCATTCATGCTATGGAAACACTTTATCACTAAGCTATATTCCCAGACCCTCAAATTTGAATGTTACTGAGCTATATATTAGCTTACATGCCTAGCTAAACAAACTTCAGTTTACAACATTCACTTTAGTTAGTTAGTGGAAAGATACAGAATTTTTGTTCAGAAACTTGAGAGAATAACTTTTCATTCAACTTTCTAATTTATTATAATGATGAGCAAGAATTCTTTGTTGAGAACATGTTTATTCAGAGATCAGTATTTCTTTCTGTCTATTGTCTCATCATAATCAATTAAAAGAAGTATTCTGTTACAAATAGACAAGCAATAGCTTTGTTGTTTTTCTTGAGAGTTTTTATGTACTTTAAAAACAATATATCTGAATTAATATAAATTTATAATATGACAAGCATTCATTGTGATTTACCATACATGCTCATTGTATATTTTGAAAAATTCACTCATTTCTTCATTTCTCCTTTGCTCATTCCAGCTTTACCATTTTCCGAGCACTTTTGGTGTATTTCATTATGCTGTATTTATTCATGTACTTTCGTATATGCATTCTTTCTTCTCAGTATTATATAACTTCTGTGGGGAAATCAATTTACAATAATACTGGGAGTAGAATTCATTATCTTGAACTTCGCAAAGTTAATATGTAAGTTTTTCCAACTCATTAAAAATGAATGCCACACTTCAAGAAGAAAAGCATTTTAACAACAACAGCAACAACAACAACAAATCATTCTAAAAGCAGAAGAACTAGTCTTAAAGTAACTCTGACAGTGAAGTACATAACTCCTATGAGAATGGAAACTCAAATTACTTGAATTACTATTTTGAATATAGTCTAATTGAACAAAGGAATTCTCATATACACAGTAGGGTTTTTCCAAGAAACGAGGAAATAAACTAAATTTGAACTGCCTTGCCTTGATTTTGCATAAATTATCCCCTAGAACTTTAAGAAATGAAGTATTCTCTTGTTTAAAATTCTTTTTTTCAAGTATGAGTACAGCTGAATACTGAAGATTGCAGTTGAGAGGAGATAGACAAGATCCGTGTGAACTACCCACAGGCAAAATGAAGAGTCTTCCAGAAGCTGGTGTCACAGAAGACTAGAGGTGGGAACAAGAGAAGAGCAGTATTACAATATTACAGGACACAAGGGCAGGGCTCCAAGAAGACATTTTCAGGGCATCAAATACTAGCATGTTGCCTGAAGATTATCCACTCTGCTTCCTGTGAGATGGTTGTTTCTGCAGGATGAGTATACATACTCAGTGTAATTTTTTTTTCATGATTAGTAGATGCTCTCCTCATATTGATATCTGTCTGTATACTTTATTTTTAGGGAGTCCATGGTGACTTCAGAATAAGGACAATATTCTGAGGCTTTAATGTATCCTTTTGCTAAGCTGCCACAGAACATTGTGAACACAGAAGGTAAGATGTACTCCTATTTGTGTTCCTTCATCACAGAGAGGCAATAAGAAAGGTGGAATATCACCAGTTTATAAACAGATTCTCCATGAAGGATGATTATACCTACCTGCGTTGTTGAAGGAAGCATATAAAGTGAAGTCCATGGTATTAGGTTTTTATTGTACTTTTAGTATTCTTTGTCAGCTCTAATGAAAAATTAACCATTTTTCATCAAAATACTTTCTAAATACCTATTATATCCTCTTATTTAAACTCAAATTAAATAGTCCAAAACAATGAAATATAAAGTTACCTTCTAAATCAACTATGTGATAATAATTAAAAGCATGATCCTTTCAAAGAAAATATACAACCTCTAAGTCTACAGTAACTTTTTTCAACACAGAGAATGATATTCAAGAAAAATATATAACTATAATACATTTATCTAAAATGCTTTTCAGTTTTTTGAAAAGAAGCTAGAGTTTAAATAGTAAAATGCACTTACTAAAGAGTTCAGTTTAGGTAACTCCTGGAGCTTCGTACATAACATTGAAGCTTGTCCAAAATGTTCACATTATTCATCAAGATATGGATAGATAATCTGTGTACTTCTTTCTATTATTTTAACATTTTTACTTGTATTATTTTCTCTCATTTTTATTATTTGTGCTTAGAAGTAATTATGAATGCATATACATTTTGAATTGATATTTGAATATAGCTTTACACAGGGACCATAAGTGTATAATCTGTGTGTTATTGAAAAACAAAGAAGCAAATTTACCAATTCTGGGTTTCTCTTCAATAACATGTATGTATCATTGTATTTTAATTTTCAACAAAACAATTTTTTTTAAATAATTTTTACCTTAAAGATAAAATTATGGAAATATCTTGAAAGAGTAATATGTACGGAGGTTCATTCTCCTCCTACACCATCACATATAAATCATAAAACATATTCTTTTATGATTTGAGGAAACATAATATTGTTTTAAGCATAATAATTTTTAATGTGTACATACATAGACACCCTTAATGTAAATGTCAATTTTTATCTAAGTAATTTCATGTGTTGAGGGGGGAGTCAATGTGTTTTTATTGATAACATCCATTTTATTATTACTAAAATTTTTTAGAAAGTAAGACATTTTGCATTTCATCAGTTTAAAATGCCAATTAATTTCCAAATATATGCTTTTAATTGGAGATCCTCAATGTAATTCCTATTTAGGACTAGATGATATATCGAAAAACTTAATAGAACTCAGACATAATAGCATGATCTTTAGGGAGTTCCATTCATCTAGGAGGAGAAAAATGTGAGCCTAGGAAGCCTGGATGTATGGAAAAGTGAATTGCAAACTAATTGAAAAGCACTAGAAACAGAGGTATCTAAAAGTAAAATGACATTGGGTTTGAGATATCATGAGAGTAGATAAATATAATGTGATGGACTCCTAAAAGAACAACATTTATGGTCACATGTGGCTGTTCAGTCTTTTAAACATCATCTAACTAGGAAAAGAGAGACGGGGAGGACCACAGTTCAATTACAGATGAACAAAATAAATCTGGTTTTCAGAAATATCCCAAGTAATAGGGAGCCATCCAAGAAAGATCAAGGCTCTGAGTTCAACTCCTAATATAACAAATACCACAATAAAGAATAAAAAGAACCCTGAATGACTATGTTATGTGCATCATGAGAAATAGAAACCATTGTTTGTCCATGCTTCAGGTTAGAGATCAAGGGGCATTGCCCATCTAAGAATGGGAATTGCAGCGAGAAAATACTGGGAACTTGAATCCAATGCTCTAACAATGCTATAACTCAGGAATTTGGTTTATGTAAGTATCTATTCAGGAACAAACTGAGGCTGAATTATTTCCCCTTTTGCTTGAGTTAATTTTTCCAACCATAGAAATCCAATCTAAGTACATTTGAATAAAAATAAAATACAGAAAATTTTCAATGAATCCCTATATAACCCAGATGCTTAATAAAATTATTCAGTAACTGCCTGGACGGAATCAGAGGAAATGAGATTCCCTGACACAGACTGTTCTCTTGTGACACTTGTTAAGGTCCACATAGACCAATAGGCTTCAACAGATGTTCTTCATGAGGGAACCACGATCCAATCATAGTTTATATATTTATAGGGTAATCCAAAAAGGACAAAGGACCACTTTGTCAAAACTCTGGGCACAAAGATGTCTGCACTATTGAAGCAAACTCCCAGTGTGTTCCAGTAGTTCTTCTAATAAAGACAACAAACTGAAGAAAAGTCCTTTCTCTTCTCATCTATATCATGATGATTATTTTCTTATATATATATAAACTCTAAGAAATTAAATGAACCCAAACTTCCTAATTCATAAATTATGATTAGAGTAATTGTAATAATATTGATGATTTTAATAATAATATAAATCTCATAATTATATTATTTTTCTGAGAAATTACTTCCATAGTATGCAGGCACATAGTTAATGTTCAAAAAGTGTATATAACATAAAAAATAGTTATGACATTCAGGATAATTTGGTAATTAAACATGATGTATTTTTGGAGTGGCAGAATTGTGCATATTTTTATAGAATTTAGTGTCTGAAGAGACTATTTCTTACTCATCCTTTCTATATGATATATATGTCATATCTAATTATGCAAACTATGTTCATAAAACTTAAATATAGCATGCATACTTTCTTGAAAATCTAACGAGTATTATATCATTTACACTGTACAAGAAAAGAGTTTTGATGTCATTAAAGTGATAATTAGTGACTATTTTTCATCTCTATTTCAATATAAAGTTTCCTTACATAAAAATTATCTTTCTGAATTCCCACATGGATATAGTTGTGGTGAAAAATATGAATATGGAAATGTACAGGCCAAAAACTTACAGTGGCATGTGGAAAAAAAGAAATATACAAAAAGGAAGGGATGAAACAGGAAATGTACTATATGTGTTTAAAAGCATAAGTAACAAGATAATGAACCTTGTTTTCCTAGAATAAAAAAAAAGAATTCTAAAGAGCTCAGTAGCAAAAGTTCCAATTTGCAGCTTCAGCACTTCAAGAGAGAGAGAGAGAGAGACAGAGAGAAACAGAGAGACAGAAAGGGAAAGGGAGGGAGAGGGGAAGGGAGAGAGAAAGAGAGAGATAGGGGGGAAGGGAGAGGGAGAGGAAATATTTCCTTCATATGTTCAAATTAACCTCTCACACACATCATTTTTAGATTTTTATTTTACTCATAAATTAACCCAAAATAAAATGTGGTATTTAAATCAGATTGTAGTAAGAACCAAACTGGAACATTTTTGTTACTTTGTTTTGTTTGATTTTGTTTGATCTTGCTGTTTAGAATCTGTGGTTTGACATATTTAATTTATAGCATTTTCTCAATGAACCAACTTCAATTTTAGAATCATCATATCATGAGATTATATTGTTCCATATATTTCTGTTTTTTAGAACCCAGAGTGCCTGATGTCTCTTATTACAGTATTTATCTCCTTGAAAGTATTAAAGCAACAACAACAGCCATTACATTCAGTACTAACAAAGTTAGCAAAGGTCATAGTTTATCTGAATCTTCTTGAGCAATATTCTGGAAGGGCTGTGATGCATATGTAAAGCTCAAAGAGAGAGGAGTTACTCCAGTATCTGCCATATTTTCATCAAAAATATTTC
The DNA here is from genome assembly GCF_031878675.1 of Megascapheus bottae. Classification (NCBI taxonomy): domain Eukaryota; kingdom Metazoa; phylum Chordata; class Mammalia; order Rodentia; family Geomyidae; genus Megascapheus; species Megascapheus bottae. The sequence continues at coordinate 24,660,538 of NC_143521.1, forward strand.
TGAATAAAAACTTAATATGACTTACATTCTTTGGATTTTTTCTTTTCAAGTAAGGATCTCAAACTTTTATTTATGAGCTCTCTTGTGACTTCCAAAGTGTCCTTTTATATCAAGTTAAAGATTTTATATTCTGTTTATAAGAATCTTTTTTTTTTGAGTTGTAGCTTTTCAGTTAAGACTGAAAATTGTACTGCAAATGCAGTACATAATGTGGGAATGATGGATAAAGTATCATCTATCTATAAAATGTCACACTTCAAGATCTCAAGACAGAAATTATAAAGAAATTTTCTAGTCTTGTGTATGAAATTCTACATTATTTTATTCCATAATCTTTAAAGATCCATCAGGTGGTTAAGAGTGTAGGAAAAGCTCTTCATTGTTAGCATATAAGAGAGTAACTATTATTATGGAAGTATCATCAGAAGAAAAAAATGAGACATGACTGTATAATGCAATTTGACAGAAGTTAAAATATTAAAAAATTCAAAATCTTTCAGGCTAGTGGTAAAGCCCCAGTTCTAAATTAAGTTGTCTAAGGTCATAGTACATTTTATTATTTATGCTTTTAATGGAAATAGAAGATGGCTCTCCAAATAGCATTTCATAAAAATTTTATTTTTTAAACATGGGAGTTTAATCATTTAACTAATTCTTATGGAAATATTCTTATTTTTAATCTGTGAGCAAATAAGTAAAAATTTAAAGAAAACATTAACAATTATTCAGGAGAGTTCAGAAGTAAGTTCTAGCCCCTAATGAAGTTCTTGGAAATATTTTCATGAGATATGTGAACATACTATGCAAATATATGAAATTTACAAGATACCATATTTTTCACAAAAGTCTATAAATATACACATTGAGAAATCTGAAGCTAAAAACAGCAAAATCTGCTTTTTCATCTACCTAATTATCATGTAGTTTGTTTTTTTTAAATGTTATCCAATAGGAAAATGAAGCATTAGCTAAAAGATCTCACAATTCAGTATTTGCTAAAAATAAAATAAAACAAAAAAATTCTATAGAAACCATGAGGCATATCTGGAGTACTGGAGCATCAAGGTTAGATAGGCAAAATCAAGTAAATAGGTTTCTAAAATGAAACAAAAGAAAGACATAAAGAGGCAATGGGGTATAACTCAAGTGCTTCAGGGCAAGTAGGAAACTTGTGTTCAATTCTTTGTATCAAAGAGGACATAAGGTGACATGCATGTTAAATAGCTATTGTGAATGGCCAAGTTTTGAACTTAGACAATGACAGTTGCTGGTGGGGTTGTGGAGAAAAAGGAACCCTACTACACTGCTGGTGGGAATGCAGACTAGTTCAAGCCACTCTGGAATGCAGTGTGGAGGTTTCTTAAAGAACTGAAAATAGACCTTCACTATGATCCCGCCATACAACTTCTGGGCATCTATCCTGAACATCATGACCCAGGATATTACAAGGACACCTGCTCAGCATGTTAATCTCTGCACTATTCACAATAGCCAGGCGATGGAAACAAGCCAGATATCCTACTGCAGATGAATGGATACAGAAAATGTGGTGTATATATACACAATGGAATTCTACATAGCCAACAGACAAGATAAAATAATGGCATTCACAGGGAAATGGATGAATCTAGAGCGAATCATGTTGAGTGAGACAAGTCAAGACCTAAGGAACAAAAGGCGCATGGTATCCTTAATATGTGGCTATTAAATCCAAAGAGTACAAGAGCGAGGACTCAATAACTGCATACCCAAAGCTATGGACATGGTAATGGAAATATAAACATAACTAGATAGACATAAAAACCTATGACTCTATAGTCATAATGTTTTATTTCTTAAATTAATATGTTTCTATGACATACAAACCCTTATCCTAATTTTGATTAAGTTCTATAAACTAAGTCCCAGTGTTTATAAATAGAGATTCCCTCCTTGAACACTTGTTTGTTAAACTTGTCATTTAAAATATGATGTAAAAATCAACATTAATAAATTCTTTAAAAAATAGCTATTGTATGTCTGCTAGCGTGTTAAATTTGTATCAGGTTTTGATCTAAATTTCAGAAATCTATCCAAAGATTTAGTTGATGAGGCTAAATGGGGTAAAGTTTGAATAAGAAGAGGCCAGCTTCCATGTTCTATGTATTAAATGAAAGCAAAGCATGGATCAGGATCTACTTGTTTATTTGAGTAATCTACGAATGTATTTATCCACTCATTCATACATCCATTCAATCATTCAAACATTGTGAAAATGAGATCAAGACTAAAGTTTCCTGATGGTTACACAAATATTCTTATAATATGTGTCTTGACACTACATTTAAAATGTTTCCATTTTATCTACACAGTTGTTTTAAGTACAGATTTTTACTCTAGAAAGAAAATTACTTGAAAATGGTTTGGTAAATAGAGCTCTGGTGGCTCATATTTATAATTCTACATATTCAGGAAAGAGAGGTGAGGATTTTGGTTCAAAGCAGGTACCACTAGGAAAGTCTGAGAGACTCATATCCCCATTAACTGCCAAAGCTGTGAATGAAGACATGGCTCCAGCCTTGAGCACAAAATCTCATGGATAGATCCCAAATCTTGAGTTCAAACCACTGGGCAGGCACAAAGAAAAAAAAAACCTAACAAAAATAATGTAAATGAGAAAAACAGTTTGGTCACTTGAAATAAGTTATTCAGTGAGAATGGCTCTTCAAAAATTTCACTCATATGATATTATTAAGTCAACATATGTAAATTCATGAACTATTTTTGTGGAAGCATTTTTTATTTTCCATGTTATAATAGATAATATTTTTGAATTATCCAACTAATTAATATTTTCAAAACTTTCATTTTAGAATAATGTTTAAAGAAAATTTGGCAATTAGTAGTTTTCTAATTTATTATTTAGCTTTCCCTATTATTACTTCACAATTGAAATGTGTTGTTTTTTATGAACCAATATTAATTTGTGAACAGAAATGCCTGCATTTATGTAGATTCTCTACATTTGATATTGTTGCTTCTTGCAGTTTTTGCTTTATTTATTTATTTATTTATTTTTAGGCTAATATTTTACCATGTTATCCACACCTTCACTTTCAGCTTAGGAAATAAAAATGTCATGGACTTTTCTGCTTGGACTACCTTTGAACCATAATCCTCAGATATCAGCCTTCAGAGTACCTAACATTAAAGACAGATGCCACTGGTGTCTGGCTACATTCCTTAAGTTTTTACATTATCATTTTCTTCTAATGGCACATTTTGGAAATATGTTTTATTATATTTTTCTGCTTTTAACAGTTTCTTGGTTGAGGTTCATCCCAAATATGAATAGCATTGCTCCCATAGTATCATTTTGCATATATTTTTCTAAGATCTCAAATTATATGTTAATATAATACATAGTTATATGAAATATTTGAACTAATTTATCAGTATGCTTATATATCAAATGTATATTTTTATACATACATATGTATAAAATAATGTATATTTTTATACATACATGCATTTTTATACATGCTAGTTTCTTTAGTTCTAGTCAATTGTTTTTTTTTTGTGGGTCATAGGCCTTGAACTCAACCTGGGCGCTGTCCCTGAGCTCTTCAGCTCTAGGCTACCACCCTACCCCTGGGCCTGGGCATTGTCCCTGAGCTTTTCAGCTCAAGGCTACCACCGCCCTACCCTAGAGCCCAAGCCTCACTTTTCATTTCTGTTTTCTAGAAATTAATTGGAGATAAAGAGTTTCAGGTCCTTTTGTGCCAGGGCTGGCTCTGAACCTTGATCCTCGGATTTCAGCCTCCTGAGTAGCTAGGATTACAGGTGTGAGCCACCGTGCCGTCCGTGCCGTGCCCTCAATTTCCATTTTTATCACACTAGTTTCCTTATCTGTAAACTGCTAGTTTCATAGTGACATATCCAACTCTTATAATCTGTTATCTTTTCTCTAAACTCTCCTATTTGGATATATAGAACTATGGCAACTAATCTATACTGGTTCAAATAATTTTTCCACTAGAGTATTGTCCTAATGTGCATTAGACTTTATTTTTTCAGTGTATCCTTATTCCCAATGTCACTGAGGTCATGATCCTTAGCCCCATGACCTCCAGAGAGATTTTTCAACTTTCAGACTTTTCTTTTCTCTAACTACCAGCTTCAGTATATTTTCTGATTTTACAGGAGTAGTTTGTGTATTTGCATTCATTTAAAGGCATTCTTCATAATATCTAATTTTATGGGCTTTTACCAAATGCTAAAACATAACATTTATTGATAGAACCCTGAAAATTATCTATATTTCACTCATCCATTTCATTTGTTGTCTGTCCCCAACTCCATTCCTTTCTTTTTTATATATATATTTTTTTGCCAGTCCTGGGGCTTGAACGCAGGGCCTAAGCACTGTTCTTGGACTTTTTTCAAGGCTAGAGCCCTACCACTTGAGCCACAGCACTAATTCTAACTTTGTTCTATGTATGTGGTACCAGAACTGAAGAATTGAACCCGAGTTATCAACAGTGCATGCAATGCCAGCACTCTACCACTAGGCCAAACTCCCTGCCCAGACATTCATTCATCTTTTAATCCAGATCTCAGCAACAAAAACAATTATGTTCTTTTTTGAGAGATTTTTCAACCAATGAGCACAGACAATATAATGTGGTTTGCAAGTACAGTAGTGGTTCTGAAATAGAAATAATAGTGTTAACAAAGAGTTTTAAGATGTCTATAACAGCTAATGCTCTTATCAAACACGGCAGTACAGGTTTATTATACACATGCCACTAAGACACTTACCAATAATTTTTTTAAACTATATAAACTAAGGAAATTGCATTCAAAATAAAATACATTTCATTTTTCAAAATGTCTTCAAATGTCCCCTTGAGTATGTGAGTCATGCTAGATTACACATTTTTCAAGGTTCACAGAACACAAATTATTTAAATAACCCTTGGATTTTTAATGCACAGGAAAGATAAATAAGCAATCTTACCACAGGCAACATTTTTATAATCTTCCCACTGTCTGACAGCTGGACCTCTTTAATATCTCTAACCATAACTGATTGGCTAATGCCACCTGTTCAGCAAAAAATTCAAAAGCTATTCATTTGTATAAAATATACAACATACAATATAAGCATATACTTTGCAAAAGATGTAAAAATATACTTTAAGGAAAAAACAGTAGAAAATGAAAGCAGAGGAAGCTATGACTATAATATATAATTTTCTAAATCATCTAATGCAAGAATATTCAATGAAAAATGAAGTCAGTATAGGATCTTCTTATCTATCTCACTGTACTATAGTTTCAAAATTGACAGGTTATTTTTTGCCTGATACGCCTCTTAACAGGTGTGATATCTTTGAAAAGATATGTGTCCTTTTAAATATCCATTTCTGTACCATTGAAATTGTCTTTAATTTGTTTTGCTTGTCAGAAGTAAATAGTAAAACCAATCACATGTTTAATCATTAGATTAATTGAAATTTCAGTAATTCCCTATTACTATTAGTAATTTTTAAATAAAATGTATAAGATAAATACACTCATAATTTTGATATACTAAAATAATTTTATGAGCACACAAAAACATTATAATCATTGTACATATTTTGCAACCATTAGTATTTATGATAAACAGAATAATTATAAATATTTTAGCACAAAATTGGTTTCACATCTGTGTGATGACAAGCAATCCCCATTTAGTAGAATCAAACAAATGCACTGTGCTTTTCTGTTGGTTTCTGTTTTGGAAATACGCGTAGCCTATTGCTGCTCAGGTATGTGCTGCACAATTCATACTTAGATTATATCCTATGTTTTTAAACAAAAGATATTAACTTGAGTTAACATGATCCCATCACTAGTACAAAGAAGTCAAACACAGAATGGAAGAAAAACTTCATTGGCTATTCAACAAAGTAATTCTTTCCTGTACAAAAATTAAAAACATATATGTGGGAACATGAACATGTCAGACAATTTTCAGAGAATGAATAACAAATGGTAAAAGACAGATCTAGAAATGTGCAACATCCTTACCAGTAAAGAAAATGCAACTTAAAACTACACTGAAAATCAATTTCCTTCAGCCCGAATGATAGTCATGTAGAAAACAAACCAGAACAAAAACCATGTATGAAATACCAATGGGAAACCCCTTTGAACAATGAATGATAGGAATACAAAACATGTGATTTCAAGATTATGGTACTAGGGAGAGGGGAAGGCAAATGAAATAGGTGTCTGAGATTTAGCATGCTCAAAAAACCTGATTTCCTTTTATGGAAATGGAACAATGATGCTTATTGGGGTTGGTTTAAGGGGGAGGAGAAATGAGAGAGAATGTTGGAGGGAGTCGGTCTGACTTTGGTACATTGCATTCTTCATGTGCAGCTAATTTTGTTTTATTTATTTATTTATTTGGGTTAGTCATAGAAGTTGAGCTCAGGGCCTGGACACAATTTCTAAGATTTTCTGCTTATGGTTAGTGCTTAACCACTTTGCATCATTTCTGGTTTTCTAGTGGTTAATTGGAGTTCTAATCTCATGGAGTTTTCTCCTCTGCTAGCTTCAGACCTTTATCCTCAGATCTCAGCCTCCTGAGTAGCTAGGATTACAGGCATGAGTACTGATGCCAGGCTTTGGAGTCAAATTTTGCTAATAAAAGCATGGAAAAAAATAAAAGTTGCATTGTAAAGACAAAGAAAATAAACAGAAAACAAGTAACAGATTCAAGCTACTATGTGTGTGTGGGGGGGTATCATTTACATAATATTGGTGGGATTTTAATTAATGCCTCTAACAAGGGTATCTGTTGGGAAGGAATCCAAAGCACTTAGAAAAATAGGACTATATTTTGATTGGTCTATGCCTCTCCTAAGTGTATAGTTGAAGGATTGTAAATCAACACACAATAGAAATACCTGCAAATCCATCTTTACAGTAACAATATTTGCTGGAGCCAAACAGTATTATTGGCTCAGACATTTATCAACTGAATAATGATGAGGAATAAATTATAAATGTGTATATATCACACCACACAATGGAGTATTATTCAACCCAAAACAATAATGAAGGCACATTGTTTGCAAGTATATGGATGAAGTGGTACACATTATGTTAAAAGAAAGAATTAGGTGGAGGAACACATGTTACATTTCTTGATATGTGAAATCTAATTCTAAATAAAAAGAGATAATTACTAAGCATGGAGGTCTCTAGCCATTTAGGATTGAGATTCATGAAGTGGGGATGGGAAAAGAAACTGAGGGAGAAGCGTTGGTAAATATAATCAAATTTCATTAAAATGTGTGAAAATACACATCTTGGATTAAGTGGTTCACACCTGTCATTTTAACTATTCAAGAAGATGAAATCTAGAATATTTCGGTTCAAAGCAAACCAAGATAGAAAGACTTAATCTCCAAGTAATTAGGGAAATTCAAGACTAGATGTGACTCTCTTATTCTTACAATGTGGTCTCTCCTTTTTTAAAGTTACTATTACCATTCAGAGTCCAACAGGGAAAAAGTTTCCAGCACCAATCTTTTCAGCAAAGAGAATTTGCAAAATGACAAATATGTGTGTATCCGCAGTGTAAGTATTGTTTTGCTACCTTAACTTTATATTATACTGTTTTCTAATATTTATTTGCAGTTCCAACTGTGACCAGTTATGTTTAAGTAAAATTTTAACTAAAAACATGTTTTATTTTGCCCTCATTATTCATAGTCAAATACAGCTGTCTTAACCCTCTCATAAAGAAACATTTTAACTTAGGAAATATCAATTCAAATTGAGAAAACTTTTTCTTTTGCCTTTTTGTGCTCAAGGTTAGCATTTAACCACTTGAGACACAGTGCCACTTCTGGCTCTTGAATGGTTTATTGGAGTTAAGAGTCTCAGGGGAACTTTTCTACCCTAGCTGATTTCCAATTGCAATCCTGCTATCTCTGCCTCCTAAGTAACAAAGATTATAGACAGGAGACACTTGTACCTAGTGAGAAAACTTTTATGTCAAGAAAGTAAGCCATCCTTCCCTCATTTGTAATAATTAGTACAAAACTTGGACTCTCCCAGCAGAAGATTACAATAGCTCAAAACCTAGATACATAAGGCCCTATAGGATGAGGTTAAATGAAAGGACCTCCAGGATATGGAAACAAGAGCTATATAATGAGTGAATTTCTTCTTAATGTACTATGTTATTTCTCATCTATTTTGTTGTCCCTTGGTTATTCTCATATTGTGACAGTATCTTACCTTGTAATTTCGTATATTGTATATACATTTATTTATTTGAAATAGGAAAAGGAAGAGGAGGAAATAAGATGAGGGGAGAGGGTGACGGAAGGGAAATAGGGACAAAAAATGAGAAGGGGTATAAAAGTGTGTGAAGTAATGCTCCTTCTATATGTCAAATATATAACTGTAACCCCTCTATTAATCACAATTAAAATATGAAAAAAAGATAAAAATAATGTAAGCCATCTTAAGCTGGGAGAGGTAGCTCACACTTGTAATCCTTAACTACTCAGGAGGCTGAGATCTGAGGATCAAGGTTCAAAGCAAGCCTGGTTACAAAAGGACCTGAGACTCTTATCTCCAATAAACCTCTAAAAAAACAGGAAGTAGGGCTTGGCTCAAGGTTAGGGTGGTAGCCTTGAGCTGAAGAACTCAGGGACAACACCCAGGCCCAGGGGGTAGAACGATATCCTTGAGTTGAGGAGCTCAGGGACAGCACCCAGGCCTAGTTCAAGCTCCATGACCCCTAAAAAAAGCCGTCTTTCTAAAATTATCAACATAAAAATTGTATCATGCAAGGTGTTACTGGCTTACTATTTATGGCTACCAGGAAAAAATGGCCCTAAGATGATTGGTATCAATATCATAAAAAGAAACAAATTAATTTAGCTTGTTCATAATAAATACTATTGAAACATTGAATATGTATATGCTATCAAATCATGCATACATGGATATATATATATGTATATATATTTTTTTTATTTTATTAATTTTTTTGCTAGCCCTGGGCTTGAGCTCAGGGCCTGAGCACTGTCTTTGGACTTTCTCAAGGCTAGAGCGCTACCACTTGAGCCTCAGCACCATTTCTGGCTTTTTCTATGTTTGTGGTACCGAGGAATCAAACCCGGGTCTTCGTGCATGCTAGACAAGCACTCTACCAATAGGCCAAACTCCCGGCCAAGCATATATATATATATATATATATATATATATATATATATATATATATACTATAAATCAGTGCCCCTGTCATGTTTTTAAAGAATCTGAGATATTTTGAGAAGGAAGAAAAAATAGTTGAAGTATTCAAAACTATAATTTTCTGAAAGTAGATAAATACAGGAATGAAATAAAAAAATGAAAAAATAAATGAAATGCACTGAAATAAAATCTTGAATATTTTGATTCAAAATGGAAACAAAAGCTTAAGGTACATATATAGAAATCATGTAAAATTTCTGAATAATTTTTACTTTTGAAATGGGATAACGGCTATAATTATTGATAAAAGAATACAGTTAGGTCTATTGATCTGAGAGTGTACTGAATAAATTAAAACTCAATATAGAAAAGAATCAAGAATAATTACTTCAAACTAGCTACTTAAAATCTGCTATGGATTGTAATTATCATCTCTCCATGAAAAACTGGATTAAAGCACTATGGTCATTCTAATAAATCTAGAAAATAAAGGGAAGGGATAATAAAAGGTAAACATATTAGTATGCTCAACTGATAAATTGCATGTTTCTGTCTTAAAGGTACACAACTATATAGGAAAGAATAAGAATTTACAGTTCAAAATTAATGAGATTCTAGAGAGCATAATGACATTTATATTTCAACTTTTATTCACCCAAAATCTGAAATTCTCTTAAAATCATTTTTCAACCAAGGCCCAAAAGAATAGGAAAACATAAGCATACCTTTTACTAATACTACTTATAAAGCCAGACAATAGCTTTAAAGATTGAATGTAAATCCATGCTATATGCTAGGCAAGCTGATCAAGCTCAACTTTTATTTATAATTCAAAAAAAGAATGAAATAGAAGTTGGAAATAAATATGAAAATAAGTTCATGAATTTTCATCATGGACATGAAAACAGACTTGCCTCTGGTAAGGATAGGGACAAGAAGAGATTCATAAACCCTTGTGCAACAAAATTTCCTAAGCTAGTCAGCCATTTGCAAAGAACTGGACTGCATAGGTTGTAAAGAATTTCTTCTAGTATAAATGCTTTATATTTCACTAATATTCATGAAGCAATAATGGAATACAGTAATTGACAATGTTTTCAGAATTTAGATAATAGTGTCTGAAGTTTGCATATTATTTAACCAATTAATGTGCATGGAATTCATTTTAACATTTCAAAGGACAAAAGTAATTCACATATTATGTATTTTTAAAGATGTTGTATTATGCAGAGTTTCTAGATGAACACACAGATACCTGCCTATTTCTTATAAAATCATCTCAAAATCCAGATTAGGAAGTGGAGAATATACCAAAAAATGAAATGAAATTCTCATAAATAATGTACCTTATGCAGAAGAGGTGAAGAGATGTGGAAGGTATTATTACTACCCCCGCTCTGTTTGTTTCATTGATTCAAAAGTAATATAGACCTTGTTATGGGCCTCACTTAATAAGTGGATCCATTAGAAGAACTGAAAGCATCATCAGACAGATACATTTCCTGAGACCCTTTAATAAGCCAGAGTCAAGTTATAAAAGGTGGCCATGTACTAATGCCTGGAGAATGGTTTCTGTTAGTTGGGAAGGACCTTTAGTAATCAGCAATAAAATCAAGACTTCATTCAAACCATTCATGGACACTTCTGCAGAAAATTAAAGGAGTTTGATTAACTGAAGAAATTAATCTTCAACAACAGCCTAAAGTAGCTAAGATACAGACATTTCCTCAGTTAAGCATGCCCCCACTTGAGACAATATTATGATAGGCAATTTTTTATCCCAGATCTGGGAGACAATTATACTGCACCCAGACTTCTGACATACAAAAATCAAAAGATTATAAAGAAGCATTGTGTAAAATTGCTCTGTGGATCATTTCTAAAATGGCAATCAGGAATTAATTAGGCACATATAGAAATCATATGGATTTATTATTAATCTTCAAACAATATATGAACACAGGCTTCTGTAATTTATTGAGTGAATTAATTTTGAAAATGCAATAGTTTGGGCCAGGAGTTTGCCTTGATGGTAGAGAGCTTGCCTAGCATGCATGAAGCCCTGGGTTCAATTCCTTGGTACAACCTACACAGAAAAAGCCAAAAGTGGCACTGTGGCTAAAATGGAAGCGCACTACACTTGAGCTAAAAGTGTCCAAAGACAATGCACAGGGCTTGAGTTCAAGCCCCAGGACTGGCAAAATAATAATAATAATAATAATAATAATAATAATGGTTCTTTTCTACACATGCATTATATGAAAACTCTAAATTTGGTTTCCAGAGTCTCATTATACTTCACAAATTGTATTCATGGAAATTAAGAATTTATCACAGCAAAATATACCAGGCGATAGTTTTAAAAATAATAAATGTTGTTCTTATTTGAAGAGCTTACTTACTAGGATTGAATATCAATAAGATATAATTACTAGCTGAGCACTTATTCCAGCAGAGCAAAATAAAACTGTATGAGTTTTGAAATTTTGAAAATGTCAATGTATGCAAATTTCATGAAGAGTTGAAATCATAAGGTGACAGGAGGGAGGAATGAAAAGAGATGGAATCCTGCAATTAGATTTTCTTGTAAATGTAAAATAACCATCAGTTTGCAGTAGTAATTCCTCAATTGTCAGTGTCACCATATTCTGTTAAATGATGAGTAGAGATGCTTTAAGAAGAACCACACAGTTTGACACAGGTAAATTAGATCCTGGAACTACTAAACATGCTATCCCATGTAAGATATCATCAAAAACAGTGGATATAAAGTATATTTAATAGTAAATATTATGTGTCTTGTATATTATATAACACTGGAAATTATGGCTAAGAAACATTTTAACTTCTTGCCTTATCAATAAATAAGATATATAACATTAAACAGATATTTAGTATCTTAATTTGTCTTGATTCTAAAGGTTTTATTATAACAGCTATTATAGTCTGGAGATATATTAACCTTTGATTAGTACCTTAGCCAGGTCACTTCTATAAACACTGTATTTTATTTTTAAATCCTTCATGTTGCCAAATTCAAAGGCACAAATTATGTCTTATGAATTACAAGCCTTCTTTCTCAGCTATTCTCTTTTAATTTCACTTGCAATTGGTTATGTAATCAATCACTTTTTTTAATTTTTAAAGAGCCCTATATCATGTATATGCATATACATCTAAGAATACATGAATACATACATATAAATATGAGTGTATATGTATCATTATAAAGTAAACATCCATTTACCATCTGTTAGGGCTTAATTTAAGAGTCACATTCATCTATAATTTTGGAAAATTTATTAGATAAGCTGATTAACTTTTGAAAATATTAGTGGCTTATCTGTTTTCTTCCATAATTCTCTTTTCAAATTGACAAGCACAGACTTTTTTATTAAAAGATTTTATTAACACTGATTTTTACATAATACTTTATATGTCATGTTTAATAAGCAAGTATTCAAGAAAGGAATATCTATATGCAAATAAATTTTAGAATATAATTAAAAGTAAGCTGAAAGTTTGTATATCTTAGATACATATCAATCTATAAAACGTTATGTCTATAGAGTACATTCCCATCATAGATTTTTATGTCTATGTAGCTATATTTATATCTCCAAGACAATGTCAATAACCTTAGATACCTGAATATTGAGTCATCACTCTTGTACTGCTTGAATCTAACATTCACATATCAAGGAGACCATGCATCTTTTGTTCCTTTGATCTTGACTTATCTTGCTTAACATGAAAGTAGAGCAAAGCATAGACTGAAACTAGAAATCATACTAATTATATTTGTTGTTAGACTACTTACTGAATATTTAAGAATTGGAGTAGATGCAGAAAACTAAGAATCAGCATTTTCAATTTATCATGAATTATAGGAAACATTCATGTGACTAAAATGAAAAATAAAACTTGTGAGATGAAACATTAATCATATGATTTTGTTAGCAGATACACAAAACTTCTATACAACTATGAAGAGTAATTTGAATCATGTAACTAGGTTTACATGGATATACATACTATGAAATCATAATATTCTTCTATGAAAAACTTGTATAAAATGTATAAAAATGTATGCAGATAATGTTCATTGCAGTAGTAAACAAAACATAAGTAATCAAAGAAAAGAGAAATGATAATAAATATGTGGGTCTTAATTTCTCTAATTGCTTAACAGCTTTCCTGTGTTGCATTGTTTTATGTAATGTAATATATTGATGTAGACCCCTATTCTCTGTCCTCTTCATCTTAATCAGATTCTTATTATATTTCTGTCTAAAATAACATAATTAAGGTAAAATATAATTAAACAAAATATTATTCCTGAATCAAAATTTGAAAAGAAATATAATCAGGCAAACAATTTTGAAATTTATAAATATGTCAAAAGCCTAATACGCTGTAGAAAGCCTGAATAAGGCCATTAATCTAATGCCTTATTTCTTTACAGTATATACACATACAAGAATATGTGAAGTCATACACTAAAATGATACATATCTGATTAAGGGAGAAATGGTCTCCAAGTAGACAATGTGGAAAAAGAAACATGATACTGTGTAAGAATTACGAAATTAATGCTGGATTATATTGGCCTGCATGATGTGTTAATATCTGTATTTTATATTCTTTGTTCTCTTTGTTATTTATTGTAAAGGTGATGAATACATTTTTAACAGTATCACCCCTTCCCTTATTTTCTCCCAGTATTTCCCTCCTAAACCTTCCCCCACAAGCTGTATCTCCAACAGAGTGCCTAGTGAGTATCACAGATTAACCACCTTCCCCACCATTTCTGTGCTTCCCCCTTCACTCCTCAAATCAGATAAATTTACATACATATGAGACAAAGGATATAGAAATCAAAAACAAGAAAAAAAAGAAAATAGAATAAAAAGAAAAAAGGAAACAGTACAATAAAAAACTCTTATTTCTATTTTTTTTTTTTTTTGCCAGTTCTGGGGCTTGAACTTAGTGCCTGAGCACTGTCCTTGGGCTTTCTCAAGGCCTAGCTCTGTACCACTTGAGCTATCACTTTGGGCTTTTTGCTATATGTATGGTACCGAGGATTCGAACCCAGGTCTTTGTGCATGCAAGTACTCTATCATTAGACCAAACTCCCAGCCTCTTATTTCTTGAAGTTCATTTTGATAAGCACCATTTTATATGATCATAAGCGCATAGCTATTGAGCTCTTTTGATCTTCTCCTTAGAATATGTCCTTTGGATTTAATGTGTGAATGTTGAATAGTCTTTAATTAATCATATGTAATGTAATTTTTGTCTGTTACTATCCATTTTGTTTACATATAGATTTATAGGCACATTCTAATGATTACAAATGAGGAAAACTATGCAGCCTACGTTATTTGGGTTCTGGCTTACTTTACTTAATGTCATTTTTCCCCACATCTTTCTATTTCCTTATGAATGTGGCAATGCTATTTTTTATGATGGAAGCATAGAATTCCATTGCTTCTATATCTTGATTTCATTTGTCACTCAGCAGCAGCTAGGTGGATTCCATATCTTAACTATGGTAACAATGCTTGAAGTAAACATGGTTGTGCTGATGAATTTAAAGTCGTTCTGGTTTGTAGTCATTTAGGTAAATGCCTGGAATGGATATGCTGTGTCCTAGGAGAGCTCTATGTTTGATCTTTTGAGAAGATATCATACTGCTTTCCAGAGTGATTGAACACGTTTACATTCCCACCATCAGTGAAGCAGCCCTTCTTTATATGGCCATATCCCTGCCAGCATCTGTTATTGTTAATTTTCTTTCTAATAGCAGTTCTAATTGGAGTGAGGAAGAATCTCAGTTTTGTTTTTACTTGCATTTATTTTATGGCCAGAAAGTTTGAATATCCTTTTACTCTATATTTAATGTTTTGCTGAATCTGGTGGTTTGGCTTCTTTACTAATTCTAGAATTCTAAAGCCATCTACTGAGTATGAAGAAAATATTTGAGACTATTTTCCTTTCTCTTTTACTGAAAATCTTCCACTTTCTTCCAGCAATTGGCACAATAATTATTATATACAACTAATGCAATATACTCATAATTGTGAATTAATTTTGTGATTATAAGGTAATACTTAGAATCATATCTCTTCTGTAATCACCTAAGAGTGAACTCATTATTATTTATCAGGAAAACCAATCATCAGTTAAAAGTAATGGTCTAAAATTGCTCTTCTATATGTTCAGATTTGATACTAGGAGATAGCTTCATAAAATGTTATGCATTTTTAAATAGAGTATATATTAAATCTTATTTAAGGAGGAATGGGAAATAATGAAGGAAAGGGCAGAAGAAAAGAAGGAATAAAAGGCTTTTTCTTTCATGATTTGAGATCCATGTATTGATTTTACAAAATTAATGGAACTTAATAATTCTCACAGTTACAATCATTTTCAGCCTTTAATCTTACATTAACAACAACCAAATCTCTGGCTTGGAGACACGCTTGAATTAATTGCATCATATGCACAGAAGCAGTGAAACCAAGCAAGTCATATTATTGGAGTGTGATTTAAGACATAAGATTAGTAGAGTTGTTTAAGGAGCTTTTAATTCAAGAAAAGCAATTACTCCAATATGCACAACAACATCGGCTATTTTTCTCCATAAGCTAATAGAATAGAACAACTGAAGGAGAGAGAAATTGATTCCTTCAGCAATTTAATCACTTGTAGCATTTATTAGTGTTTCTTTCTATCAGCATCATTGGTTGTCTGCTTTGCTTCTTGGAACTTTGTACATTAATGTTATACAACATGAAGAAGTGAGCCAGGTGCTGTGATTCTTACTTGTACCTTTAACTAGTTTGGAGGCTAAAATTGAGAGGATGCATGGTTCAAAGTCATGGTAGGCAGAAAGTCAGCCTTTCCAAATTAACCAATGAAAAGCCAGACTACACGTGTGGTTTAAGTTATAGAACACCAGCCTACAAAGTGCCAGTCTGAATTTAACTCTATCCTTGCAAGAGGAACAACAACAACAACAACAAAATTGGCTGGTTGATTTTGGTAACTATGAATGAAGTTGATATAGCATTGACATGTCCTATTTTGCATATGAACAGTGGGTTTATTGTGCATTGGTTGTCATTTCAGCTTTCTACATTGTGGACTGAGCATTCTACTGCTTGGACATGATCCATCAGACAGAACAGACATACAAGAACAAACAAACTTACTGCTCAGAGAGGACAGCAATAGAAGCCTCAAATTCTTGATTAGATGGAACTTCATAGTCTCTGTACATACCTAGTGTTGTACTACAACTGAGAAAACCCAACAGTAGACTGATTTGGGTTTTAATTTTGTGGGCAAACACTAGGCTTAAGCACAGTAGAACAGCAAGTTCTAGGGGAGAAAAGAATAAAACGCAGATTATCCTAGACAGTTCCAACTTGTCTCTTGGTGACTCATTCTAGAGTTACTTTGAGAACTACAAGACAAACCAGAAATCAAAAGTGGTGTGTCTCAATATCGTTCAGGGATTTGTTTGCAATGTTGACATCTATTTCACAGTTATTGGGATAAATACCATCAAGATTAATTGCTGGAACATGTGATGGATATATTATATTATATTATATTATATTATATTATATTATATTTTTTGCCAGTCCTGGGGCTTGAACTCAAGGCCTGGGCACTGTCCTTGGGCTTTTTCAAGGCTAGAGTTCTACCACTTGAACCAAGGCACCACTCTGGCTTTTTTTTCTTACATATGTGATACAGAGGAATCAAACCCAGGTATTCATGCACGCAAGGCAAGCACTCTACCACTAGGCTAAACTCCTGGCCCAAGTACTTATTATATTTTAGAGAAATACATTTTGTTTCAAATTGGCTGTGTTATTTTCCATTCATACCAAAAGGTAGATAAGGACTGCTTTCATTTGCATCTTTACTATCATTTGGTCTTGCCATTAAGTTTTTTCTCTACAATGTCTTCTGTTACATCTCTATCTACACTTTATATTTACTTTTGAGCTGGGACATACACACACACACACACACACCATCACCACCACCACCACCACCACCACCACCACCAACACCACCACCAACAACACCACCACCAACAACAAAACCGGAAGTAGTGCTATGGCTTAAGTGGCAGACTGCTAGCTTTGAGAAACCTCAAGGATAGTGTCTAGACTAAAATCAAGTTCCAGGACTTGAATTAAACAAACACACAAAATTTATTTTTGAGCCTCCCTTATATTTTAAGTTCTCATTTTGGTTATTTTTATAGATTAAAAATATCTGTTTAGATATTGACCCTTATATATTATTTTTGCATACAAATGTGTTAGATACAATGGGCTGACATCATTGTGAATGAAAAACATTCTAGAAATGAATTTGAAAGCTTAAGCATTGTCACTTGCACAATTATAGGCCATAGCTTCCTCACAATTAAGATGAGTTTACATTCCACCAAATGTATCTTGTAGTAAAGAAACAGTGACTGATAATTGTAAGGCAAGATTACCTAAGATGCAGAGGTCCTGAATGTCACATTTTGTGTCTAGTGGAGACAAAAAATAAAACAAGGTCCATTTCACCAAAATTGTACCTGGTAAGGTGACATGTCATCCTAGCTGTGAAAAGGGTGTAGTAGAACTGTGGTACAGGTCAGGTTGTGCAAAATCATCAAACTCTCAAAACTAAAGCACATTTGGTTCACCCAACAGTGAACAGAAAAATAAATGAACATAAACTAGTTACATAAAATTCTATTCTCATTGCTTTTTATGTATTTTATAATGGTCACCAATTTCCTATTCATTATAATGGAATAATAGTCATTTTGAATTAAAGTCCTCATAAAAAGGCCACATGTAGAAATGTCATGTATGACAACTACTGTATTTTTCTAAAGTCTGGCTGGTTATTGACAGAAACACAGAATAGGGAACCTATGGCCCCAAAGTTTTAATTTTTAAAAATATATTGTTTCTTTTCTAAATTTGCATTGTTTTTTATAAAAATGTATATGTGGGATTATAAATACATAAATCAGGAAAAGAATATATGCCTTTTTGATTATGTCACCCGTCCCTTTTTTTGTACCAGGGTTTTCCTCCCTTCTCTGTTCATAATTTTATTGCATATTTTTGACATATTGTGCAGTGAGTACCATTGCTGCATTTGTTTGCCCTTTGTCCCTCCATTAAAAAATATTTTTCTAATGATAATCTCATTAATACATTTTTCCATATTGTTTTGTAAATATCTGAGAATATATCTTTGGGCTGGGCGTGGTGCCTCATGCCTGTAATCCTAGCTACACAGGACGCTGAGATCTGAGGATCAAGGTACAAAATCAGCCCGGGCACAAAAGGACCAGAGACTCCAGATAACCTCTAGAAGATGGGAAACAGGGATTGGTTCCAAGAGTAAGACAGTAACTTTGAGCTGAAGAGCTCAGGGATATCTTTGGTTTTACATTTTTTCCCTATGAAGATCTTGATTCTTTCATTCTTCTTACAAACCTTATTATCATCCTATGAGTATACTTTGGAGCTTAAATAAATTTTCTTTCATATCTACCAGTTCAGATTGTTTCTAATTTAAAAATTTCCTAGAATATAATTTATATTTATTTTTATTTTCTGTCATTTATATTCTGGAATATTGATAATTGAGTGTTTCAATTTTCTGATAATATTACATTTCTATTAATTATTTTTCAAACATTTGGTTTCATTCATTTGCCTTGTTCAGGTTGTTTTTTCCTATCCTTCAGTATCTCAAATATCTGTAAAAATCTAGTTCTTTATGTGGAACTTTAAAATTGTATTCTTATTTCTGACATTTCATCTTTTTCCTTCCACTTCTGATATAAATATATTTTCTTGAAATTTACTGAAAATGTTTCTTGAACCATTTCTAGGCAAGAACCCTACCACTAGGCCAACTTCAGGCCCATCTTCAACCATTTCTTAAAATTTGTGGTATTTTTTTGAAATCTTTTGGAAATAAAGTGTGCTCTTACATTCATGTTTTGTCAATTCAGACTATATTTGGGGGTTTTTTGAAAAAAAATATTTAAAATTTATTGTTTTATAAAGGTGATATACACAGAAGTTCCACTTAGAAGAGTCAGGTAATGAGTACATTTCTTTTTGGACCTTGTCTCCCCTTCTCTCTCTGTTTTTCCCTCTCTTTACCCTTTCCCTTCCCCAATATACAAACTTCATTTTCCACATAGCATTTCTTGAGTACAACTGTTCTGTCTGTTTACATTTCGTTTCTATGGCCACTTTGCCCTCCCAAATAAACAAACTTACAAACAAGACAGAAGGATAAGAAGACACAACAAAGCAACAACAGCACCTCATCTTTACATAGTTTTACAAAGGAATTGCAATTTGTAAAAGCAGTTTGTGGATGCATTGCACCTTGATTAATGTCACCTCTTTCTCACCTACCCCTCCCAACCTACCTTAATGTTAGGTTATATATTGATTTTTTTTTAATTTAACAAAGAAAAAGATTTTGTGTACCATGCAACTTGATCTGTGACACCACTCCAACATCTTTACCAAATTTTAACCTTCCTTTCCTTCATATCTCTCATTGCTGTGGTATATGCAATGTATTTTTGTCTGCCCCTTTCCCACTTTCTCCTGCAGTCTCCCCCACCCCTCCACCCCATGCCTTATTTCAGATAGCCATTTTTGCTGGGCTTTGTCTTTGTTGTCTTTTATACTATTTGTGTTCAGCAGAGAGTCTATAAATCAAGTAAGATAGACCCAGAGAAATATAGCTTTCCTCATCTGTGGTAGCTAGAATGTGACTAAAAATGCACAATTAACCATATGAGGTTTACATGTGAACTAATTGAAGGGTGATTTTTGTTTCTAATTCATCTATTTTCGGTTATATTCAGCACTTTGGAGGATGTTCAACTATATAACATTGACTTGTTTTGTAGTTTTTTCAATGCATAATTTTCCTTGGTACATATAAACTGGATTTTCTTTCCTGATGCTTTTATTTGTTATACTGAGGGTCTCGGAAAATTATCAGTTTAAGGCTGCCCTCTTCTGTCAGGCATGCAAAGTCGAGTTATGGTACCCCAAATGGTTCATAGTTGGTGTCAAGGTGGAAGATTTATTGAAAACTATTTATGAGTAGTTTTTCACTTACTTTTCAGTACCTGAAAATGTCTTATTTCCTTTCCCATTTGTTAGCAAGCACTTTCCCCTACCATTTTCAATTATAATTGAATTTATGTGTTAATATTTAACCTTTAAATTGAACAATCCTTAGATTCTGGCCTATTTAAATAACTCTTGGAATGTTTCTGTCCCAAGAAGTTAGTTCTTTGAAATATCTTTCCTACACGATATACTCAAATTTTAAGAGACATTGAAATTTTCATGTTTAGGATGACATTAGTCTTTGGGTGATTCTTGGGAACCTACTCATCCTTCAACCATCTTCCTCTTCTGCACATTCTGCCTGTACACCAGGTCTTCACAAAACCTGGCACTTGGGTGGAGGCAGGAAAGCAACTAGACTCTGCACGGCCTAATTTGTTAGTCTGTAACTTTTTATTTACTCTTACAATACACTTTGACACTGTGGGGCATGTTACATCAGGGAAATGGAAACCTATGCTGTAAGAGGAGGCCTAACTCGTGGCCCAGTGCTCATTCCCTGGTCTTGGGACCCCACCTGGCTGAGAGGGTGTCTGCCACCCAGTTGGGAGGCGTGGTTGTGGTTTGTGAAAGTAAGGCCACCTCTTGGATCAAACCCTTCTGCCCTCTTGGACAGCACATGCATCCTACTGTCTCAATGAGATTACCTCCCTTGCCCTGCCCACCTTTGTGCTGATAGGTTCCTGCATCCTGTATTAGCTGAATGGACTTCCTCATAAACGAGTCCCTGCCTGGAAGAGTCTCCCTGAGGTGTCTGATTGTCCTCCTGAGAGGGAGGGCTGGATGTGGTAGGTCAATCAGCCCTCTCTTTCTTGGCTCCTCTTTGTCAGGGCATGTTCTCTCTTTGCCTCCTGTGGGTCAGGAGGGACCAAGGACTAAAATCCCCAACAGACATCACGGGTATTCAATTTTGCTACAGTAATCTCACCTTGAAATTAGTCTTCTTGTTCATGTGCTCTGTCATGGGTATTTGGAGACATAGTTTTGCCCTTGATATAACCTTTCACCACATAGCTTATGGTGTCTCGTGGGTGTTATTTAAGGGGGTGTAACCTGGGATACATTTGCACTAATGTCATATTTATGATAAGCTATAAATCAGTAGAGACAATGTCTATTAATGAGAAATAATAATTTTGCAGTCAAAACATGCCAAATTTCCCATAAATGTATGTATACATACACTGATGCATACTTTCAGATCTTTTTTCCTTGGGTTAATCTTGAGATAACTTGTCAATTTTTTGCCTGGGCTGCCTTAGAATGCAATTATATTTATGTTGCCTACACATAAACAATAATACATTAATGTTTATAAATATGTAATATGTATGTACTATATATTTACAATGGTGCTGTGGCTTAAGTGTCAGAGCTGTAGAGAAAGCACAAGAACAGTGCTTAGGCCCTGTGTTCAAACCCCATGTCTAGCAAAAAAAATATGTAGCAGAAATGCTTCTCAATCCATAAACTTGGCAAGTTTCTGTGATCTCACGGTATGCAAGAACCTGTAGGCAAGAGTATAATGATACTAGGCTGTCTCTGTGTAAAAATGAAATATCCTATCTAAAAAGTAACTTACAGAATTGCTTGGATATTTTATGAAGTAGTAAAATTCTAGCCAAGATGCCAGAGGCCCTGAAACAAACACCAGAATTAGTGAAAAATTAAAATAAGAACACAAATTTTACCTGTTCAAAGAGAAACATATCTCATTATCTGACTTTTGTAATTGTAACTTTTCTACACAACATGTTTACAACAATGATTCTATCTATCTATCTATCTATCTATCTATCTATCTGTCTCTCTCTCTATATATATATGTATCTATCAATCTATTGTTCATCTATATATCCACTATAAAATCTTGCAAATTCACTCTGGATTAGCAACATTCTAAGTAGTCATCCAGTTCAGTTTGTGTATATATTTCATTTTAAAACTTGCTATAAATATGTGAACTACTTTTTCTTTTCAAAAAATTAGAATATTACATCTCAAGTTTGTTCTAACTTCCCGAGAATGAACTTAGGCTTCCTGGTTCTACTGTAATGCATAGAAAAATACAAATTATGTTATGAAAGTAATGTAGATATGCAAATTAACATTTGAAAAATAGTAACATGAGTTTTTTATTGTTTCAAAGGATGTTTGTAAAGTAATTTATTGGATATATATTTTTAGAATAACATAAAGGGACACTTAATTTGGAAATTATTAAAAATACATTTCACAATGTTAACAAGTAAATTTACTGGTGATTTCTAAAATTCATCTTGTAGGTGTCTAATTATTCCTGATTTAACCTGGATGTCGTCCCTGAACTACTCAGCTCAAAAGTTACCACCCTACTCCTTCAGCAATAGTGCCACTTCTGTTTTTCTGGTGGTTAATTGGAGATAAGTCTCTCAGGCTTTCATGTCCCAGCTGGCTTTGAACCACAATCCTCAGATCTCAGCCTGTTGCTCATTATTTTTTAAAGAGATGTATTATATACTTTTTCTGAAATTATTTTTAGACTCAGGTTTAATACATAAGGTGTTTCAAAATTATAGAGCAAGTATGAATATATCCATTCCTCACAGAATACCTTAAATTTGATGACTGGTTATCATAATCACACTTTTTTCTGTTTACAATATCATATAATTTTTCAGAATTTAAAATTTTCATTTCATATATAATAATTTCATATTGTTTTAAAAATATTATAAAAGTACTGTTAATTTAATGTGAATTCAGATCCACTATTAACATTTTTCATGATAAATTACCCAGTCTTTCATAAAAGTTCAAAACATACAAATTTACTTTACTTACCAATTGAAAATAATTTTTTTCTATATGTTGTTTATTTTTAATTCACATTTACCAACCATGAATTCCTTTTAACAACAGCACTCTGAACATTTTCCAGAGTTCTTTCACTTTCTTTTCCAATGTGAACTTCCTCATAACCTAATTCTTTGTATGATGAGGTTTACATGGTCCCTTTTTTTTTTTTTTTTTTGCCAGTCCTGGGCTTGGGCTGAGGGTTTGAGCACTGTCCTTGGACTTTCTCAAGGCTAGCACTCTACCACTTGAGCCTCAGCAACACTTCCGGCTGTTTGCTATGTATGTGGTACCAAGGAATCGAACCCAGGTCTTCGTTCATGTTAGGCAAGCACTACCACTAGGCCAAACTCCCGGCCCTGCATTGTCCTTTTTATTAAAAATGTTATTGTGAAAATATCCTTATTAATATTTGAATTATTCTTATCCAAGTCCAGTCACACTATTTTTTGATGTGTTATGCAATTATTCAGTCAACTTTTACTTTTATTATTAACTCAAATTGCCCAATTTTTTTTAATGTAGAGCAGATGCTCTAACATGGTCATTTCATTTACTTACTCATATTTTTGAATAATATATATGGTTGCTCTAACAGCACTATGAAAAAATGTTCAGTTTCATGTGTTAGAGAATATTAAGCCTCAAATTGCCGGGGCCAACCGGTAGCAAACCAGGGTTCGCAGATTGGGGTTCCTGAAATCGGGGGCAAGGACTAGCAAGAAATAGAAGAGAGACAGACACACCGGGTCCGGGATGTCCGCAGTCCAGGTAAAGACTGCCGAGACTGCCGCGTTTATTTTCCACTCCTGCTTCTTCCCTCCTCCAGACCCAGGGAACCTCCAGGTGTTACATTCATATGGTAATTCTCAGGTCATTTACATAGAATAGGGCCAGAAAACAATAAGACAATAAAGCCATCGTCTGATGCAAGTCAAGGTACAGTTTGATTCCACTCTGGCTCCCAACATCAAATATTACTATCACTATATTAACATTGTACATACACCTGCCCCTCTACTTCTGTTATATTATGAAGGTGCACTTTAATAACTATCTATTCATTAAATTGTTGTTTTTAATCCCAATATTCTCCACCTGCTATTTAAAGATACTTTCTTTTGTGATGTCACCTTTCTATTCTGCACCATAAATATTTTATTTCTACTATATTTTTCCCTCAGCATAAAAAAGTTTTATAAAATTTATTATTTGAGTAAGAAACGAGGACAGTAAGGTTATGAAAGGGTGAGAAGAAGGGAAATACTATGTTCATTTCATTGGAAAATATTTATTTAAGAAAATGTCCCACAGTATTCTTCATATTTTCACCATTCTCATCTAGAGTCAGATTCCAGGTTCAGCTGAAATTGCTTCTGGTAAGGTCAACAACCAATTCCACATTAACAAAATTTCCATATCACTTTCCTTTCAAACCCTCAGCAGAGTTTATTGCAGGCTGTTTCTTCACATAGCATCATTTCTTTTTGCCCATAACTCATTAAATTTTTATATACACATTGTTTTTTGAGAAACATGGATGCAGCCTTCTTGTAGCTGTGGGTTTTAGGCTGAAATCTCTATTCTTTGACTAAATATACAGCAATACAAAACCATTTTGGGATGTAACTAATGAAGAAGATATGATGCAAGTGCTCTTATGTCCCACATTTAGTGACTACGTTCAGGGGTATGGTCCACTCAGATTTCTTTTGCCTGTATTGTGCAGGGCCTAATTGGGGTATCAAGTCACATAATAATTTTAATAGGATACACTTACTATGAAGAGTAAGCATAATCAACCTGAAGGATTAGAAGAATAACATTTGAAATGGAAATAATGCTCTAAAACATATTACTGGAAACCAAAATAAGAATAATATTATAAAAGGCTGTCTCTTTTTAAGTTTCCCACTTATATCTCATCAAAGAAGGTGAGACTAAAGTCGTTTGGATGGCAAATACATTCCCTAGACCGGAGCTAGTTTCCATAGTAACTAGACAAGCATGAAAACTGCTGAATTTCATATAGGCCACATATGTAACAAGAGTGTACAGGAAGCTGGTTGTCCAGGAATATATCACAATGTAGGTGGCATATATAGAAACAGAGAGGTGGAAAAAAATTTAAAAACAGTATATTAGAGATGGACATAATTGCAAGATCCCCAACGTTATTTGGGACAATATACAGGAGTAAGTTCTGGATTTATAATAAACGCATTTCAAAATCATTGTGTCTAGGACAATTGTCTAGGACAAGGGCAGATTACATAAGCACAATTAATTCAGAATGTCACTGAATCTTTTCATGTATACACCAGTGAAAACTGCTGATACATATTTGAGTCTCTCTAAAATTGTGAAAGTGATAGCCCAAGAAAATGACATTAAGTGATGGGAATTTTGAAGGTGATTAAATCACAAAATCAAGGGAGTCATGGAAAAGATTACTGATTTTGGAAAAGAGATCCTAGGTCTAGAGTGTAGCCTAGTGATAGAATGTTTTCCTAGCATGCATGAAGCCCTGGGTTCAATTCCTTGGTACCACATATATAGGAAAAAAACAAAAACAAAACAACAACAACAACAAAAAAAACCCTGTAAGTGGTGGGGTGCTAGCCTTACGAAAGATCAAGGAGTACCCAGGCCCTTAGTTCAAACCCTTGGACTGCCAAAGAAAAGAAAAACAAAGAAAAGAAAAAGAAAAGAGATTCTTGAAGACAAGGGAGACACTCTAACTTGTATATAACACAGCAAGATGTCATGTTAAATTATCCATATAAACAAGATAAATACTTAAGTTATTCTGACAGCTAGAAGAAAGTTTAATTTTGCTGTCTTGGGCATGAAAACAAAAGGCTTTATAGCTTTTAGATTACTTTAAAATATCTATTATGCCTCAAACTAAGTATATTCCAATATATTGCTTGCCAATGTATTTCTGAAAAATGGACTCTGAAGAGTTAAGCCCTGCTATACATTACTTAAATTCTCTTTTAGCTTCTAAATAGATGTATTTAAGTGAAATATTAAATACCTTTACAAAGCATTAAATTTTCAAGATTGGATCTGTGATTTTTTTCTCTTAATGATTTCAAATTAATTTTTTTTTATTTTTGTTTTATATTTTCCACAGAAAAGGAAATAATAAATATATATTCAATATTTTATCATATGCTAAAGCAATCTGAAGCTGATTTAGTTCATATGTATGAAAAAGTTCTACATTAATTTTTAAAGCATATATATTATAAATAAATATTAAAAATTCACAATTTCTTATGTGTTTTACATGGATGAGAACTAAACTTTTTACATGAACCTTAGT
This sequence comes from Megascapheus bottae, assembly GCF_031878675.1. Classification (NCBI taxonomy): domain Eukaryota; kingdom Metazoa; phylum Chordata; class Mammalia; order Rodentia; family Geomyidae; genus Megascapheus; species Megascapheus bottae. The sequence continues at coordinate 24,687,157 of NC_143521.1, forward strand.
TGTCAACTTACTGTGCATAATGTGCCCAGGAGAGAATTTTGTAAATTATATACATATACATGAGTTCTCTTCTATTTATTATAATGATGAGTCTATGAGTGGGACATTTTTCTACTGTTGCTATATGTGTTTAAGTTTTATAATTTAAACTTAAAAGTATATTGATTGAAAAACAGTTATGTAATTTATACATGTAATATAAGCAGTATATATATATATATGAAAATCTATATGAGACATACTTATATGTAGTGTTAAACCATTGTGTTTTTCTCATTGACAGTAATTTTTAAACCTTGCTTGTGGTGCTAAGCTGATAATAATCAGAGGTAGACATGAAGTAGAAAAGAGCTACAGCGAACTAGTCCATATATTTAAAAATAAAAGCAACAGAAGCTACCAGAATTGGAGCAAAAGATTTATAGAGTAATATGTTTGTTGTTTTTATTTTTGGTGTATTGATCTATCTCCATTACTTTGATTTTAACAAACATAAGCTTAGTTTTTGCTATCTAATACCACAAACAAGGCACATTTTATTCAACTATTGGTGAATCATATCTAGAATTGTCTTTGGTGTGACAGTCAGCAAAAGTAATCATGAAAATGAGACATAAAAAACAAGTATAGTGATCATTTTCAAGTATGTAAAGTGTTTCTTTGTGCCTTAATAAGAGATATGTGATAGTTTAAGTGAAAGATGAGTTTATAAATCACTCAAACTCTGCAAGAAGTGAAAATTGTTTCTTAATTTGTATAATTTGAGGTTAGCTATAGAACAAAAGAAAAGAATAATTGTATTTAGTTCTCAAATAGCTAAAGGGAAAGTATGACCCATTTCAGAAAACAAATCAGTGAAAATAAAACAAAATCACAGCATGATACTAATCTTCTTAACTCTAATAATTTTTCTCATGTATAAGGAAATCTTTGACCTCACTTTCCAATTGCTTTTGTCTTAACTTTGATAAGGAAGCAAAGTGAGAATTTTGTATAACTTACTGTTGAACTTGTGAAAGAAAAATATTTATATACTAACTATATAGTTAATTACTATTACTATTTTTAGCTGTCTTGCATTATAGAGTGTCATATACAGCTGACTTTTCTTAGTTCCCTTCTTGTATCAAGTCACAGATTTAGAAATGTTTCAGCTAGCAGGCACTGTGGTTCATGCCTGTAATCCTAGCCCCTCAGGGGACTAAGATCTGAGGATCAAGGTTCAAAGCCAGCCTGGGCACAAAGGACCAGAGTCTCTTATATCCAATTAACCTCTAGAAAATAGGAAGTGGGGCTTGGCTCAAGAGTAGGGCCAGAGCCTCCAGCTGAAAAGTTCAGGAACAATTTCCAAGCCTAGGGGTAGGGTGATAGCCTTGACCTCAGGGACAATGCCCAGGAGGAGTTCAAAAGAAATGTTTCAGCTATAATTTGTTTTATTTGTTTTGTCTGGTTTTCACTCACAAATGAGAACTTCAAATAATTACAGAAGATTGATATTGATGAAAACAAAGATATGAAATAATTGACATTAAAATATGTAATGGGCTAGGTCTGGTTATAGATTCCTCTGATCTTAACTTCTAAGATTATAGGATCATTGTTAAAGGCCAGTCACACAAAAAATGTCAGAAAGATTTCAAGTCAACTAAGAAACCAGATGTAGTAGTATATGCCACAGCAATAAAAGAAGCAGAAAATAATATACCTAAAAGGTCTGGGACCTAACTCAAATAATAAAGGTTTTGCCTAGCAAGATGTGGAATTTATTACCCAGTCTCAGAAGATACTAACTACACTGAATATCAGACTTTGACCATATATTGACAAAAAAATTGCTTTAATTCTCCATTTGGACAATTCCACATGGAAGGCATAGGGCACAGTTTTAAGAAAACTGGTTAACAGGATCAAAAAAAAAAAAAGCCATCTGATGACTCATTGGAAATCCTAGCTACTCAGGAGGTTGAAATGTGAGGACAGAGTTTGAGACTCTTCCCTCTCATTAAACAGCAAAAATATAAAAATAAAAGTAAAAATAAAATTAAAAATTATGTGGAGGCTAGGCTCAAAGGTTAGAAAGTGTAATTGCATAAGAATGCTACATTCTTAGTTCAAGAGCAAGTACTAGTGCACAAACAGAAAGAAAAATCAACTATAATGGCCACTGATAAAAAATATTAGAATAAGCTTTGGTATATACTTTGATCCTTCACTATTCTGTGTGAATCACTCTTTTAGAAATCAATGGGGAGCAGGTACTATCTAAACTGACATGTTAACAGTAAGAAAAAATTGTGTTAAGGCAAAAACATATTAGTCTTAACCTATGCTATAATTAATTATTTTCCTACTTGCACACCTATAAAGATGAGTTAAATATTTCAATATTATAAATATGAGGTTGACTGTGAAGATGGCAACCACCATATAATATATGAATGATTATTTGATATACACTTTATGATATCTCAACTTATTTTAAATATTATCCATATCAGAAAAATTCAACTATGACAGTAAATTATAAAGAGTTTAAATAAGTGCTGTTTCAATCTGCATTTTCTTTTTACAGATGTGGTTTTGATAGGCAAAAATGCATGACTCTTAACTATTGCACAAAATATTTTCATCCCACTTTTACAAGTGATAATATTAAAATGGTGCTTTGACCTAGAAACAATAGCAGTGTACTTCTTCTAAAGTGTTTTTACCCAATTATTTCTCTTGCTTAGTTCCTCTGTTAAATTACATCTAACTGAAAAGTTCACACTATCAAAAGATACCCTGCTGATCCACTGTATTGATGAGCTTTCTTTGATAACATATGCAAGCATTTTGAATTCTTTCCAAAGAAACAAAAAGGAATCATAAAGTAAATGCAATGAAGAAGGTTACTATGACTAATATGCATTCTGGAAATATACAGTTATGGATTACATGTTAATAGATCAGAAAAAACTGTAGGAAAAATTGCTTCTATTATTTGCTAGAAAAAAAAAGCAAATATCGCTCAGAACAAAGTTACAAAGGAAAGAAAGAATGTATTCAAGAAATGGTGTGAGAGTGTTTACAGTGTAATAATGATAAGTACTTGGAGGGGTGAGAGACGTACATTAGATGAAAGGGGATATATTGAGGACTATTAACCAGGGGAAAAAATATTTTCTCTGATTTGGACATCCTTGGCTTATTGGACCTCAAAGAAGGTAGATTCCTGATTTCGTTTGCAAAAGGTTTGTCCTTCCTAACTCATGCAGGAGTTATTCCTTAAACTCTTATTTTGATGGTATTAAGAAGTTGTAGCTGGGTGCAGTGGCTCATGCCTGTAATCCTAGTTACTCAGGAGGCTAAGCATCTGAGGATAGGATTCAAAGCCAGCGCAGGCACCGTGAGATTCTTACGTGCAATTATCCACCAGAAAACCAGAAGTGGCACTTTGACTCAAGAGTTAGGGCGGTAGCCTTGAGCTGAATAGCTCAGGGACAAGTATAAGTCCCAGAGTTCAAGTCCCATGACCGACGCCCACCCCGCCCCATACAACAACAACAAAAAGTACCTATAATCCTAGCTACTCAGGAGGCTGAGATCTGGAGATGTTGGTTCCTTGCCAGCCAGGTCAGGAAAATCCTGGAGATTCTTATCTCCAACTAATCACAGACAAACCAACCAACCAAACAAACAAACAGAAAAAAAACAGAAGGGTCATTCTGTCTCTAAATGTAGCATGAAAGCGTTGAACAAAAGGAGCCCAGCCAAGGAAAGCACCCAGACCCAGAGTTTAAGTCCCAGGATTGGTGAAAAAAGATGCAAGTGTACTCTAAGGTGTTTACAAGTGAAACAATTGGAATTTGATTAAATAACTGAAGGTAAAACATTTGAGACAGAATCATTGAGATAGGATCACCGTCTCAAAGGTGGCCTAGAGTAGAGAGGCTGCATAAACACCAAGGTACACATCCATTTTTGCCAAAATATGATGTAGCCCATGGCAGAAACTTGTAATTATTGTTCAGGAAATGTCAAAATAATTAAATAGTCAGATTTTGACATGGTTCAAAGAATAGTCCTATTTTGTAATGTTAATCTTCCTCATTTAGTTCATAAACACGCACAATTAATACAAGTAATATCCTTCTATAGGAAATGAGGGGTAGAAACATTATTTTACTGCAATTTTCTTATCATTCAAAACTGGGATGACTTTCTGGTTATTTAGAAAAACAGTTTTTTTCTTTTTTTATTAAAGAATTTATTAATGTTGATTTTTATTTCGTATTTTAAATGACAAGTTTAACAAACAAGTGTTCAAGGAGGGAATCTCTACTGACAATCACTGAGACTTAGTATTTAGAATTTAATCCAAATTAGGCTAAAGGTTTTATGTCATAGAAACATATTAATTTATGAAATAAAACATTATGTCTATAGAGTCATAGGTTTTTATGTCTATATAGTTATGTTTATATTTCCATTACCATGTCCATAGCTTTGGGTATGCAGTTATTGAGTCCTCGCTCTTGTACTCTGGATTTAATAGCCACATATTAAGGATACCATGGACCTTTTGTTCCTTAGGTCTTGACTTGTCTCACTCAACATGATTCGCTCTAGATTCATCCACTTCCCTGCAAATGCCATTATTTTATCTTGTCTGTTGGCTATGTAGAATTCCATTGTGTATATATACCACATTTTCTGTATCCATTCATCTGCAGTAGGGCATCTGGCTTGTTTCCATCGCCTGGCTATTGTGAATAGTGTAGAGATGAACATGCTGAGCAGGTGTCCTTATAATATCTTGGGTCATGATGTTCAGGGTAGATGCCCAGAAGTGATATGGTGGGATCATAGGGAATGTCTATTTTCAGTTCTTTAAGAAATCTCCACACTGCTTTCTAGAGTGGCTGAACAATGGAACATCAATGGAACAGAATAGAAGACCCAGAAATAGAACCACATACCTATAGGCAACTTGTATTTGACAAAGGAGCCAAAGATAAACAGTGGAACAAACACAGTGTATTCAATTATTGGTGCTGGCAAAACTGGGAAGCCACATGCAGAAAACTAAAAATTGACCCTAGCCTTTCGCCAAGCACAAGCATTAACTTAAAGTGGATCAAAGACCTCAATGTAAGACCGGAAACCATGAAACTGCTATATGATAAAGTAGAAGCAACACTGGAACTCATAGGCACAGGCAAAAGATTCCTGAACAGACAATGATAGAAAAACATTTTTGAGATATCAATTTTTTGCAAGAGATTTTTAATTTAAATTTACATTTCAAGGGCAGTTAAAGAATTTTCTCATAGCAGGTTTCTAAAGTAAGCACATTAGGCTTATAAATACTTTATAGATAGGGAAACGCACTTAATATGTGGATGACAAAGAGTTTCTGAGAGAATGTTCTTCACAAAAGTAGCCCAAGTAAAAGCAAGGTCCATCTAAAATGAATGGTAGAGGAAAGGTATTCATAATGTAAAGCCAAATATTTTAAGGTGGACCCATTCTTTATACATGTTAGAATTTTCAGATCATAAAAAAGTTCAAGAGAAATAAAACACACAAAATACAAAAAAGTAATAAGTAATGAACCTCAAAAATACCAAAAAGACAAAAGTTAAAAAAACTTATCAAGGTTGTTGTTAACTTTTCAATAATTACAATTGCTCTTGATATTCTTTTGAATTTTGTCATGGGCAGCTATTTGTCCACAAATTAGCTATATTAGAAACCCTGCACAATGGGGGAGCTATTTCATTGTAGAAGTGATAACCCCCTCAAAACTATTGAAGACTGTCTTTCTGTTAGACCCTTGAAATGCTGTATGTTCTTCCAAAGAGAAGAAAATGTGCTTGCCAATTTGTAAAAAAAGAGGGTTTTTCAAATGCTGGTTCCATCCAAATGAAGAAATAGGAACTAATTGCATTTCTATGTAAGAACATTATTAATATTAGAATAATTTAAAGAAGCATAGTGTATTCTTGTTATTTTAAGAAGACAATGTCAAAAGTATTTGAGAGATTTTATTGTCACAATGGAAAAGGAAAATAAAGATTAGCATTTTGGATTATTTAAAGTATCCGTACGAATGTTGAAGTCTTGTTTCCCACTTGTGGAGCTATTGAGAAGTGACTATCATTCCTGAGGTAACTTCATGGATGTGTCAGTTCATCAATGTGTTCAGGGTCTGGCCTGGTTGTAAGAAATAGATGTGCATTTACAGGAGTCTGTCTGCTTTCTGTCTGTTCTCTCTTTCTCTATGACTTCCTTTTTTCTTGAAGTCAGCAGTTTTCTTCCACCTGTCTACTAAGATATTCTGCCTCATTGTGGTCCAGAGATAACAGAACCTGTTGACTAGGTGTGAAACCCTGAGCCTCAGGAAATCTTGGCCTCCTTCAGAGTTATTTTTACAAAACAGATGTTTAGTTGGAATAGAGAACAACAAACAGACAAGTAGTATCAGAGTGCGATCTTTGGCCATGTATTTCAGAGGATTTTAGAACTAAGAGGAGGAAAAACTTCAGAAGAGCAGACTACAGAACAGCTATATAGATATTAGCAGAGCATTATGCCTGATTCTGGTGGAAACTCAGAAAACTGTTGGAGTTAACAGAGAACAGAGCATGCTTATGAGGTTTCAAATGGAAATTGCAAATTGTCTCGTAATGCAGGGCAAAGAAATAGCCCATAACCTGAGATTGCCTATTAGGTGTTTTTTTTTTCTTATTTGTTTGTTTGTTTGTTTGTTTTTTAAATGGTGGACTGATTTTCATGTAGGGAATTTTAAATCTTATTGTGACATGTACCATATATGCAGACAATGGGACAATGTAAACTGCCCAGGTTTGGGAAATCTTGAGACTTTTACTAGAACTGTTAATCTTCAAGCTTTATTTAGTGGATTAGTTGAGGACTGTTTCACTCACTGTGAACTAGAACTCTAGAAATTATAACTACTCTCAAAATTATAAAAAGGCACATGGTATCCTTAATACGTGGCTATTATATCCAAACAGTACAAAAGCAAGGACTCAAAAGTTGCATACCCAATGCTAAAGACATGGTATGGGAAATATAAACACAACTACATAGTCATAAAAACTTATGACTCTATAGACATAATGTTTTATTACATAGATTATTATCTATGACATACAAACCCTTAGCCTAATTTTGATTATGTTCTAAAGTCTAAGTTCCAGTGATATAGAGATTCCCCTCTTGACTACCTGTTTGTTAAAGATGTCATTGGAAATATGACTTAAAAATCAATATTAATAAATTCTTTAATAAAAATGAAAAAACTAATCTTTAAAAGACAATAGGAACCAATGTTGTTGCTTTTAGAAAGGAAAGGTCATTAGATAGCATCTTAGTCGAGAAAGAAACCATATATTTGAGAATAAATTATTGCCTCTGGATCATACAAAGAATTTCTAAAGTACTCATGAGGAGTCTCTGAACCACAATTCAAATATTTGGTTTGCAACTTTAAATTTTATGTAATATCTCTGACCATTTCATTTGCTGTATTTCTCCATTTAATGTATACATTTTGTGAACCTATAAATCTGTTTCCTTTAGTAGCTACACAATTTCCTATTTCTAGGAGTAATGATGGTGATTTTCATTTTTGTCTATTTTCTTTGCAATACCTGTTATCACCATTAAGAAAATCATAGCCATCTTAACAATTAGGAAAGAATTTATCCATGTCCCTATTGAGTAATAGTGTATTGAATAATAATGCTTAGCATCTATTCATGTACTTATTAGCTATTTATTTATCTTATCTGGAGTAAGATATGGACTTTAAAGCCTCTTGACATCCTTTGTTGACTAATTTTTTATTCTTGTTGATTTCTAAGTAAACATTATGTATTTTGTGTACTAGACCCTTACTAGAAGTATGATTTGCAGATATATTCTATAGACTGTCTTCACTTTTTGAAAATGCCCTTAGACACACAATTTTTTATTCTGATGGGGTACAGTTTTCTTTTGTTGCTGATACTTTCATTGTCTTATATAAGAATCAACTGTTAAATACAAGAATCATCATTTTACTCTTGTGCTTTGTTGTAAGAGTTTTATTTCTTAGCTGGTAGTTATAGATCATTGGTCCAATTTTGAGTGATTTTTTTTTGTTGCATGTTTTTAGGTATAGATCTAACTTCATTTCTTTATGTGTGATTATTCACTTATCCATATTCTGTTTGTTATCGGCACTATTCTCTTTCCATTAAATGAACTTGGTGCCCTCATTGAAAAAAAATAAAAGCATTGTTATGAAAAATTATGATCGTGTGAATTCTTTCATAAAATCATCGTTTATACTTTCACAAACCTCCAAAATATATTTCTACTCTAGAAGGAGTTGAGCTTCAGAAATTCAAAATGTCCTAGCAACTTCACATACATCTCATCTAATCATTACAACATTCATGTAATTAGATATATGGCATCCAGAATTTACAGAAAAGAAACTACTGAGTCAAAAACATTGCCAAATGTCATTCATCCACACAGTCATGGTTTTAACATTTAATAACATTTAAAACTTGTACAAATGACTTTTCTACTTATGTCCTTGTCACACTGAGGAAATGAAGCAAGATAGATTGCATTTATACTACCTCTACATGTATGAAATCAGTGCTGAGAAAATCATCTCTAGACTCAAAGTATGGATAAGTTGTTATTTTTAATTACTAATGATATAATTATAGCAATGTCTCAGTGAAAATGTTTATATTTACCAGAAAGCTTCTGAAAACCACAGCCAAGAGATTGTTTGATTATTATTGACCTAACAATTTCTACTATGAGTAGGGCAAACACAGCACTGGTGCTCAGAGAGAACAATAATAATAATAATTACCAAGGAAACAATATCTGCTTAATAAGCACTTATTACCTATCAGAAATGAAATTCAAATTTACAAAATATTTTATAAGGCCTACCTTAGATCCAGTGAATATATGAAAAAGTAATAATTAAAAAAATAAATAGAAGTAGGATACAAAAGGAATCAGGAATTGAGATTTGCTGTGACTTATCGACATTTGTAAACTCATTTGGGTTATATTTATGTTTAATATTATCAATAATGCATCATGCCTCTTTAGGGGAAAAAAACATTTTCTTTGAATGTGTCTACCTTAGGTGAAAATACTGTGGGATGAAAATCAGCGAAAATTCACACAGCTAGCATTGAAAGACATGGAAATTATATTTATTCAAGGACCTATGAGTTCAAAAGAAACTCAGCTATACTGAAAGGAATGATGCTCTAGGGGAAAAAGAATTTTAATAAAATTGGAAATAATGACCTACTACATTCCTATTCTTCTTTAGGCTTCCCATCATCTTGCTATTCTATACACCATTTCTGTCACTGGTCATGGCAAGCTTGACTGGAGAATATTTGTATAGCAGACTAAACTTAAACTGAGATAATTATATGAATCATTTGCACACTTTGTCAAACTTTTACAAATGAAACTGATATTTGTCAACAATATCTGTAGTTGTTTTTAGCCTTGAACAATTTTTTGTTATAACAAAAATCTTAAAAATATGTGAAACTTAAGATTTGCTAAGGGTTTGTCAATTTTGTTAATTCTTTCAAAGAATCAACTCCTTGTTTTGTTGATTCTTTGTCTAGTTTTTTTGGATTCCAAATCATTTAATTCTGCTTTGATTTTAATAATTTACTTCCTTCTACTGGGATTAGGGTTGGTTTGTTGCTCTTTTTCCAGGAGCTGAAGGTGACACATTGCCGGGGCCAGCCAGCAGCAAACCAGGGTTCGCAGATTGGCGTTCCTGAAATAGGGGGCAAGGACTAGGAAAAAATAGAAGAGAAACAGACACACCGGGTCCGGGATGTCTGCAGCCCAAGTAAAGTCTGTCAACTCCCTTCTTGAAACCAGGGAACTTCCAACTGTTACATTCATATGGTAAATCTCAGGTAATTTAAACAGAATAAGGCCATAAAACAATAGGACAATAAAGCCATGGTCTGATGCAAATCAAGGTACAATTTGATTCTACTCTGGCTCCCAACAACACATTAACTTGTTGGTTTGTGATTTTTCCAATTTGTTGTTGTAGGCACTCAGCACTATAAATTTTCCTCTGAGTACTGCCTTTGTCATGTCCTAAAGGAGCTGGTATTTTGTGTGCTCTTTATTGTTAAATTTTATAAAGTGTTGGATTTCTGTTCTGATCTCCTCTATGACCCATTGGTGATTTAACAATGTGTTGTTCAATCTCCATGTATTGGTGGAGATGTGTGTTCAGTTCCAATTTGATGTCCTTGTGGTCTGAGAGAATGCAGGGAATAATTTCAGCGTTTCTGAATCTGTCCAGGTTTGTTTTATGGCCTAAGATGTGGTCTATTTTGGAAAATGTTCTTTGTCCCTCTGGAAAAAAAAAAAAAACGTATATTGTGTTGTTGCTGTGTAGAATATTCTGTCTGTTAGATCTAGTTGGTCTATATAGTTGTTCAATTCTAAGGTTTCTCTGTTGAATTTTTGCCTTTTTCATCTGTCCATAGGTGAGAGTGGTGTGTTAAAGTCACCAACAATCACTGTGTTTCGATCTATGTGTGGTTTCCGTGAAAGTAAAGGTTGCTTGATGAAGTTCGAAGCTCCGGGATTCGGTGTGTAGATATTTAGGATAGTTATGTCTTCCTGGAGGAAAGATCCCTTTAGTAGTATGTAGTAAACTTCTTTCTCTTTTCTCACTAATTTTAGCTTGAAGTCTATTTTATCTGATATAAGCATGGCAATTCAACCTGTTTATGGGAGCCGTTAGCTTGATAGAGTTTATTCCAACCTATCACTTTCAAAAAATATTTGTTGTTTTGGGTAAGATGTGTGTCTTGAAGACAGCAGAAAGATGGATCTTGCTTTTTGATCCAACTAGACAGACTATGCCATTTAATTGGAGAGTTAAGTCCATTGATATTGAGAGTTAGAACGGAGAGATATTTATTAGTTCCCACCATTTTTAAAAGCTTACATTAGGGCCTGTGTCTTGACAGTTCTTGTGGTACTTAGATGGTTTGATGTTTAGGTGTCATAACTTTCTCTGTTATGCATTTGTGTTGGTTTTCTATGTGTAGAACATCTTTGAGAATTTTCTGTAATGTTAGTTTGGTTGCTACATAATGTTGCAGCTTTTCCCTGGAATGGAACGTTTTCATTGTTTCCTCAGTTATGAATGAGAGTTTAGCTGGGTACAGCATTCTTGGTTGGTAGTTATTTGACTTAAGGGCAAGACATATGTCCTTCTAATCTCTTCTTGCTTGCATGGTTTCTGCTGAGAAATCTGGGGTTATTCTGATTGGTTTGCTTTTATAGGTGATTGATCCCTTCACCCTGGCTGCCTTTCTTTGGTATCTATTGATCCAGTTTGGGTTATAATACGGTGGTGGGATGTTCTTTTCTGGTCAGGTCTATTTGGGGTTCTAAAAGCTTCTTGTATTTGGATGGGCCTGCCCTTCTGGATATTTGGGAAATTCTCTGAGATGATTCCCTGAAGTATATTTCCAATGTCATTGACCTCTTTCTCCAGACCCTCCTCAATACCAATTAGCTTTAAAGTAGTCTTCCTAATTGTATCTTGGACCTCCTGAAGCGCTGTCTCATATTTCCTAGATTTGGATTGACTCATTTTCTGTTCTTTCTCTATAACAACTAGAGTATCTTCAGCCCCAGAAATTCTCTCTTCTACATTGTCTAACCTGCTATCAAAGCTTTCTACTTTATTCTTCAACCACCTTGCTTCTAATTGCTCATTTTTGAAGCCTTGCATCTCTTCTTTTAGATCATGTTGGATTTCCTTATCTCCTTTATTTCCATTTGAGTGGTTAGCTCAGTAGCTTTATTCTCTTTGGACATTTGCTGGAGTTCGGTCACCTTTTTGTTTGTGGATTCTATGAATTCATCCATTTTTCTTTGAAAAACCTTTATTATGGCCTCCTTTATGGCTTCTCCTTTTTCACTTATCACCTTGTTTATGGTTTCTTGTTTAGCTATGATTTCCTCCCTTATCTCTTTCTTTATATTTTCCCACTTTTCATTAATGATGTTTATCAATTGCATTTGTATAGCACTTGGAAGACTCTCCTCTAGGTTTACCAGTGATTGTTCCATTGTCTGTTTATATTGGGTGGAGATGTTATTCCTTGATTTGACATTTTTCTTGACTTTCTTGTTCTGCCCATTTGAAAATGGGAGTAAGATTAATACTAAACAAGATTTTAATTTTTCAGATATAACCAACCTAGACCTCTTTAGCTGCAGACACCAGATGTTAACAAATTTTGATTGGTGTTATCACTCTTTCTTTTTGTGCACTTACAGACCAGTCTAATACAACCACTGGTAAGTGTTTTATGACCAAAACAATAAGCCTCTCAATCCAATCTCTATTGTATTTAAGTCCCTGTGGACCTAGAGTATAATTGAACACCTAGATATACAGTATTGCTCAACACCATTAAATGTAGATCCCTGCATTATAAGAGTTGAAAGATGAACAGAGGACCAGAGATAGAAAAATAGTATGAGAGAGAATAGGGGAGGTCCGAAAGGAATAACGTAGTAGTGTAAGATTATTATAGTAATGAAGAAAAGGTATAGCATAAGGATAACTGACCTAAGTTGATAAGCAGGTAGCATATTTGAGTACACAGTTTGGAAAGGATTAGATAAAACTTATGAAAATAAGAAGGGTAATAAGAAGAATATATCAAGAAAACAGGAAGGTAGATATAGGAGATTTCAATGATGAAAAATTTTAAAAAGAAAGAAAAAAAAGCAATGTAAGACAAAAACAACAGCAACCACAAAAAAACAACAAAAAAACAATACAGAACGAAAAAAAGAAACAATAAACAAAACCTAAAAAGCAAAAACAACAACTACAACAACAACAACAAAACCAAACCAAACAAAAAGAAAAGGAAAAGAAAAAGGTGGGGGGGGGGGTTCCTCACTATTGTGAGCTCTTACTTAAGAAATACTAGAGTTGAGACCAGGAGATTAAAAAGCAGGTATCTGTATCAATATAGATATCGTTTGTATTCAGACTGTACCCAGAGCTGTCACTATTTTTCCAGGAACAACCACAGTGACAGACAGAGGGATGCAGGAAAGGAAAGAGGGAAAAAAAAAAAGGTGTAGGTAAGATGGTAAAGAGAAAATTAGAACACCTAAAAATGCAAGTAAATAAAGGGGTGGAGAAAGAAAAAAAAAGAAAGAATAAAGCCCCCAAAAACAAAGAAAAAGAACAAAAAAAATTTATAAAAAAATTTTAAAAAGTGTATTCTTCAGGGTTTTTTTGTGGGGGGCAGGGCGGGATAGGAAACTTGTGTCTCCACTAAATTCGGGATCCAAACACTTCAGAAAGTCTTTTTCTCTTGTGATTTGGCTTTAAGGTTTTTCTGATCCGATTGCTTGTATGGGAATAGGAAGCTGAAAGATCTGTGGGCGTTTTTTTTTTTTTTTTACCAGGCTTGTGTCTGGCCGCAGGGGACTGGCTTCAGCAGCACTGGGGCCAGATTTCCAGCTAAGGGATCTCTGGGAAATCCTTTGCCCTATAGATTGATGGCGCTGTCAGCAACACCTCTCAGGTTACAATTACTTTGGCCGGGTCCTTGCCAGCAGTCAAGATGGCACTGCTTTCAGCTTGTGGAGGAGGGGCTCCCTCCCAATGCCCATTCGCTAGCAGAAGTGGAAACTTCTCCTCAGAGGTACTCACAAATTGCTGGATTCTCCGGTCCATGAAGCTGGCAGGTCTGTGCACGGCAGAGTGTCGGCTCTGTGATGGTGAATTTATAATGTCTTGAAAAGCCAGACATTGATGTCTCACGCCGTTAATCCTTGATACTTAGGAGTTTGAGATGTGATGATCATGGTATAAGCAAGCTCAGGCAAAAAAAAAAAAAATCCTTGATACTCTTATCTTTAACTACCAAAAAAACCACAAGTGACACTGTGGCTCAAAGTGTAAAGCACAAGTTTGAGCAAATGAGCTCAGGGACAGTTCACAGTCCCCAAGTTCAAGCCCCATGACTGACCAAAGAATAAAGAAGCCTTGAAAATTAACATAAGCAAGATATTGCATCCATAAAGACAAAATTGTCCTTTGAAAATTACATAACAATATTTCAAAGTACTGATTTTTAAAAGTGCAAATAAAATTTTATATACTGTTTATGTGAAAAATTTAAGTGTAAGCAAAATAGCTTGCTTACAAAATATCACATGAATGTTAAATTGAATAAATGTATAAAATCAATTAGATCTTGTTGTTTAATACTATTATTCAGCTTCCACAACTATTTGTATTATTTATGTGTTATGCATTATATAGAAAGGAATGTTGGACTTTCCAATTATGATTTTAGGTCTATTGTTCCCTTCAGATTGATATAACATTTGGTTTACATGCATTTTGAAGCATATTTAAATGTAACTATTCTTCACTGCTCAGCATTTTATAAAGCAACTAAATCTTACTAATATTTAAACCATTAGGGTAAAGCACATGAGATTTACTTCCATACTCAGTATTTCCCAGTGTTATTTGTTCCTTTGTAAAGGTCTGTATTTTCATTTCTATCATTTTCTAAATTCTTCAGGGATTCATTGTAATATTCACTGTGATGTGATTCCAGGTTGAGCAAAAAAAATAAGTGACTTTTATATAAACAATCAAAAATGTCTCTAAGATGCACGTATTATTTTTGTGAAGTTTGATTGAAAAAAATCATGCAGATCTCTTTTGCTATCCCTTGGTAACTCATATTGTTACAGTATTTTACCTTGTTATCTGATATATTGTATATATGATTATTTGATTATTTGAAATAGAATAGGGAAGGGGGGAAGCAAGATGAGGGGTGGAGGTGTGGGGAGGAAATGGGGACCAAGACATGACATGAGAAAGGGTATCAATGTTTGTGAAGTAATACACCTTTAACCTGGTGAATATAATGTAACCCTTCTTTTAATTACAATAAAATATATGAAAAAAATAACACAGAGACACCTAGCTCAATAAAGTTCTACAAAGCAAACTATGGTTACAATCATCACATAGATCATACAACATAAATGGTCCTGAGAGCTTCAATTTCTATTCCATTCAGTAACATTGCAAGTTTAGAAGAAATCAGGGTATATTATTTAATAGTTTAATTAAATATGTTTAATTTAATAGTTTAATTAAATATGTTTTATAAAGGTATGTTATGAAATCACTGAATATCTGTGTTATTTACTTTTTATAAGATTTATGTCTCATTAAACATAGGGTCTCATATTGTTACAGTATCTCACTTTGTTATCTGATATGTTGAATTTATTTGTATTTGGTTATTTGAAATTTGATAGGGAAGGGGGGAAAACCAAGACAGGGGAGGGGGTGGGGGGGAGGGTAACGGGTACCAAGACATGTGAAAGGGTATCAATGTATGTGAATTAATGCACCTTCTATCTGGCAAATATCATGTAACCCTTTCATTAATTACAATAAAAAAATAAAACAATGCAATGATCCTTTGAGATATTTGAAAACATTCAAAAAACAACCATAAGGTTCTTCATGATTTGTGTGCAGTTGTGTTATTTTCATTTTACTAACATATATTATTACAATATAGCATCAGTGGTTTATATATAAATGGCAGATTGGTATTTAGGTACTTTTCATTTTTTGCTAATTAACATAGTGTTACTATAACATTTTCATACTTCTAAGTTAACATACAAGCACAATTTTTATTCAACAGTAGGAAGAGAAATGCCTGTATACTGTCAATATTTTGGATATTGCCAAGGCATTCCAAATTAGATGATTCTTATCAAATCCAAAACTTTGAAGCTTTGGTCTCTGAAAATCTTTAGGAGGACTTATAATTACCTATTTTTTTTTCCTTTTCATCATACTACAGTCTGCATGATAATGTATTTGTGAATTAGCCTACACTAAACTTACATTATATAAAGTATAATTTTATGAATGTTCTACTCAAATATTTTGCTTACACAATACTTATATTCATTCCTTATAAATTTAATGACAACAGCACTGGAAAGATTACAGTAATAGCACTGCAAAAATGCTTTATTTAGTTCTTATTGCCATTTGATTTGCAGATATAAATCGTTGAATATTGTTTTTTGCATTTTGACTGTGTATGCACTCACCCCAAGGCTACAGAAATATATTTTTTGTCTAAACCACTAGTTTTATCTTTCATATTATAAAATCAATCTAAATTTGTTTTGTACATAAAATTAATATTTATTCTTTTTACAAATTTTATGAGTATTAAAATGAAATTTATTTGTAAGAAATATAATTCTGGGCCAGGAATTTGGCCTAGTGGTTAAAGTGCTTGCCTAGCATGCACGAAGGCCCGGATTCGATTCCTTGGTACCACATACATAGAAAAAAGCCAGAAGTGATGTTGAGGCTCAAGTGGTAGAGCTCTAACCTTGAGAAAGTCCAAGGACAGTGCTCAGGCCCTGAGCTCAAGCCCAGGACTGGGAAAAAAAAAAAGAAATATAATTCTGCACTACAATTCCATATTTTTCCATATTCAAGCAACTACTCATGGATGGGTTATGTATTTTATGTATTTCACTGACAAGTGTTATCATGGTGAAAAATCATATTCAATTTATTGCAATATCACATTATTTATGTGAGGGTAGGATATGTGAAGGTAGGGCAGGACCTATTTTCAGCCCCAATCAAACATTTTTTGAGCATTACCCTGGAAGATTTACTTGATTTTTTTTTGTTTTACTTTACTTTCTGTGTGTTTGCCCACAGTTTCTAAATCAGTGAAAGGTATTATTAAAATAAAATTGTAGAAATAGATACTGAATTACAATGTTGTCTGAAGGAGTCAAAATTGTGTGTGTGTGTGTGTGTGTGTGTGTGTGTGTGTGTGTGTGTGTGTGCACCATGGGTTTTGAACTTGGACTGGATGCTGTCCCTGAGTTCTTCAGCTCAAGGCTAACGCTCTACCCCTGAGTCAAGCCCCATTTCTCCTTTTTTAGAGGTTAATTGGAAATGTGAGTCTCAAGTCCTTTTGTGTTCAGGCTGGCTTTGAACCTTGATCCTCAGATGTCAGCCTCCTGAACAGCTAGGATTACAGGCATGAGCCACTGGTACCAGCAGGAGTCAAACTTTTGTTAAAAGATATAAGTGTGACTTAGCACCACCTTCACTGAGGACCACAGTATCTGTGGATTCCTGATTGGTTTATTTTTTCTCTTTCTTTTGGGTTACATAATTGTATGTCCAATGTAATTCATTATTTTATGCCTAGGTCAACATTTGAAATAAAATTTCATTTACTGAGTGTTGGGGCCTGACTTCCATCTCTGAGGTCTGATTCTGGCTCAGCAGTAATTAAAGGGCTTTGGCCAGGCATTCCCTCCTGCATACCTCTCTTAAGGCATCTCTGTGTACATGACTCAATTGAGCCCCCCACAGCTTCGCGGGTCTCGAAGCAGTGCAGGTCTTGCGTGCTTTCCTGCACCTGTCCCACCCAGTACCTGAGAGGCCCACCTAGAACCTTAGTGGTAGCACAGTGGCCCTCTTCCTATTGGCTAGCTTCCCAGTTCCCACCTTCTCCTACCCCAACAGTATATAACTAATTGTCTGATGCAATAAAGGGATGAGAACAGCAGATCAGATCAGATCAGCAGATCAGATCAGATCAGCAGAGATCAGCGGAGAGATCTGGATGTGCTTTCATGGTTAGCACTGCTCCAATGGGTCATTGATACTTACCATCTTGCTCAGCTCCAGGGGACCTCAGGCAGGCCCTGTGTATTCCTCCCCCTTCCCCATTCCTGAGTTGCTCCCCAGAGAAGCAACAACTGAGGCCTATTTTAAACCAAATTTCTATCTTTTCTCTCTTTCTTTCCACAAACTTGATTAGAATTTGTAGTCTGTCCTCAGATGCTGATCTTTAGCTTGATTTTGTGCTTTCTGCTCTTCAGAATTCAACTAGCTTCATTAGACAAAAGAGGCTGTGGTTGAGTTTCATTCTTTTGGTAAGTTTCTTTGCTCATTCTCTACAAGGGCACCAACAGTTTCCTTCTTCAGGATCATTCTTGTGAAAACAAAACCCCAAGCTTTACCTGTCTATATTTTTTTCAGAATTGTTAGACCCCCACCGCTAAATAAAAAGGCTAAAGAAATTTAACCTGTTTTGCTTAATTCTTTGTTTTTATTTTCTTGTTCTATCTCAATAGCTATATATATGCACATATATATGTATACATATATCTTTAAAAAGATCTTTTTTTTTTTTACTTTATAAGGGCTTCATATTGTTCTCAGTATTGTATTGGAATGTCAAGTGTTTGTATATTATAATATGCCTCTCACTGATGACTGATATATTGTCATGGTACATTAGAAATATACACATGGCATTTCTATTTCTGTTGATATTTCTATTTTATTAGATTTTATTAGCATTGATTTTTGCATCACATTCCACATGCCATGTTTTTCAAATAAGTATTCAAAAATGGAATCTCTATTTGTGATCACTGTCACATAAATTTAAGAACAATGTTAAAATTAAGCTGAGAGTTTGTATGTCATACATATTGATCTATATAGCATTATATGTAGAGAGTATATATCCCATTCTATGTCTATGTAGTTATATTTATATCTCCAAGATCCTGTCAATGACCTTGAGTACCCAAATATTGAGCTCTTGTACTGTTTGGATCTAATATCCATATAACAAGGAGACCATGCACCTTCAGTCCTTTGGTCTTGATATCTCACTCAATATGATTTGCTCTAGTTTCATCCACTTCCCAGAAAATGCCATTATTTTATCTAATCTGTTGGCTATATAAAAATGTGAAATGCTTCATAAATTTGCATGCCCTCCTTTTTTTATTAGTTTATTTTATTGTCAGGGTAATGTTTAGAGGGGCTACAGTTACATTCATCAGGTAGTGGGCACATTAGTAGGAAATGCTTTTCTTTTTTTGCCAGCCCTGGGCTTGGGCTCAGGGCCTGAGCACTGTCCTTGGACTTTCTCAAGGCTAGCACTCTACCACTTGAGCCTCAACACCACTTCTGGCTTTTTGCTATGCATGTGGTACCAAGGAATCGAACCCGGGTCTTCATGCATGCTAGGCAAGCACTCTACCACTAGGCCAAACTCCCAGCCCTGCATGCCATCCTTTTGCAGGGCATGCTAATCTTCCCTTTATCGTTCCAGTTTTAGTATATGTGCTGCCAAAGTGAGCACCCTTTGGTATTTCTTAATAGTGTCCATTATATTGAATGTCTACATCAGAGCTGTTATTTTGTTCATTCAGCATTTTCCAATGACCTGAATGAGAAGGCATTTCATAAAGCTAGACTATTTTTTATTAGATTTCAATTTTCATTTTATTCATATTTTCCCAGTAAAAACTTGTTCATAGTTAAAAGTTGTGGGATTATGTTAAAATAATATTTGAAGTATGATGTGAAAATATTACACTGAAATACATGCTGTAAATTTAATCCCAATGAAGTTATCTTTTGAAATTTATGAGTGTATAATGCTAGAATAAGAGTAGTAAAGGTATATATATATAATCTGCATACACATATATTCATATATACAGAGGTAAACACAAAAACAGAAAGCAGGAAAATGCCAATCAGGAAATGTAATCAAGAAAGTGTGATTACATACTGAAAATTTTTGAAAAAACCAAGTATATGTGCAGTTATTCCTACTGTTGAGATTGCTACTCATTCAAATATCATACAAAGAATATTGATAAGCAATATTCAATACTAGACTCATATTCAATACTGATGAGATCAATAACTTTTTAAAGTTCATTGGGTTAATACAAGATATTTTTCAAAGTACTGCATTTTCCCATGTCCTATTGGCCATAAAAATATATATAAGCAATATTTTTTCTAAATGTTTGTTTACTCTATAATTTTTAGTATTCAAACCAAACATATTGCCTCTTGCTATTGGCATTTACTCCAATTCTTCCATTGGGATATACCCACAAGTTACTAGCTTAGTTGACAAAATTCAGCTGACTGAAATGATAAAAGTTCTGAAAAGTATAATATTTCTGAACCTTGAAATGTTTTTTTCTTGTTTCCTAAGGTTTAAACCCTTGGTTACAAATGGCTTTTTCATTAAATCTTGAGAGTCAATATGACCGGAGCTTCTGATGTTTCCTCGAGGACTGTTGAGAAGTGGTTTCCATTTGATGTGTCTGTGCTTTGGTTTTAGTGGTGATGTTTGTGTGTAATGCAGAGGGATTTTTACACTTCTTTCTTATATAAGACTGGCAAGTCACAAAGAAATGTATGGTATCCAACAAAAATAGAATTCTGTTTACTTCACTTTCTTTTCTTTGATTTTTTTTTGTATGATGTACCGGAATTCAATTTTGTTCCACATCCAAGAATTACTCATTTGATCGTTTTTCACTGGAGGCTTTCAAAAGTGCACTTTATTAATGTTACTATAATTGTATCAGAAATGTTAGGACATTTTCATTCAGGTTCAACCTTGCTAAAGAGACATTTGTCTTGATATAAACTTTATGAAATCCACATGGTAAAAGGGACCTAAATGTTTAATTTTATAATCAATAGTACATGTTTGAAAAAATAACATAGTTAATCTCATAAATTTTATTCTGACCAAATTATTTAAAGCATCTATTACTCACAATATTAGAATTAATCTTAAATCACTCACTAGAATATATATATATATACACATATATACAAATGGTTATATATACATATATTTACATCTATGTATTAGGACTAATTTCTTTATATCATTTGGGGAACTGAAGACTTGTTTTTGTCTAATCTCAATGAAAACAAGAATAAAATATGATAAACACCAGCAAATCCCTGTTTGAAGGAGGTAGAATGGGATCAAGGGAAGGAGAGTTCACAAATGAAGGGAAGAAGGGAGAATGCGGTCAACAATTTCATCTGTATTTCATGAAACCTGAGAACAAATAGAGATGAGGTAGTTTGGGAAGATGAGTTAAATGTATAAAATGGTAAGAACTATTAAGACAAATTGGATTTTTTTTTACATTTCAATGATTCTGTCTTTTTTTGGATGATGTATTCATGTGTCTTTCTTCAGGAGGGTGGGAGAGGGGAGGGTTCACTACTAGGAGAAGAAGGGTGAGAAATTTTAGCCATGGAGCTCACTGGACACTGATAACAGCTATCTACACAACTCAGAGGTGGAGACTGGAGGGAAGGAAGGGAAGAGAGTGAGGGAAACAAAGACACTGTGCAAAAGAAAAGGTACTCATTACCTAACTCCTGTCATTGAAATCCCTCTATTCATCACCTCTAAAATAACAATAAACAAAATTATCTTAAAAATATATTTTATTTATAAGCTGCTTTGGTAAATGCTCACTTTTTTTTTTGCCAGTTGTGGGTATTGAACTCAGGACTTGAGCACTGTCCTTGAGTTTTCTCAAGGCTAGAACTCTACCACTTGAGTCACAGCACCACTTCTATCTTTTTTCTATGTATGTGGTATTGAGAAATCAAACCTGGATCTTCAGGTATACTAGGCAAGCATTCTTACCTCTAGGCCAAATTCCTGGCCCAAATGGCATCTTTTTTGTAAA
This sequence comes from Megascapheus bottae, assembly GCF_031878675.1. Classification (NCBI taxonomy): domain Eukaryota; kingdom Metazoa; phylum Chordata; class Mammalia; order Rodentia; family Geomyidae; genus Megascapheus; species Megascapheus bottae. The sequence goes on from NC_143521.1 coordinate 24,708,865, forward strand.
ACTACTTAAATATACAATTATGGAAGAACATTTTACATGAATATATTTCCCCAAACTAAGATTTTCTGAAAAGAAATACTGTTGCAAATCTATATATTTTATAGGGAAATATTACATTAATTAAGGATTTGTCTTAGGAGAAACAAGATTTTTACATTTAAGCACTTTGTTCAATTTTATTGAATATATATTAAATATTTTATTCCATTTTATAGAACAAAACCAAAGAACTCCACAAAAACCAAATGAGAAAGTCATAAAAGTGTATAAACAAGTACTTAGCAATTGATTTATCATATGGTTGCTGCTCTAGCAATTGAGTACATAGATGTCTGTAAAAGCAAGCATTCATATTTTAAAAAACACATAACACACATATACAAATACACTCATAAAAATATATATAATGATGAAGGAAAGTAATAGAACATATATAATATTTTCTTCATAAGAAATCATCACTAGTATCAATAGTACATACCAGGATGCACCAGAAAATCAAATGTAGGGCATTAAAAGTATCATAAATTAAAAGAAGTCAAAACTACTGATTCTGGAGGATCTGTGTTTTTATTTAAAACATAAATCTTATATGAGTTTTAATCTTAAATCCACATAGACAAAGAAAAATTTCATGCATTAAATGCTGAAATAATATCAATTATTTTTCAGAAGGATTCAGTACTAACTTATCATTCTTCTTTTTAATGTTCTTTATAATACTTAAAAATTTGTCTAGGGTGATAAGATAGAGTTAGGTGATGCAAATTTTACCAAATTGAACCAGTAATACCTTATATTTTCAATGCCCTCAAAATTTAATTATTAAGAAATCCTTCTGTTTCCACACTTATTCACTTCTTTTTTTCTTTTCTAGTAAGTAACAGGTTTAAACCTCAGGGCTTTTACTTACTGAACTGGTGCTCTAACACTGAGCCAAAACTTTAATTATTATATTTTAAGACAAATTAAGTTTGAAACCTTTTCATGCAGCATGCATTTGCAGGTACCTGGATCATGAACAACTATTTTTTTTTTTTTTTTTTGCCAGTCCCGGGCTTGAGCTCAGGGCCTGAGCACTGTCCTTGGACTTTCTCAAGGCTAGAGCTTTACCACTTGAGCCTCAGCACCACTTCTAGCTTTTTGCTATGTGTGTATTACTGAGAAATTGAACCCGGGTCTTTGTGCATACTAGGCAAGCACTCTACCACTAGGTCAAATTCCCAGACCCCATGAACAGTGATAGCTGGAATGAGACCTGTATTCAAATCTCAGGACTGGCAAAAAATTAATGTTCATGCAGAATCTTTAGGAATAGCATGATGAAAATATGCACTAATCTCTTCTTCACATTCTCTTGCTAAAAGGCAGCCTGACTAATTCCACTTCAGTTGGTCCTCACTTCTGGGAATTATATTGGCCTGGATAACAAACTTTTGTTTTTTAATTTATATTTAAAACCACAGGCTTGTAATGCTAATAACATAGAGTGACAAGACCTAACTTTCCCTTCCTCAATGCCCTCCTTTATTTTTATATAGCTGCATATCCTCAAGAATTCCACCCCTACCCATCTCCCTCAGTCTTCTTAATTTTATAGGATCTACAATAGATGCTTTTCTGAGATTTTCTTCTTTTTCCCTCCCGCTTCACTCATCTACATCTTACTACCTTGACATCACCTCATTGCTTTGGAGTACCTAATTCCTGGTTTTCTATGCTGCTTTTTGATTTTGGCTTCCTAAGGAATTGTATTATCCTATATCTCCCATGAATGTAGCATGTATCAGTTACTACCTTTGAATATCCTTTTATATGTCCAAATGTATTTCCTTATGAATTTATAAGCTAAATCTAGTTTTCACATATAGCAGAAAAAATATTTTATCTCTTTGGACCTGACTTACTTTGCTTAATATGTTTGGAATTTTTGTTTGCATATTTTTTCTTTTTTATTATTTTTTAAAGAATGTATTAACATTGATTTTTACATCATATTTCAAATGACAAGTTTAACAAACAAGTGTTCAAGGAGGGCATCTCTATATATAATCACTGGGACTTAGTTTTTAGTACTTAATCCAAATTAGGCTAAGGGTTTGTATGTCATAGAAATATATTAATTTAAGAAATAAAACATTATGTCTATAGAGTCATAGGTTTTTATGTCTATATAGTTTTGTTTATATTTCTGTTACCATGTCCATAGTTTTGGGTATGCAGTTATTGAGTCCCCGCTCTTGTATTCTTTGGATTTAATAGCCACATATGGATACCATGCGCTTTTTGATCCTTAGGTCTTGACTTGTCTCACTCAACATGATTCTCTCTAGATTCATCCAATTCCCTGCAAATGCCATTATTTTATCTTGTCTGTTGGCTATGTAGAATTCCATTGTGTATATATACCATATTTTCTCTATCCATTCATCTGCAGTAGGGCATCTGGATTGTTTGCATTGCCTGGCTATTGTGAATAGTGCAGAGATGAACATAGCTGAGCAGGTGTCCTTATCATATCTTGGGTTATGATGTTCAGGGTAGATGTCCAAAAGTGGTATGGCAGGATCATAGAAAAGGTCAATTTTCAGTTCCTAAGAAACCTCCACACTGCTTTCCAGAGTGGCTGAACTAGTTTACATTCCCATCAGCAGTGTAGTAGGGTTCCTTTTTCTCCACAACCCCACCAGCAACTGTCATTGAGTTCAAAATCTTGGCCATTCTTGTTGGGGTATCTTAGGGTATCTTAAGTGGTATCTGAGTGGTATCTTAGGGTTATTTTTATTTGCATTTCCTAAAGACCATAGATGATGAACATTTTCGCATTTGCTTTTCTGCCATTTTAATCTCTTCTTCTGATGTCTCTCTTTAGTTCCCTTACTCATTTAGTGAATGGCTTGTTGGGTTTGGTGGGGGATTAGTTTCTTGAGTTCCCTGTAGATACTGGATATTAAGCATTTTTCAGATGTATTATTGGTAAATATCATTTCCCAGTTGGTTGGCTGTCTCTCTACTTTTGCGACTATGTTTTTATCTATACAGAAACTTTTTATTTTTAGGTAGTCCTATTTATCGCATCTCTCTCCAATCTTGTGACCCTGGGATTCTGTTTAGGAATTTTTTGCTTGTGCCTATGAGTTCCAGTGTCTCTCCTACTTCATCATATAGCAGTTTCATGGTTTCCGGTCTGACATTGAGGTGTTTGATCCACTTTGAGTTAGTTCTTGTGCATGGCGAAAGGCTAGGGTCAATTTTTAGTTTTCTGCATGTGGCTGCCCAGTTTTGCCAGCACCAATAATTGAATAGACTGTGTTTGTTCCACTGTATATCTTTGGCTCCTTTGTAAAATACAAGTTGCCTATAGGTATGTGGTTCTATTTCTGGGTCTTCTATTCTATTCCACTGATCTTCTGGTCTGTTTTTGTGCCAATACCAAGCAGTTTTTGTTATTATGGCTCTATAGTAGAGTTTGAAGTCTGGTATTGTAATACCACCAGCATTGCCCTTTTTGCCTAGAATTGTTTTGGCTATTCTAGGTCTTTTCTTGTTCCATATGAATCTTTGGATTATATCCTCTATTTCATTAAAGAATATCTTTGGGTTTTGATGGGGATTGTATTGAATTTGTGTATCAATTTTGGCAGTATAGCCATTTTCACTATGTTGGTTCTCCCTAGCCATGAGCATGGGATGTCTTTCCATTTCCTAGTGTCCTCTTTAATTTCTTTCATTAGGCTTTTATAGTTTTCATTGAATAATTACTTTTCAACTTTGGTTAAGTTTATTCCCAAGTATTTTATTCTTTTGGGGGCTATTGCAAATGGGATCATTTTCTTGATTTGGCCTTCTGTTTATGTATTTGGTGTACAAGAAGGCTACTGACTTCTGAATGTTGTATCCTGCCACTTTGCTAAAGTACTTTAATTCTAGGAGTTTGGGAGTGGAGTTTGTTGGGTCACTCAAAGTAGAGGATCATGTCATCTTCGAATAGGGATAGTTTACTTTCTTCTTTCCCGATGTAGATCCCTTTGATGTCCTTTTCTTGCCTTATTGCTCTGGCTAAGGTTTCCAGCACTATATTGAAGAGATGTGGAGAGAGTGGGCATCCCTGTCTAGATCCTGATTTTAAGGTAAATGGTTCCAGTCTTTCACCATTTAGTATAATACTGGCGGTAGGTTTTTCATATATGGCTTTAACTAGTTTGAGGAATGTAGTTCTTATTCCTATTTTTTCTAGTGCTGTCAACATGAATGGATTTTGTATTTTGTCAAATGCCTTCTCCGCGTCCGGAGAAATTATCATATGACTCTTATCCTTAGCTCTATTGATATGTATTACATTGATTGGTTTGCGAGTGTTAAACCAGCCTTGCATCTGTGGGATGAAGCCTACTTATCGTAGTGTATGATTTTTTTAAAATTTGTTTTTGGATTCTGTTGGCTAATATTTTATTGAGGAGTTTTGCATCTGTCTTCATTAGAGAGATAGGTCTCTAGTTTTCTTTTTTTGTTGGGTCTTTCCCTGGTTTAGGGATGAGAGTAATATTAGCTTCATAAAATGAGTTTGGTATTGCTACTTCTGTTTCTATTTCTATAAAGAGTTTCAAGAGCACAGGTGTTATTTCATCTTTAAATGTCTTGTAGAATTCCCCAGTGAAACCATCTGGATCTGGGCCCTTTTTGGCTGGCATTTCCCTGATGCCTTCCATAATTTCATTGTAACTGATTGGTTTGTTCAATTTGTTTACCTCATCGTTGTTCAGTGTGGGTAGCCTGTATTTATTTAAGAAATCATCCATTTCTACTAGATTTTCTTGTTTCTTTGAATATAGGCCCTGGTAGCCCTTATTCATTATGGACTGAATTTCTTGGATATCAGTTGTGATTGATCCCATGGGGTCTCTAATCTTATTTGAGTTTCCCCACTCCTTTTTCTTTTATTAATCTTGCCAAGGGTCTGTCTATTTTGTTGAGTCTTTCAAAGAACCAACTGTTTGATTTATCAATTTTATGTATAGTAGATCTTATTTCCATCTCTGATAATTCTGATTTTATTTTTGTTATTTCTGTCCTTCTAGTTGTTTTAGAATTAACTTTTTCTTGCTCCTCTAGGTGTTTCAGTATTTTTAGGTTATTTACATGCTCTTCTTCTGTCTTTTTAATATGTGATCCTAGTGAGATAAATTTGCCTCTTAGAACTGCCTTTGCTGTGTCCCATAAGTTCCTTTGTGATGTTTCTTGATTGTCATTACATTCAAGGAAGTTTTTAATTTCTTTTCTGATCTGATCTGTTACCCAGGAGTTATTCAGCTTCCAGGTGATTGAATGTTTTTTACTTTGACTGCATTGTTCAGAATTAGTCTGACTCCCCTGTGGTCTGATAGAATGCATGGGATTATATCAGTTCTCTTGTATCTGCTTAAGTTTTCTGTATGAATTATTATATGATCTATTTTGCAATGTGTTCCATGTGCTGCTGAGAAAAATGTAAAAAGTTTCGCCATTGGGTGGAAGACTCTAGGTATGTCTGTTAAGCCCACCTGGGCTATGGTTTAAGTAGATGGTGTCTTTGCTTAACTTTTGTTGAGTTGACCTGTCATTTGTTGAGAGTGGCATATTGAGATCTCCCATTATGATTATGTTTGAGTCTATCTTGTTCTGTAATTCTAAGAGAATGTGTTTGATGAATTTGGGTACTCCCGTGTCGGGGGAGTAAATGTTTATAACTGTAATATTGTAGGTATGAATTGTACCCTTTAGTAATATGTAATGGCGGTCTCTATCTTTATGTACTGATTTTACTGAGAAGTCAATTTTGTTGGAGATCAAGATTGCCATTCCTGCTTTTTTGCATGGTGCATTGGAGTGGAAAATTCGTTTCCATCTTTTCACTTGGAATTTTTTTCTGTCTTTGGCAGTGAGGTGGGTCTCTTGGAGGCAACATATGGATGGGTGGTATTTCTTAATCCAGTCTGCTGCTCTGTGTCTTTTGATTGGATTGTTCAGCCTGTTCACATTTAGAGAAATTATGGAGAAGAGGTCAGTGTCCATTGTCATTATTTTACTTCTAAGTTTCTTTCTCTCTCTTTTTTCCCTGCTTTGTGTTTAGAGAGTTATAGATATTTGGTTCTTGAGGGGGGTTCTTGATGTTCTACAATTTGTTCTCAATTAATTAATATTTTTTGTAACGCTGGTTTAGTGTGCACATATTCATAAAGCTTCTCTTTGGAGTGAAATATTCTTGTGTCTCCTTCAAATGTAAATGCTAGGTATATCAGTCTGGATTGGCAGTTGTTGGTCTTCAAGACATGATGTTTTCAAATCTTTTGTTGCATTTAGGGTTTGTGTGGCGAGATCTGCTCTAATTCTATTTTTTTCCATTGTAGTATAGCTCTTTGTTTTTGCAGCATTTAAGATCAATTCCCTGGTATTTTGGGTCTAGTGTATTTACTATGATATGTCTAGATGAGTTCCTTCTAGGATCTTGCCTGTTTGGAGTCCTGAAACTTTCAATAATGTAAGTATTTTCCCTTTTGAGGTTGGGGAAGTTTTCTGCTATAATTTTGGTGAATAAGCGTTGCATTTCTTTGTCTTGGAATTCAGCACCTTCATCAATCCTTATTTCATGAAGATTAGATTTCCTGCTTAATGCCTCCATTTTTGCTTGAATTGTGGACATTGAGGTGATCATGTCTGCTGGGAGTATATTGAACTTTCCTTCCACTTCTTTTTTGAATTCCAAGAGTTCCTTCAAAATTTCTTCCTTTTTTTTTTTTTGAATTCCACCTTTATTTCATTGGTCATGTCCAAAATCATCTCCTTCATTAGAGTCATATTTCATGTCTCTTCAGATGTCATTTCTTGGGATAGTGACATCTCTCTCGTCCCTTTGCTCTTGTTTCCTTTTGGGCTTTGTTTGGGACTTTGATTATTTATGTATGTCATAATTCATCTTTGTGCTCTCCTAGGCATCTAGAACTGTTGTAGTTCACTCTGTGGTCGGTAGGTGGCGGTCTTTACTTGGATTGGGACCGGTGGTTCTGGTAATCTGTGTATACCTGTAGTTTTCAGCCAAATTGATTCCGCTGCTGACTAGGTCAGTGTTTGCAGTTTTTGCCGGTGTTTGGCCTGTTCACAGAGGCTGTGTGCCACTGCACGACTAGTTCTCAGCCCAACCAGTGGCCTCACAGTGGGCCGTGGGTTGGATCTGTGTGCTTCATCTCAGTGCGCTGGGCGGATGGTTGATTTTCCTACCCTGCATCCAGGGTTGGGCCCCGGCCAATGGTCTGAAGTTTGGGAGTTTCTGGGAGCTCTCAGCTAGACCAGCTGGTGTCTCTGTTACTAGGGGTGGGGCCCAGCTGAGGATGTGGGTTTCCAGGGCAGAGCTGCACCTTTCTGACTCTCAGAAGGAGAGCTTTGCACTGGTTTGCCCTTCAGTTCCCTGCTGTCAGCCGCTTTGGCCAAGAGTCTGTCTGTGACTGTGGGGGGGGGGCCCTTGGTGCAGTCTTGCTGGTGATTCCCAGCAGGAGGGTGCCCGGCTCAAGATTTGAGTGACAGATGCTGACTCCTAGACTCCCACACCCCCACTCGCTGTTGGAAGGCAGGGTCTCTGTGCCCCCCACTCTCCAGATCTAATGGCCTGGGAGAGGAACCTGTTGGGCGGGTAAGCTGGGACACCTCTGCCCCCTTTGGTGGGGTGTTGGGTGTTAGTGCCCACCTTCCTGACAGTCTCCAGTCAATGGCCTGGGGGAGGGGGCTGTTGAGGGAAGGGACAGGATTCTGAATTCCTTGCCCCCCTGCCATTGCCAGTCTTTCTCGTACGGGGTGGAGGGGTCTCAGTTAAGTTCTATAGCTTGCCACCAGCTCTGCTTTCCTGATGGGTTTGGGGACACGCTGGGCTACCCTCTGGGCTACTCACTCCTCTGCATTTGGCTGTGAGCTGCTCAGTGGTGCTGGAGAATCATTCACTCCCCTCAAATCTCAGCAGCTACCTGTGCTCCGCGTCTGGGTTCTGCTGCTTGCTGTGCTGGTCTGCGCTGGTTCCTGCGTCTGGCTTCTGCCACTGGGCCCTGTCTATGCTGGTTTCTGCGGCAGTCACAGTTGCCCGGCCCGGCTTGGAGCCGGCGGCTAGGGGTGGGGGAGGGGTCCTCGCATTTGGAATTCTTTGAGAAAGTTGCATGTAAGCTTTACCTGGATTTATTTTCTGCTTTGAGTCCTTCTCCGTTGCTTCTTGAGTTTGTTGTTGTGGATTTCTTAAGATAGTTGGCTCGTGGGATTCCCTGGTTCTCTCTTTTTGTGGGAGAGAGGTAGGCAGCGTTCCTATTGTCCATCTTCTGACCTTTAAAAATGCTGTTTTATTATTTTTTCCCCAAGTCCTTCCATATCTTTCAAATGAGAAAATATTAGTGTATTTTCTCAGAAGAAGTAAAAAGAGCCAAGAAACACATGAAGGAATGCTTAACATCCCTGGCTATAAAGGAAATGAAAATAAAAACAACATTAATATTCTACCTCATTCCAGTTGGAGTGGCCTTCATCAAGAAAATAAACAATAACATATGTTAATTATAGGGATTTAACTTCCCATACCTTCATTATACATGCTGAAGTTTAAAAGTGGAAAATTCAATTTTTATCAAGTAGCTATATCTGCATTTAGTGGTTAAAAGATTGACATACTATTTAAAATAAAAATCATACATCCACAAGAAAAAACATGATCAAAATTTGGGGAAGAAATGCTCACTTGTTGTCTCACTTTAAAGTTACAATATGTGACACACTGTGCTAGAATTTTTTATACAAGCTCTTTTGTAATTTAAGTTTTATTGTCAAGGTGATGTACAATGGGGTTACAATTACGTACGTAAGTCAGATAACAAGTACATTTCTCTCATTTTTTCCCAGGTTTTACCCCTCTGACTTCTGACAGTAGAAGTTGTATATATATCTTCTTTTGCAGACAATTGATCAGGAAGTGGAAATATGTAAATTATGCTTTCGCTTATGAATAAACCAGTTAAAAATGACAAGATAACTTACAATTTTATTACTGTTTTAATTTTCATTTTATATCAATATTATTATTATTATGTTTGTCTTTTTTCAATATGTTTTTATTGTAATTGTAATTAATAGAAGGATTATATTATACTCACCAGATAGAAGGTGCATTACTTCACAAACATCCATAACCTTTCATATGTCTTGGTCCCAATTTCCCTCCACCCCCATCCTTCATCTTGTTTTCCCCCCTTCCTTATCTGATTTCAAATAAACAAAAATGCATGTATAAAATATATCAGATGACAAGGTGAAATACTGTAACAATATGAGATAACCAAGGAACAGCAAAAGAGATAAGAGATAACATAGTACATTAAGGAAAACTATCACTCATTATATGGTTTTTGTTTCTATATCCTGGAGGTCCTTTCATTTAGTGTCATACTATATGGCCTTATGTATCTAGCTTTTGCTCTATTGTAAATCTCTGCTAGGAGAGCCCAAGGTTTCTACTGATTATGAACCTATGTTCCTTTGAGTCTAGCATACTTCACTTACTATGATTTTTTTCTAAGTCTTTCCATTTCCTTACAAAAGGGGTGATGTCATTCTTCCTGACAGCAGCATAGAATTCCATTGCATATAAATACCACATCTTGTTGATCCACTCATCAAGTGAGGGACATCTGGGTTGGTTCCATATCTTTCCTATACTAAATAGTGCTGCAATGAACATCATTGTGCTAGTGGATTTAGTATGTCCTTGTTTCTGGACAAGTGGGTAAATGCCAAGAAGTAGAATTGCTGGGTCATAGGGGAGCTCTATGTTTAGTCTTTTGAGGAACTGCCATACTGCTTTCCATAGTGGTTGAAGGAGTTTGCACTCCCACCAACGGTGTATTAGTGATCCCTCCTGACCATATTCCCTCCAGCATCTGTTATTGGATTTCTTGATCCTGGCCATTCTAACTGGAGTGAGATGGAATCTTAGAGTTGTTTTGATCTGCATTTCTTTTATGGCCAGAGATGTGGAGCATTTCTTCATGTGTCTATAGGCCATTCTTATTTATTTGTCAGAGAAGACTCTCTTTAAGTCTTTGGTTCATCCTTTAATGGGATGATTGTTTCTTTGGAGATTAGTTTTGGAGTGATTCAATTTTTTGAACTGTTGATATATTTTAGATATGAGGCCCTTGTTTGTTTTATGATTAGTGAAGACCTTCTCCCACTCTGTAGGCATTCTAGTTAGTTTGATATCTATGTTCTTTGCCATACAGAAGCTCTGCAGTTTAATGAAGGTCCACTTACCCAGTCTTTCTCTGATTTGTTGGTGGGAGTGTAAACTAGTTCAGCCACTATGGAAAGCAGTATGGCAGTTCCTCAAAAACTAAACATAGAGCTCCTCTATGACCCATCAATTCCATATATTTGTCTTTTAAGGAGCTGTGAACAAGAGTTTCAACATCATATGAGTGCAAGGCATTTTGGTCAACGTCAAATTTTTTCTTCTTATTTTCAATGAGAATAGCATTTCTCCTAAATGTTACCTTTGTCAGAAACAAAATAAACCAATACAAAAGTCTTTCTCTTTTTGCTGTAAAGTTTATTATAATATAGGACAGATTGAATAGACAGAGGGGAAGTCTGAGAGGAAATGAGAAAAAGAAATAAGAACAGCTAACAGATTTTCCCACATATTTGAAATAGGAATGAATTCTAAAATGAAAGTCATCAGGAGTCAAATGTGAGACTAAAGGAAATGAAATCTGTCTTTCAAAAGTCAAGCAGAAGGTATTGTGTGACACAGTAAAAATGACAAAAAAAAGTCAGATTTATGAGTGGTGCTAATTGAAAAGCACATAAGAAATAAGGGTGTAAATTACAAGTAAGAAACACAAGTTAATGACATTGAATAAACACAAAGAATATAATGAAACTTTAATTATAGCAGATTAAATACTTGACATGAAAGGGCAAATATTATGCACAAGGAAATTACTTGAAACACAAATGGCAAATAAAATTGTAAAATAATCAACTAAATTGCTTTCATCCATGTCTAAACACAATCAGTTAAATTGTACTTAAAAATATGAAAGCAAGGGGCTGGGAGTTTGGCCTAGTGGTTAAAGTGCTTGCCTAGCATGCATGAAGACCCGGGTTCGATTCCTCGGTACCACATACATAGAAAAAAGCCGGAAGTGGTGCTGAGGCTCAAGTGGTAGAACTCTAGCGTTGAGAAAGTCCAAGGACAGTGCTCAGGCCCTGTGCTCAAGCCCAGGACTGGCAAAAACAAATATGAAAGCAAGAAAAGTAAAGTAATATTCTATTTCAATCAAATTGCTTTGGACTATTGACATAGAATGATAAAAATCCAGTTCTCCACGATACTTTTCAGAACATAATACAAACTTAGCTTTCAGTGACTTTTCAAAAGCAGGGAAGAATATTCAGGGAATGCAGAGAAAAGAGTAAGATACTCTGAAGAGAATCAGAGGAACTTTTGCCCCTGAAAATTCAGAAAGGGCTATTATATTAAAGTTTAAAACTTGTGCTGAGATTTTGGCCTAGTGGTAGTGTGCTTGCCCAGCATGCAGGAAGACACCTCTGTACCACAAACAGAGAAAAAGCCTGCAGTGGTTCTATGACTCAAGTATTAGAGCACTGACTTGAACAATAGAAGCTCAGGGACAGAGCTCAGGCTCTGAGTTCAAGCTCCAGGATTGGAAAAAAACAATGTTTAGAAGTTGATGGAACATAATTTTTTTTGTTGTTGTTGTTTTATATATTTTTATTGTAATTAATAGAAGGGTTACATTATATTCAGCAGACAGAAGGTGCATTAATTCACATACAATGATACCCTTTTTCATGTCTTGGTCCCCATTTCCCTCCCCCCACTCCTACCCCTCATCTTTTTTTCCTCCCTTCCCTATATGACTTCAAATAACTAAATACACATATAAAATATATCAGATAAGAAGGTAAAATACTGTAACAATATGAGATAACCAAGGAACAGCAAAAGAGATGGATGATAACATAGTACATTAAGGACAACAATCACTCATTATATGGCTTTTGTTTCTAGATCCTGGAGGTCCTTTCATTTATTGTCATGCTATACTGCCTCATGTACTAGGTTTTACTATTGTAAATCTCTGCTAAGAGAGCCCAAGGTTTGTACTGATTATGACAAATGAGGAATCTATTGAGCCTGTGTTCCTTTGAGTATGGCTTACTTCACTTAACATGATTTTTTTTCTAAGTCTTTCCATTTCCTTACAAATGAGGCAGTATCATTCTTTCTGACAGCAACATAGAATTCCATTGTGTACAAATACCACATCGTGTTGATCCACTCATTGAGTGCTGCAATGAACATTGTTGTGCTAGTGGGTTTAGTATGTCCTTGTTTCTGGACGAATGGGTAAATGCCAAGTAGTGGAATTGCTGGGTCATAGGGGAGTTCTATGCTTAATCCTTTGAGCAACTGCCATACTGCTTTTAATAGTGGTTGAATGAGATTGCACTCCCAACAACAGTGTACTAGTAATACCTCCTGGCCATCCTCTCCAGCATCTATTATTAGATTTCTTGATCATGGCCATTCTAAATGAAGTGAGGTGAAATCTTAGAGTTGTTTTGTTCTGCATTTCTTTTAGGGCCAGAGATGGTGAGCATTCTTCATGTGTCTATAGGCCATTCTTATTTCTTCTTCAGAGAAGACTAAGTATTTGGCCCATCTTTTAATGGGATGATTGTTTCTTTGGAGATTAGTTTTGGAGTGATTCAATTTTTTGAGCTGTTGATTCTTGGTCCTTATTAAGAAAGTTTTGACCTGTGCCAAGGAGGCCTAGTGTATCTCCTATTCCTTCTTGTAAAGTGTTCAGTGTATCTACTTTTACCTCTAGATGTTGAGCCCTGTGAAGTTAATCCTGGTGCAGGATGACAAAGAAGGATCCAACTTTACTTTTCTGCAGGTGCTTAACCAATTCCGCTAGGACCACTTGTTGAAGAGGTTGTCTTTCTTCCATCCTATTTTTTTTTTTGGCTCCCTTATCAAAGATTAGGTGGCCATAGGTCCGAGGTAAATACTTTGGTCCTCAGTTCTATGCCATTGTTCTTCAGGCCTGTTCTTGTGCCAGTATGAATCTGTTTTGTTCACTATAGCTCTGTAATAGAATCTAAAGTTTGGTATTCAAATTCCTCCTGTGCTGTTCTTTCTGTGAAGAATTGTTTTTGCTATATGGGGGTCTTTTATTATTCCATATGAAATTTTGAATTGCTTCTTCTGTTTCTTTAAAGAATGACATTGGGATATTGATGGGTAGTGCATTGAATTTGCCATTTTCACAATGTTAATTCTTCCAATCCAGTAGCATGGGATGTTTTTCCATTTCCCAAGTTCTGCTTTAATTTCCTTTTTCAGGGTTTTAAAATTTTCATCAAAAAGGTCCTTTACATTCTTCGTTAATTCCTAGGTACTTCATTTTCTTTGAGGCTATTGCAAAAGGAGTTGCTTTCTTGATTTTTGCCTCATTCCTCTCATTGTTGGCATATGGGAAGGCGGTTGATTTTTGAGGGTGAGTTTTATACCCTGCTACCTTGTCAAAGTTTTGAATCAGCTCAAGAAGCTTGGAAGTGGAGTCTATAGGGTTCTTTAAATACAGACTCATATCATCTGCAAAGGGGGAAAGTTTCACTAACTCTTTCCCTATTTGGATCCCTTTTATGCTTGCTTCTTGCCTTATTTCTCTGCTAGGAATTCTAACACTAGGAACATAAAGTTTTTATATAATAGGTTCTATTTACACAACTGAAATCAGGTGAATGATGTCATTCCCTTGCTGTTCTTTGGCACCAGTGAGGGTCATGTATAAGACCTTGTCACAGAGAGAATAAATCTGCTAAAATTACATATATATGCAACTGTCATATTAAACATTGTATTTTATGTATTGAATACATAGTACTTTTAAAACAAGGTAAGAATGATTAAGTTTGAGGTGCAATAATATAGCATCCAAAATTCTGAATGAAGTGAAATGAGTTACTGCTATGAAATTTAAAGAAAAACAAAACAGCAATATTAAACATACGGATAAATATTTTGTGATCTCTAAAGATGACCAGTCTCAATAAAGGTAAGGAAGGCAGAATAAAAACAGTTTGATGCTAGTGCAGAATACAGAGTAAAGTTTGAGGGGGAAAAAAAATTTGCTTCTAGCCAGGAACTTGTGGCTCATATATGTAATGCTGGCTCCTCAGGAAGTTGAGATATGAGGATTATACCTGAAAGCTAGCCCAAACATAAAAGCCCATGAAATTCTTATGTTGTTATCCACTAGAAAACCAGAGGTGGAGCTGTGGCTTAAAGTGAATGGAACTGTTGACTTGAGCAAAAATTAAAAATTGCTCAGGAATAATGCCCAAGGCCTGTGTTCAAACCCCTAACCTGAAAAAAGTAAAAATTTGCATCTATAATATATAATGGCTGCTTGCATTTTGAAAATTGTCTGCTCACTCATTTTCCTACATGATTTTCTTTTGTATTTACATTTTTGAAGTTTTTATATAGTGTAAATTATTAATCTCTGGTGCATGGACTGCTGGCATTTAAAAAAATTGGACTTGAAGTAAAAGATCTACAAGCCTCCTTGGACTTGAAAAATTAGAGACCATGCATGAGTTGTCAACTTCCATAACTTTATATTTTTCTATGTCAACAGTTAGAGAAGTCTGAGAAGACAGAATGAAATTAAGAGATTGATGGTTAAAGAAAAAAGACATAATAGCCACACTATTTACTAATTATATCTACTGTCCCATAAGAATGCGGTTTCCAACAACCTCACAATTTTTTTCAATGTAAAAATCATCATGTAATATTATATCATAGATGTAATAGTGAAAGAACTTTTGAAAGATTGATGAAATTACCAAAAGGTGACACAGATATAAGATGAAGTCTTTGCTGCCACTGGAAAACTGGTGCCTATAGGCTTGCTCACATTTGTTACCACAAATCTATTTTTTTACCAGTCCTGGACTTTATTTTACTCAAGGCTAGCACTTTGCCACTTGAGCCACAGGACCACTTCTGGCTCTATGTATGTGATATCGGGAACTGAACCCAGAGCTTCATGCATGCTAGATTGACCACTCCATCACTAGGCCAGATTCACAGCCACACAAATCTATTTATAAAATGCACTGTTTAACCAATATGCAATGAAGCAAAATTATCTCTACATAGACATTGTGAGAATGTTTGTATTTGTATGTGTATATGAGAGAGAGAGAGAAAGAAAGAGAGAGAGAGAGAGAGAGAGAATGAGAGAGGAAGAGATAAAAGAGAGGTAAAGGAAGAGAGAAAAGCATAAAGGAATTGATCAGGTACTAAATGTAAACTGAAATCTGAGATGTCCTCTCAACTTACTTCCTATAAGCATAAAATTGCATAGGCATATAATTTTCCAAACAACTATGGACAATTGTGTTTTTAGGTCTGACCTAATAGAAATTCCAATAGTTAATTAATCAGTGTGTCACTTCCTTTGGCTAGCAAGGTTTCAGCCCCATGTGGATGGATGCATCTATGTCTGGGATAAGGCTTTCATAGTTACCCTGTGCTTTGTTCAGAGTGTTTTTGAGTGGGGGTAGTCTAAGATGCACATAGTTTAAGTGAGTTCTAAGCTTATTATGATTTAAAAAAATCTATATATTTCTCTCTCACACTGCATGTGTATATACAGGCATACACACATATATTTCTTTGAAAATTTGAAATAGTTTTTGAAGCAGATAAATAGATATGTAGATGGATAAACAGATAGTTATATAGGGTTTTTTGTTTTTTTTTTTTTGCCAGTCCTGGGCTTGATCTCAGGGCCTGAGCACTGTCCTTGGACTTTCTCAAGGCTAGAGCTCGGCCACTTGAGCCTCAGCACCACTTCCAGCTTTTTTCTATGTATGTGGTACCGAGGAATCAAACCTGGGTCTTCGTGCATGCTAGGCAAGCACTCCACCACTAGGCCACACTCCCAGCCCTGTAGAGTTTTGACCATGTTAAGCATTGTTTTTCATTTATATTCTAGACAGTTGTTCCTTGCAAATGAACCACAGAAAGTCATTATAGCACAATGAAATTCAATAGCACAATGTAGAATCACAGCACAAGTGGACAAGAGCTATTGATAAGAATCTCTTTCTCAGGACTGGGAGTTTGACCTGGTGGTAAAGTGCTTGCCTATTATGCATGAAGATCTGGGTTTCATTTTCCAGTACCACATACTGAGAAAATGCTGGAAATAGTGTTGTGGCTCAACTGGTAGAGTGTTAGTCTTGAGAAAGTCCAAGAACAGTGCTCAGGCCCAGAGTTCAAGCCATAGGACTGGAAAAAAAAAAGCTGCTTCCCAAGAAATTACAGTATTGTTCCATAAGAAAGTAATGGAACTGAAGGGTTTCAAACTTTAGTCTTTGAACTCCTATCTAAAAAGAGCCAGCTGAGGTAGGAGCATGAAGATTTCCCACTCTTCTTGGCATTCCCTTAGATACATAGGTCTTCTATTTTAGATGCATGGACTGGTAACAGGAGACTTTTCCTTGCAATAGGCTGACCTTGAATAGACTATCTGCACTATGTGAATAAATGAGAGAAAGTAAGCAATGGCCTATACTTGTTGGGTAAAGCCACAAACTTACACAGGGAGATTAAAGGAAGGGAGAACCCAACTCCTTGGGCTATAGATTTTGCCACAATAGAGACTCAATAATGAACATGAAGAAATGGAGTTGTGGCAGCGTAACAGACAATATCAGACATCGCACACAGTTTTCATTCTTCTAATTATTGTTTACTATATTTTCACAAATAGACATTTCTCTATTGACTATATAACCTGAGAGCAATATCCCAGAAGCTATAAATAGCTACACACTGCATTCACTACATACTACTGTTAAATTGTTGTCTTGCTTTAACACAGATTCGGTGATATTTTCACAATAACATTCCAGTGAATGTGTGTGTGTGTGTGTGTGTGTGTGTGTGTGTGTGTGTGTGTGCTATACATTCTATATAGCTTTTTGTTTGGGAAGGGGGTTGGTTGTGAGGCTTGAACTCTAGACCTGGACACTGTCTCTGAGCTCTTCAGCACAAGGCTATTACTCTACCATTTGAGCCATAGCACCACTTCTAGTTCCTGGAGGTTAATTAAAAAAAGAGTCTCAGGGACTTTGTTGCTTAGGCTGGCTTTGAACTACAACCCACAGATCTCAACCTCCTGAGTAGCTAGAACTGCAGGAGTGAGCCACTGGTGATCGGCTTCAATAGTTATATTTACTTATTTATTTATTTTGCCAGTCTGTGTCTTGAACTCAGGGCCTGAGCACTGTCCTTGGACTTTTTCCTCAAGGCTAGTGCTCTGTCACTTGAACCATAGCATCACTTCCAGCTTTTTCTAAATATGTGGTACTCAAAATCAAACCCAGGGCTTTGTGCATACTAGGCGAGCATTCTTCTACTAGGCCATGATCCTGGCCCAGCTATTATAATAATTTTTAAGATATGTATACTTGTTGGGAGCCAGAGTGGAATCAAACTGTACCTTGACTTGCATCAGACGATGGCTTTATTGTCTTATTGTTTTCTGGCCCTATTCTATGTAAATGACCTGAGAATTACCATATGAATGTAACACCTGGAGGTTCCCTGGGTCTGGAGGAGGGAAGAAGCAGGAGTGGAAAATAAACGCGGCAGTCTCGGCAGTCTTTACCTGGACTGCGGACATCCCGGACCCGGTGTGTCTGTCTCTCTTCTATTTCTTGCTAGTCCTTGCCCCCGATTTCAGGAACCCCAATCTGCGAACCCTGGTTTGCTGCCGGTTGGCCCCGGCATCTGGCGCCCGAACAGGGACCCTGAAAATCTGGGATGAAGGTGAAGGACCCCTCCCTGTGGTGAGTAACACATTGTAGGACTATTAAGAGAGTGTATAGTCAGGAGTAAAAATTATGGGTCAAGTTAATAGCCATAGGTCATATGTACCGATCTTAACAGGCCTACTTGAAGCCCATGGAACATGGGTGGAAAAAGGGGTGCTTCGGAGCTTCCTACAATTTGTCGAGGAGGCATGCCCGAGGTTTATAGAGGAGGAATTCCAAAAAACCTGGCAGCGGATGGGAAAAAGAATTCAAGAATATTATAATGTATATGGCCCCGAAAAGACCCCAGTAGAGGCTATTGATGTATGGAATATAGTAAGTGAATGCATAGATCCTCTACATGAAAATGCTGAACTTAATCTTGAATTAAGGGAACTTTATGAGTTAAAGGACCCTTCTGAAAAACCTGAGGCTGAGCCATATGCTGCAGCTCAAGAGAGTCTAAGTGAGATCATGAAAAGGGAACAATAACCAGTAGATATTGAGTAGCCGGTTGGCCCCGGTATATACTGATTACATGAATACATTTTTGCTTATATTCAAATGCTGTTGCCAAAATCACAGAGGTATATTTATAAGATGATATTTGCTATCATAATATTCCACATGTCAGGATGGGATATTGAAATATGTTTCTTACAACCAAATAAATGTATAATATTATAATAAATTCAGGGTTAGAGTGTTTATATAATAGAATTTGTTAATCTTAGATTTTTCTGAATAACTCTTGTGGCTTGTAGTTGTTTTAAATTTAATTTTATTGTCAAGGTAATATACAGAGGGGTTACAATTACACACTAAGTTAATGAATACATTTCTTGTCAAACATTGTATCCCTCCCTTGTTTTTTCTCCCACTTTCTAAGCAGTAGCAGAACTAAAACAACACCAAATAGATGTTACTATTTCTAATAATGTCAAAATACACAGGTCATAAAATAAAGGAATGTTCACAGATATGAACTCTTTTATTTCTCATTTACTCATTTTTCTATGCAATTATTTTCTTTGCTCTCTATCACCAAGTGCATAGTGTGCAATGCCTGACTGTTTAAAGCACATAAAAATGAGCAGGATCAGCACCATTGGACTTTAATTCCTTCCTTTAATCTCTCTAGTTGCAATATAATAATTGAGCATCTATTTCTGCATTTAATTTCCTAGTAAGAAGTATGAATAGCTGATTTAAATTATGCAAGTTTAATGAGAAGATTATCAATAAATATCAGTAATGTGAGCTATACACTGACTGAATTTATTGAGAGAGGTAGCCACGAGGTTGGTGATATGGAGATCATGGAACAAATATGGTGAAATTAGATGTTGATAGTGGCAACAAGTCCACAAGTATGGCATCTCCTGGCTCTGTGAAATTCAGAGGATCTGGGCACTGCTTTCGCAATAATTTGAATTAGAGTTTTCTAGTACACAATGGAGATGGCTGGGAAAAGGAGAAGGAAACCACTCTTTTATGGTGATTCCTGTGGTTAGATGTAATAACCTTGCCCTCGCCCAGGACCCTGTCTTAGTCTTTTTAATCTTAGTTGGTGCTGCCTGGGGAGAATCACACTGTTATTCAAAACAGAGAAGAGAAAAAACATGGTTAATACATGTATACATTTATTTTACTTGGGAAATGATGTTTTGAAGTGGTACTGGGGCTGTTTAAAGATTGCCTGTGGCAATTACTATATTGGAATGAGGACCCATATCCCTACCATCTAGGCACTGTTAAGGTTGTAAAACTTATTTTGAAATAAGGCATGCACTCCTAGATCTTTCTCTTTCTTTGGGGGAGTACTGTCCTTTGAACTCTGGATTTTGCACTTGCTAGACTATTTTTACTATTTGATCCATGACCCCAGTGCTTTCTTAAAACATATCTTTCTTTGTCCTTAACATAATGTGGACCATAATGATTCTCCTGGATATTCTTCCTGCCACAACCCGAACCTCAGGAGTGTGCCATCACACACCCGCTTTTGTATTTTGTGTTGGTATAGATGGTCTCACTATTTCTTTGAGCCCAAGTTCCTGGCAATCTCTGCCTTTGTTGTTGATGATGTTAAAATGTGGCAGAAGTCAGCATAATTGACTGTGATATCAGGAAAAATTTGATTCAAATCTTCTGGGTACTAGACAATGTGATTTTAACAATCAAATTCACAGTATTCCCAGAAGACACCCAAGGACCCCTCCTGCCCCTGCTCCTCTTCTCACCCCCATTCCCCCTGCATCTCCTTCTTCTCTGCCTTGTCTGCTCCTCCTACAACTCATAAGTCTGCACCTCTTCATTTCCTTCCGATTCCTACACCTGCTCTTCCCCATCCCTTCATCGTCCTGCTCCTCCTCTTTCTAATTCTACCTTTCTTCTTTCTTCATCTTCCTATTTTTTGTCTTCCTTCTCTTCCTCATTTGCTTCTTTCTCCTCCACTTTTTCCTCCTGTTCTCCCCCACCATTCTCCTCCTATTTTTCCTAATACAGTTATTGGAGTAGTTTAGTTTTGCTGTCTTTTCTGGTCAAGGAAAGTGCCTGTTGATTTGTTTCCTGTAACAGTAATGCTCATTTAACTGACATACAAAGTTTGAAATGTACCATTATTCTTCAATTCTATATTTAATTTTCCCTGGAAACTATTAGGGAAAAAAATCTTGGCAATTTAAAGTGAAATCAGTGAAGTGATCTGAAACAACTGTATTTGAAGGAAAATTATATTAATACAATGAAACACCTTTCAGTTTGTGATAGGTATTTGCAGCCAGCCACCACTAGAAATATATATATATATGTATATATATATATATATTTCTCTGAAAATAAAAAAAAAGTGATAAAAGGCTTGGAGTTTGGCCTAGCAGTAGCGTGTTTGCTGGTATGTAGTAAGACTCCTTGGTACCATGTACATGAAAAAAAGCCAGAAGCAATACTTTGGCTCAAGTGGCAGAGTTCTATCCTCGAGAAAACCCAAGGACAGTGAGGACAGCGCTCAGTCCCTGAGTTCAAGCCCCAGGATTGGCACACATAAAAAGTGGAATGTAGCATAAATGTGGAAAGAGTCACATGTAGAGTGTTATCCTTTGACATTATTTCACACATTCTTGATGAATTTCATGTAGAGAAGAAACAGTAAACTCCTAATCCAGTTAGAAAACTAAACAGCAACACATTACACAAGAAGCAGATGTATTGTGCAAGTATCTGTGCACCTATTGTTTCAGTCACAATGATCAGTGTCATCTCCAGGTCAGCATCAAGGCCTGAACAACAAAGGATATGCACCAATATATGTGATAAAATTCCTCCATGGCTACTCCTGTTTGCCCATGTGATGGGTTGTTTTATGATGCAGTCTTATTTTATGTGTGCACCTGGCTGAGATTAGGGGCTATTTGCTCTAACACTAGTCTACACAGTATCGTTTGTATAGATGTAAGTAATTTATAAATTGCCACAATTGATTTTATGTGAAGGAAGTTAATAGGCATAATGTCAAATCAGTTACACCACTTTAGAGCCAAAGTGGAGATATTCCCACTGGAAAAGAGATTGTGTTTCAATACTGTAATAAAGTAAGTGGCTATGTCCAGCTATCTATGTTACAATACACATTGCAGAGACAAGATTGTAAGTATCCAGTAAACACTTCCCTACTTGTAAAACAAAGAATGTTCAATTATTGCAAAGCCTATGATTACACTAAATTAATTGGAAAGGTGATATAATGAAGTTGTATCTACCTTTTATATTTGCAGAGCACATAAGTTCTCAGCTCTGGTAAGCAAAACTACCTTATTTTTAACTTCTTTTGTGAGTACATTTTTGTTTGGTTTAACTATTCAAATTCTGAAAAACAAAAACAAAAAACCCTCAGCTAGAAATAGTCACTTCCAAACAAGATTACATAATGTTATTCAGCATATTGATTTAGCTCTGTGATAATTGACGTGACTAACATATTTAATCTATATCCTGTAATAAATATATTTGTTGTATATTTTAAATTAATTACAATGAACTATAATCTATTCATGGTTTCAATGTTTTCTTTTCTGTTTTGTTGTTGTTGTTGTTGTTGTTTAGTTTCGTTTTGTTGCCAGTCCTGGGCTTGAGCTTAGGGCCTGAGCATTGTCCTTGGACTTTCTCAAGGCTAGAGCTCTACCACTTGAGCCTCAGCACCACTTCTGGCTTTTTTCTATGTATGTGGTACCAAGGAATTGAGCCTGGGTCTTTGTGCCTGTTAGGCAAACACTACCACTAGACCAAACTCCTGGCCCAATATTTCCTATTCTAAACTTCAGATTTATTTTTGTTGTTGTTATTGTTAGTCGTGTGACTTGGACTCTGGTCCTGGGCGTTGTCCCTGAGCTCTTCAGCTCAAGGCTACCATCCTACACCCTTGAGACACAGTGGCATTTCTGGTTTTCTAGTGGTTAATTGGACATAAGTCTCACAGTCTTTAGTGCCAGGGCTGACTTTGAACAGCGATCCTCAGATATCAGCCTCCTGGGTAGCTAGGATTACAGGCTTGAGCCCCTGTGCCCAATTTAAAAGATTTTCATACGAGCAATCTCTAACATATTTTACTGTGTTTATACTGAGGTTTGAACTCAGCTCCAGAACTCAAGGTGTGGGCACAATCTTGTAGTGTTTTTCCCTAGCATTTTTGCTTAAGACTGGCACTCTAGTATTTGAGTGAAATCCCCACTTCCTGCTTTTTTCAGATTACTTAGAGATTAAGAGTTTCATGGTGGGTCCTGACTTGGCTGGCTTTTAACCACTATTCTCAGATCTCAGCCGTGTGAGATAGCTGGGATTATACTCATGAGCCACCAATGTTTTTAAATTGTGAAAAAAAAAATGAGAGTAGGCCAATATTTTTCTTCTTTTCTTATACTTGTCACATTGCTTCTTAGGTATTGAACATAGAAGTAGGATTGATTCTGGCAATGGACAAAGCCTGTCCTTTACAGGAGCTGCTGGTTACTTACCCAGAAAAGCATTTGTATTGAAGTTGTAAGTTATTTTAAATTGCTGTGGCTCATGACTGTAATCCTAGCTACCTCAGAAGGCCAATTGGATAAATATGTGAATATATTTGCTAAAAGTGAAGGTGTTTAATATACTGTAGATATAAAAATATGTATTTATATATTAAATTTTACTTTAAAAAGCATTGAGTCTGTAAATTTTTGTAGTCTATTATGAGAAACTAATGAAGTCAAAAGCAAGGACTGATAATGGTTCAGTTTACTTTTTTTCAACTTTATTAAAGTCCAAATATAGTGTGTTCAGTCAAAATCAACCATATCCTGATGGTGCATATGTGAGGTGCAAAATAACACTTTAAATTTATATCAATGAGAATATAGCCTTAGTAAAGTGGAGTATCCCAACATAGTGCATAATCTTTAGATAAAAACAAAATGTATGCTTTCAGAATTTATCTATATTACCCTTTTCTAGAGTAAAATTATTTGGACTTTAAGATCTTAAGAAGGATGAATACACAGGAAATCAACATTTAAAAATAATTTTCCATGCTGGGATAAATCCTAGAAAAGTGCGAGAGAAGCTGTTAAGGAAATTACAAGTTATAAAATAAGCACTTGTATTGTTTACATTTTTGCTTATAAACCTAATGTATACTGAGATAATTATGGAGCATGTGGATTAACATGTTTCCAAAGTATTTGGAATTCAACTCATAGCTTACATAAATTTGTACATAAATATGTATATATCTGTATACATCACATATAGCTTACATAAATATGTATATATCTGTATACATCACATATAGAATAATAGATTATCACATATATGCATACATATATATCCATGTGCAGTGCACATCACCTTATAAAACTGTACAACCCAAACTTGTCACTTTGATAGTCTTATGTCAAGTACTTTGACTAGAAATTTAGATGAGCCAAGCATTGTTCTTGAATAATACCAAAAAGAAAATGAAACAAGCTTCTTGACTTCAGATTATTAATGATTAGTAAAAGAGGTTTAGTGAAGTCTTCCTGTCATTGTCAAAATTGTTTACAACTAGAAATAAATCTGACTATGAAGTTTAAAGAAAGGCTGATGTCATATTACACAATAAGGTTATTCGTATTGTTTTTCTAATGTCATGTTCTGTGTATGCATGCGTGTGTGTGTGTGTGTGTGTGTGTGTGTGTGTGTGTGTGTGTGTGTTTGTCTTGCATTAGCAGTGAGGATCCAAGTGTCACACAGAATCATTATTTTCCTTACTCATAAGTTTAAGGCCTTGCCATTCTACTTTTATAAAGGTCAATGGATAAAGGAAAAGAAAAAGGATTCTATGTCATCTGATTGGGAGCAGCTGATTTCAGTGTTCCTTAAGTGAAGTACCTGGGGCTTCATTATTGATTCATTTTATAATCCTTTGGCAATCCTCAAGACATGTCAATTTTTTAGTACAATGCATGTTGAACAATGTTACCTCTTTCATTAATCTCCCCTTAACAATTCCATTCTTACCAATCCCCCAAGTTAGTAGGAAAGGCTTTATGATAAATCAGGTGACAGTCAAAGAATACGAATCATCAGACATTTTCTCCAGAAAACAGTACTTGCTTTATGTGTCCAATGGAATGAGAAAAACAAAACAAATTAAAACATTCTTTTACTTCATATAGAGTTGATAAAATTTCTGTTTGTTTATGATTTTCCTTTGTCAATGTGTATGGTTTTCTCAATATTATTTCTTTCTCTGTTGTGTTTAATTGTGTCGTTATTATTTATTTCAAGTTTAAAATTAAGTTTTCTAATAGAAAACAACAAAATTAAGAAATCTCAACATATTACTAATGTTTTCATTATGGAGCATATTTTGTAAAAATATATTTCTCTGATTTAGAATTTTATTCTAATTTTTCTTTCCCTCCCACCCAACTCCTGATCCAGTAGCTTTTAACTCAGGGACTCCCTGCTTACTGTCCTTTATACTTTCTGCTCATGGCTAGGTAGCACTTTACCACTTGAGCCATATCTCCACTTCTGGCACTTCTGGCTTAATTGAACATGAATCTCCAAGATTCTACTAACTGGGCTGACTGAACTGTGATACTTAGATTTCAGCATACTTAGAAGCTAATGTTAGATGCATGTGCCACCAACAGCCCATTAGCAGAGAACTACAAAAGGTTATCATTACTGTTGTTTTATACTTTTGACTAAATATTATAATATATTCATATATTATAAAATAAAACATTAAATCATTTCAAAGATCTCCCTACATTATGGTAACTCTTAGCTTAGGCTTTGTTGCTTAGCTTGAGTTACTACCTTTCAGCATTTGTTATGAAACTATGAACACTGATGTGTTTGAACAGAAATATTGACCATGCTTTTGAGTTTCTTCCTCAGAAAGGAAATATTTTATATTTATTTCTTTTTATGTTTCATTTTGCAACTTTATCTTTGACACCTTAAGTAAAGAGAAAATTTTAGCTATCTTTCAAGTAAGAGCATGTTTCAGCAACCTGAAATTTTGAGTCTCTATTTAAATCAATTCACAGTAAGTTCTGATGACCATTTCTATTGATGGCTTCAAAACATCAGACTAAATCTTAGTTTCAGCACTGAATATCAAGATTGAGTATAGTGAACTACAGTTTGTTACTCATCAGGAAAACAATTTTCTATTACAAGAAATAAATGGAAACTTAATTGTCTTCTCTTGCTTATTTGTGAGATAGCAGATTGACATGGGTCACAGGAATTTAGAAAATCTTGTTAGGCAAATGTAATACATTCGTTAAAACTTTCCTTGATAGTGTAGGAAAGCAGTACCATTTCTTAAACCAATTTTTTTTGTCCATATGTGTATGATGATGATACCTGTTCTGTTCCCATCATGCTAGATTTTTAATCTCTATTTTACTTATATTCCACAATATTTCTGTATTATCTCATTCATATTTTCACTACAATAAACACATAAACACAATAAATACATAAAACACAATTCATCTTGTGGTTTTGCATTTTTTGAAGCCTAGCTGTTCTGTTATTTGAGGATATGCACATGTTTAGAGTTTCTTTTTAATGCATTCATCAGTTAATCAAGCCTTTCATTCTAAAAAGAAAAGTCCTACCTGCTAACCTATGTTTATCTCTGCACTATTCACAATAGTCAGCCAATGGAAACAATCCAGATGCCCTACTGAAGATGAATGGATACAGAAATTATGGTATATATGTACACAAAATGGAATTCTACATAGCAAACAGACAAGATAAAATAATAGCATTCACAGGGAAGTGGATGAATCTAGAGCATGTTGAGTGAGACAAGTCAAGACCAAAGGAACAAAAGGAACATGGTATCCTTAATATGTGGCTATTAGATCCCAACAGTACAAGAGTGAGGACTCAATATTTGCATACTCAATGTTATAGACATGATATTGGAAATATAAACACAATTGATAAACATAAAAGTTTATAACTCTATAGACATAATGTTTTATTGCATAGATTAATATGTATCTATGACATACAAACATAATTTTAATTATGTTCTAAAATCTAAGTGCCAGTGATTGTATATAGAGATTCCCCTCTTGAATTCTTGTTAAATGTGTCATTTGAAATATAATGTAAAAATCAATGTTAATAAATTCTTTAATTAAGAAAAGTCTTTCTTAAAGTAACATTGCTTTTACCTAATCTCACTGTCACTAAATCTATTTCTCTAATTCATTCCAAACTTGTTATCATGCATAAATATATATCTATTTATTCACATGCATGTTGCAAATATACTCATATTTATCTGTTACTGTAATTACATGTTTTATATGTGAATTTTTTCAAATAGCATTTTCAATTACCTTATTATATATAATCAAATATGAATATCCATTTCCTATGTTTATAGAATTCTGTATATTGATTTCTGTATGTTCAATAAAATGTGCTAAACAAGCTTCAAAATCTACTGTCTGTCTTCAGTTGCAAAAACATTAATTGTCTCTTATTGGTTAGAGAAACAACAAAATAACACAATTGAAGTTCTATTCACTAATGAGAAAAGATATTCAAAATGTATTGATATATATTTTTCTCATCACAGATTTCAAAATACTATTTATTAATAAAAGAATGGATGTATGGAAGAAAATTCCAATAAGTGTTCATAATGTATTTTATGGGAAAATGTTTCTTTTATAAGAAAAAGATTTTGAGCGAAGCTTTCTTATCATACATTAACTTTTCACTATGGACACAACAATATTTTGAAATGAAACTATTGCTAAATGCAGATAGGTTTCTCATTTTACCTTGTAATTTGGCAAAAAGTATTTTGATAAAGGCCCTTTTTGATGAAAACTCTAAAACGCTGAAAAAGGAAATTAAAGCAGAACTGGGGAAATGAAAAAAACACCCATGCCCTTGGATTGGAAGAATCAACATCGTGAAAATGGCAATCTTGCCAAGGGCTATCTAATTCAACGTAATACCCATCATTATCCCAATGTCATTCTTTAAAGAAATAGAAGAGGCAATCCAAGATTTCATATGGAA
Organism: Megascapheus bottae; assembly: GCF_031878675.1. NCBI lineage: Eukaryota > Metazoa > Chordata > Mammalia > Rodentia > Geomyidae > Megascapheus > Megascapheus bottae. Next base: position 24,736,384 of record NC_143521.1, read on the forward strand.
TAATAAAAGAGGCTGTATAGAAAAAACAATTCTTAGCAGAAAGAACAGCCCAGGAGGAATTTCAATACCAAACTTTAGACACTATTACAGAGTTGTAGTGACCAAAACAGCTTGGTCCTGGAGCAAGAACATGCCTGAAGAGCAATGGAATAGAACTGAGGATCCAGATATTAAACCACAACCTATGGCCAACTTATCTTTGATAAGGGAGCAAAAGAAAATAGAATGGAAGAAAGACATCTTCTTTAACAAATGGTGTTGGCAGAACTGGTTAAGCTCCTACAGAAAACTAAAGTTGGAACCTTCTTTGTCACCCTGCACCAGCATTAACTCCAAATGCATCAAAGAACTAGAGGTAAAAGCCGATACACTGAAAAACTTTACAAGAAAGAATAGGAGATACACTAGGTCTCCTTGGCACTGGTCGAAACTTTCTTAATAAGGACAAATCAGAGAAAGGCTCTATAAGAGGGACTGCATTGAACTGCAGAGCTTCTATATGGCAAAGGACATAGCTAGCAAATTAACTAGAAAGCCTACAGAGTGGAGTGGAAGAAGATCTTCACTAATCATACAATGGACAAAGGCCTCATATCTAAAATATATCAACAGCTAAAAAAATGAATCACTCCAAAACTAATCCCCAAAGAACCAACCATCCCATTAAAAGATGGGCCAAAGACTTAAAGAGAGTCTTCTCTGAAGAAGAAATAAAAATGGCCTATAGACACATGAAGAAATGCTGGACAGCTCTGGCCCTAAAAGAAATGCAGATCAAAACAACTCTAAGATTCCACCTCACTCCAGTTAGAATGGCCAGGATCAAGAAATCTAATAACAAAAGATGCTGGAGGGGATGTGGCCAGGAGGGATCACTACTACACTGTTGGTGGGAGTGCAAACTCGTTCAACCATTATGGAATGCAGTATGGCAGTTCTTCAAAAGACTAAACATGGAACTCCTCTATGACCCAGCAATTCCACTACTTGGCATTTACACAATCATTCAGAAAAAAGGACATACTAAATCCACCAGCACAATGATGTTCATGGCAGCACTATTTACCATAGCAAAGATATGGAACCAATCCAGATGCCCTTCAGTTGATGAGTGGATCAACAAGATGTGGTATTTATACACATCTGCTGTCAGAAAGAATGATATTGCCCCATTTGTAAGGAACTGGAAAGACTTAGAAAAAAATCATATTAAGTGAAGTAAGCCAGACTCAAAGTAACTTAGGCCCAATATTCTCCCTCATTTGTCATAATCAGTAGGAACCTTGGGCTCTCTTAGCAGAGATTCACAATAGAACAAAATCTAGATACATAAGGCCATATAGTATGATGCTAAATGTAAAGACCTCCTGGACATAGAAAGAAAAGCCATTAATGAGTGATTGCTGTCCTTAATGTACTATGTTATCTCTCATCTCTTTTGCTCTCCCTTGGTTATTTCATATTTACAATATTTCACCTTGTTATTTGATAATGTTTATATATGCTTAATTGGTTGTTTGAAATTGGTTAGGAAGGGGCGAAATCAAGATAAGCACAGGGAGGAGAGGAAGGAAGCGGAGACCATGACATGAAAAATGGTATCAATGTTTGTGATTTAATGCACCTTCTATCTGGTGAATATAATGTAACACCTCTATTAATTACAGTAAAAAATATGGAAAAAAGTATTTTGATACATCAGATATGTTGAAGTTACATAGTCATCTGGTGCTTTGCCATTACTGAAATTGCTACAACAGAAGAAAAATGTCCTACTGTCTTACCTATTTTAGTAAACAATGTGGTATCTTATTATTGTCTTTCACAGTTTCCTTAATTTAAAAGAAACTTTATTTCTACAAACTTTATAAAATATGATATTCTTTCATATATAATAGTGTCTAACTTAGCAACATATTTTTAATTATGAAATGAAGTTTCAATGTTCTATCCAGAAATTGATATTATAAACATACCATCATTCATTGAACTCTCCCACAGGACAAGATTAATTTCAATAATGATTATGCTTTGAACACTAGTGGTATGTGTGAAATTAATCATGTTTTAACCAGATGTATTATTGGAATGTTTGATGCATATTTATGTCCTGTTATAGTTATTTATCTTCATGTTCAGAAGTTGTCAGATTTCTGCAATTGTAATGTATAAATTAGTAGCTATTATAAAGTATCCAATTGGTATAAAGAAACCATTTTCTAATAAGGGTAGGAATCTCAAATTTACTTAGATAGCATTTTATCTTCCAAACATGTTCTCTCTTAGTGAATTTTACCCTTGAAAATATGACGCCTCCAATAGTGGCTCTGATGAAAATGTCACTCTTTAATTTGTATGAGGAATATAATACCAGGTTGAATTATTTAATAACAAAAATATCCACTAAAACAAATTCATGGGGCCATATCTGTAATACCAGCTAATGGGGAGGCATATATGCAAAGGATTACAGTCCATGGCCAGTCTAGACAAATAGAAAACTTCCATCTCAAAAAAAGTTTGTTTGTGGTATGTGTCTATAATTTCAATTACATGGAAATATAGATTTAAAAAAAAAACTCCAGCTCAACCTGCTCTAGTCAAATAACATGAAAACTTCCTTGATTTTAAAAGAATGGAGTTATATTTGAAGTGGAAGAACACATGATTAGCAAACTTGGGGGGCTTAATTCAAAGCATTGTTTCTAATTATATAGACATAAATTTACTTCTATTTGTTCATCTTTCTTATCTTTAGTTCTCTTGTTGAGCTTTTTTTATTTTTTTTGACTGTCTATTCTCTACATATAAATTTTAAAGTCAAATAATACTTTTAAACATGCTTCTTGCCCATCATAAATCTGTCCCATCATTCAATGTTTTACTGAACTGGCATTGATATCCTTTGAAAAGCATTGCTCTAATGAATACGACCATAAGATAACAAAACAAATTTACATAGAATAGAAATTTGAGGACTCACTCCAAATAATATTAACTTGTTTATATTTTACATCACATAGTGTTACAAAGTCAGCAATAGTCATGGCTGAGTGGTTAAGGTGATGGACTAGATCACAAAGTCACTAAACCCATTCCAAATTTATAACACAGCACTAGCTGAGATTGAGTATTTCTTTGCCTTTGTAAAATCTGTTCCAGTGATTGTATATAGAGATTCCTTTCTTGAACACTTGCTAAACATGACATTTGAAATATGATGTAAAAATCAATGTTAATAAATTATTTAATTAAAAAATTGAATAATAGCATGGTTATATTTTTCTATTAATTTATCCATATCAATTCTTAGTTTCATTATTAAATCTCAACACACAAAGTTGTTATTTCTCCTACTTTATTTAAAATTCAGATAGGAAAGATGAGTGAATTGTCACAATATTCAATGTAAGTATGAAAATATGGAACCAGGCAAGTTGAGGGGATGGGTGGGGTTGGGTAGGGACAGATAGGAGAAAATGATGGAAGGGTGACATTGATGAAGATAAAATTCAAGTTATTTGGGAAACATTTAAATTTCCAATGATATTCCTTCATAAGAATTCAAAAAACTTGTATATTCACTCACATATGAAAGTAGGAATGAGGAAGGCATATAAACAAAAATAGAATCATGTTATTTGTTTATATCTACCCAAGATTATTAATAAAGCTTTCAAATACCATTACCCTTTCTAAAACTCATCTCACTAAGGAAAAGTTGAATATAAAAATATGAGAAATCTGATTGTCTTTGGTGGCTCAAGCATGTAATCCTAGTTATGAAAGAGAGTGAGATTTTAGGATGGTGGCTTAAAGCAAGCCCAGGCAGGAAAATCCGTGAAGTGAAACTGTTATCTCCAACTAAGTATGCAGAAAAAATAGAAGTGGTACTGTGCTCAAGTGGTAGTGTGTTAACTTTGAGTGAAAAGAAGACCAGTGATAGGGCCCTACATTCAATTGTTTTTATAGAATCTGTAAAAAGTCAGGAGGTCTGTGTGGAATTTTCAAAATTATTAATTGTGATAAAATCATGCTCACTTATTTCAAGACAGAAAAAGAATTAAAAGATAATAAAATTCCATTTGCCCATTAGATTTAACTATATTTTGATAACATTTTTTTCAATCATTTTTTCTTAGAAATTTTTGAATATGTCTGATTTTCTAGCATATAACTTACCTTTCTTGTGACATAGCCTTCTGTTCTTTAAACACAGACATTCTGACTCAATTCCCCTAACTCCATAACTTCTCATGTGAGTATATATATATATATATATATATATATGTATATATATATATATATTTAAGGCTTGTAGAATTAATTAAAATTAATGCTTTCTTTTCCTTTCCAATCTATTTTATACTAACCATCTCTACTATATTCCTTAAATAATAATCATTGTTCTCAAAAAGTGCTTGCTGGTCCCTATCAAATGTCTTCACTTTAATTTTCATCAGTTTTTGGACTAGTCTTACAACATCCAATTATTTAGTTAATTACATATTTTTGCCGGTTGTGGAACTTGAACTCATGTCCTGGAAGCTGTTCCTGAGCTTCTCTGTGCTCAAGGCTAGCACTCTACCATTTGAGCCACAGCACCATTTTTTTTTTTTTGATTGGAGAAGGGAGTAACCTGGTAACTTTCTGCTTGGGCTGGCTTCAAATGGCAATTCAGAGAGTATCTAGGACTAAAGGCATGAGCCACCAGCACCTGGCTCAACTTAATTTTTTAATATCATCAATTGGTTTAAAAAAAAAGATTTCATTTTTAACATGCCTCTGTATACACATAGTGCAGCAAGGACCACTGCAATGCTTGTGTCTTTATTGTACTCTGACCTGCAATATTCTGGGTAGAAGAACAAGGGTTGCATTATCAGGTAGTTCTGTGTAGAGTATTTCAAGTAGTCTCCAAAATTCCGTCCTAGACCTGTTACGCTAGTTTCCATTCCTGCCCACATTTCCTATTTTTCCCACATCCCTGCCAGCATTTGTTGCTGTTTGTATTTTCAATTGTTATTCTAACATGTTCAAAACATACCAATATATAATACAACAATTTCTTATATTTTAATAACATTTCTTAATTTTTATTATTTCCATTATTTACTTATCTACTAAATATTTTTATTTTAGTACTTCACTGAAAGTATTTCCCTAAATTCCAATTGTAACCTCATTATTATCATTCAACAATATTTTAAGCACAATTTTTTTTTTTTTTGCCAATCCTGGGCTTAAGCTCAGGGCCTTAGGACTGTCCTTACATTTTTCTCAAGGCTAGAACTCTACCACTTGAGCCTTTGGTCTTTTCAAAGTATGTGGTACCATGGAATCGAACCTGGTCTTCGTGCATGCTAGGTAAGCATTCTATCACTAGGCCAAACTCCCGGCCCTACACACACAATTTTAAATTACATGGATTTTGGTATCAGTGTTGATTTCAGATAACTTCTCCCTAAATTACATTCTATATAGCTTTAATATATAAATATTACCTTTCTAGCTTAATGTTGCTCATACTAAAACTATTAATTTTAATAAGCTTTAATAAGGTTATTTTATGAATTTATTGAGATAAGTACTAGTCATTTAGATTGGAGCTTGAGAGAGTAAAAACTTTCAGAATGATTTATTATCATTACTAAGGGTAATTATTAGTGATGCACTCAAACTTAGATGGACCATCTTTGGGAGAATATGTTTTTATGAAAATTATGTCAAAGTCTAATGATTTTGCTGGGTTTTCAAAAAGTGCACTCAAATCCATGTACTATATGGCTCAAAGCAATCTTTTCTCAACCATTATTTTTTAATGGATTAATATTGTATCAACTACCAAATTTTAGTAATTTAAAATGCATGAATTAATTCTGTTTCATAATCATGTCACATTTTTATTGTGAAATTAAATATTCGACTATCTTTATTTGAAATATTTCTACAAATAAGAATTTGATGTATAAGCGCAAATGGTAGTAGCTACTTTCCTAATTTTGTTTCTTAGAACTTTGCTTTTTTTCCCCATGTTTCTTTCCCTCCTGCCATTCCCTCATCCTTCCCTATCTTCCTTCTTTTCCTTCCTTCCTTTTATTCAATATTGAAGTTTGAACTTATTGTGGCAAGCTCTGTTGGCCCACACAATTAACGGGTACTCTATAATTTGAACCATACTTTCTGATGAGCCTTTTACTGGTTATTTTGGAGGTGTGCCTTTTTTTGGCAGGGGATGGAGGGGTATCATGGGACTTGAACTCTGGACCTGGGCTCTGCTTCTGAGTTCTTCAGCTTAAGGCTACCAACCTACTACTTGAACCACAGGGCCATTTCCGTTTTTTCTAATGGTTAGTAGAAGATAAGGGTCTCACAGACTTTCGTGCCCGAGCTGGCTTTGAGCCACGATCCTCTGATCTCAGCTTCCTGAAGGACAGGTGTCAGCCACCATTGCAGCTTGGAGGTGTGCTTTTGTGTCCATTTCTGCCCTGCTTCCTCTCTATGAAGATTTTTTTAAGTAATATATGTGAATGCATGCTGTAGTTTGAACAAAATAAGCAAGAAACAAAAGCTTAGGTAATACAGCTGTAACACCAGGGACAGTAAGAGTGATCTAAAAATAAATACTATGGACTTAGTGTATATGGAAAATACCTGGAAAAAAACAATACCAACTTCAACTGTTGTATTTCATATGTTTTGAAAAGCAACAAATAAACTGGCTCTGGGATGAGAAAAAATGAGAGAGAGCACAATGAAAGCAACAAGAAATTTTTCAAAGAAAAATGGATGAATTCATAGAATCCACAAATAAAAAGGTGACCGAACTCCAGCAAATGTCCAAAGAAAATAAAGCTACTGAGCTAACCACTCAAATGGAAATCAAGTAGCTAAAGAAATCCATACATGATCTAAAAGAAGAGAGGCAAGGCATCAAAAAATGAGCAATTAGAAGCAAGGGAGATGAAAAATAAAGTAGATAGCTTTGATAGTAGGTTATACAATGCAGAAGAGAGAATTTCTGGGGCTGAAGATAATTTAGTTGTTATAGAGAAAGAACAGAAAATGAGTCAATCCAAATCTAGGAAATATGAGAGAGCACTTCAAGAGGACCAAGATACAATTAGGAAGCCTAATTTAAGGCTAATTGATATTGAGGAGGGTCTGGAGAAAGAGGTCAATGGTATTGGAAATATACTTCAGGGAATCATCTCAGAGAATTTCCCAAATATCCAGAAGTGCAGGCCCATCCAGATACAATAAGCTTTTAGAAGCCCAAACAGACCTGACCAGAAAAGAACATCCCACCACCATATTACAATCCAAACTGGATCAATAGAGACCAAAGAAAGGATCCTAAAGGCAGCCAGGGAAAAGGGATCAATAACCTATGAAGGCAAACCAATCAGAATAACCCCAGATTTCTCAGCAGGGACCATGCAAGCAAAAAGTGACTGGAAGCATATATGTCATGCCCTTAAGTCAAATAACTACCAACTAAGAATACTGTACCCAGCTAAGCTCTCATTCATAACTGAGGGAAGAATAAAAACATTCCATTCCAGGGAAAAGCTTAAACAATATTTAGCAACAAAATCAACACTACAGAGAATTCTCAAAGATGTTCTATACATAGAAAACCAAAATAAATGCAATATAGGGAAAGAAATGGCCCCTAAACATCATACCTTCTAAGGACCAAAAGAACTGTCAAGACACAGGCCCTAATATAAGCTTTTAATAATGGTAGGAACTAATAAATACCTCTCATCATACCCAAAAAAACAAACATCTTTTGAAAATGATAGGTTGGAATAAACTCTATCAAGCTAACGGCCCCCATAAACAGGCTGGAGTTGCCCTCCTCATATCAGATAAAATAGACTTCAAACTAAAATTAGTAAGAAAAGACAAAGAAGTTTACTACATACTACTAAAGGGATCTATCCTCCAGGAAGACATAACGATGCTAAATATATACACACCGAATCCCAGAGCTTCTATCTTCATCAAGCAAACTTTACTTTCACTGAAACCATACATAGATCGAAACACAGTGATTGTTGATACTTTCACACACCACTCTCACCTATGGACAGATCAACAAGGCAAAAACTCAACAGGGAAACCTTAGAACTGAACAACTATATAGACCAACTACATCTAACAGACATCTGCAGAATATTCCACCCAGCAAAAACACAATATACATTTTCTCAGCAGCACATGGAACATTTTCCAAAATAAACTACATCTTAGGCCATAAAACAAACCTGGACAGATTCAGAAACACTGAAATTATTCCCTGCACGTTCTCAGACCACAAAGGCATCAAATTGGAACTGAACACACATCTCCACCAACGAACACCCTGTAACTCATGGAGACTGAACAACACATTTTTAAATCACCAATGGGTCATAGAGGAGATCAGAACAGAAATCCAACAGTTTATAAAATTTAACAATAAGGAGCACAAAAAATACCAACTCCTTTGGGACACGGCAAAGGCAGTACTCAGTGCTGAGTGCCTACAACAACAAATTGGAAAAATTGCAAACAAAAAAGTTAATGTGTCACCTTAAGCTCCTAGAAAAAGAGCAACAAACCAACCCTAATCCCACTAGAAGGAAGCAACTTTTTAAAATCAAAGCAGAATTAAATGAATTGGAATCCAAAAAAACTATAGAAAGAATCAACAAAACAAGGAGTTGGTTCTTTGAAAGAATTAACAAAATTGACAAACCCTTAGCAAATCTTACCAAAAAAAGAAGAGAGCATACCGAAATAAACAAAATCGCAGATGAAAATGGTAACATCACGACAGAAACTACCAAGATCCAGAATATCATGAGGGAATACTTCTCAAACCTTTATGCCAACAAATTTGAGAATCTAGAAGAAATGGATGAATTCCTAGCCAATATTAACATACCCACACTGAACCAAGAAGAACTAAGCCAACTAAGCAGGCCTATTTGGAGCTTTGAAATAGAAATGGCAATAAGAGAACTTCCACCTAAGAAAAGCCCAGGGCCAGATGGATTCACAGCTGAATTCTATAAGGTTTTCAAATCAGAGCTCACACCAATACTCCTCAAGCTCTTCAACGAAATTGAAAATGAAGGTTCTTTACTAAACTCATTCTATCAAGCCAGCATAACCTTCATCCCCAAAGCAGACAGAGATTCATCAAAGAAAGAGAACTATAGACCTATTTCTTTGATGAACATTGATGCAAAACTTCTCAACCAAATACTGGCCAAACGTCTACAACAACTTATCAAAAAAATTATACACTATGATCAAACATGATTCAGCACAAGAAGGCAAAGCTGGTTCAACATACGCAAATCAATTAACATAATTCAACACATCAACAGGAGCAAGGACAAAAATCACATGATTGTCTCAATAGATGCAGAAAAGGCATTTCATAAAATTCAACACCCCTTTATTTTAAAAGCTCTGGAGAAATTAGGAATCCATGGAAAATTCCCCAATATAATAAAGGCTGTGTATGAAAAACCCACTGCTAGTATTACACTTAATGGTGAAAAGCTAAAGACATTTCCTCTAAATTCAGGAATGAGACAAGGATGCCCACTCTCTCCACTCCTCTTTAACATAGTATTAGATTTCCTAGCCAGTGCAATAAGGCAAGAAGCAAGCATAAAGGGGATCCAAGTAGGGAAAGAGGAAGTAAAACTATCCCTCTTTGCAGATGACATGATTCTGTATTTAAAGAATCCTATAGACTCTACTCCCAAGGTCCTTGAGCTGATTCAAAACTTTGGAAGCATAGCAGGCTATAAAATTAACCCTCAAAAATCGACTGCCTTCCTTTATGCCAACAGTGAGAGGAACAAGGCAGTAATCAGTAAAGCAACTCCTTTTGCAATAACCTTAAAGAAATTAAAGTACCTAGGAATTAGCTTAACTACGAATGTAAAAGACTTTTTGATGAAAACTTTAAAACCCTAAAAAAGCAAATTATTGCAGAACTAAGGAAATGGAAAAACCTCCCATGCTCCTGGATTGGAAGAATCAACACTGTGAAAAAGACATCTTGCCAAGGGCTCTCTACAAATTCAACGCAATACCCATCAATATCCCAATGGCATTCTTTAAAGAAATAGAAGAGGCAATCCATAATTTCATATGGAATAATAAAAGACACCGTATAGCAAAAACACTTCTTAGCAGAAATAACAGCGCCGGAGGAATTTCAATTCCAAACTTTAGACTCTATTACACAGCTGTAATTATCAAAACAGCTTGGTATTGGCTCAAGAACAGGCCTAAAGTCCAATGGAATAGAACTGAGGACCCAGATATTAAACCACAGACCTATAGCCACCTAATCTTTGATAAGGGAGCCAAAAAAATAGAATGGAAGAAAGACAGCCTCTTCAACAAGTTGTGCCTGCAGAACTGGTTAAGCACTTGCAGAAAACTAAAGTTGGATCCTTTTTTGTCACCCTGCACTAGAATTAACTCCAAATGGATCAAAGATCTCGAGGTAAAAGCTGACACACTGAAAACTTCACAAGAAAGAATAGAAGATACACTAGGACTCCTTGGCACAGATCAAAACTTTCTTAATAAGGACCAACAATCACAACAAATCAGAGAAAGGCTGGATAAGTGGGACTGCATTAAAATGCAGACGTTTTGTATGACAAAGGACATAGCTAGTGAATTAATTAGGAAGCCTACAGAGTGGTAGAAGATCTTCACCAACCATACAACGGACAAAGGCCTCATATCTAAAATATATCAACAGCTCAAAAAATTGAATCACTCCAAAACTAATCTCCAAAGTAACAACCATCCCATTAAAAAATAGGCCAAAGGCTTAAAGAGAATCTTCTCTGAAGAAGAAACAAAAATGGCCTATAGACACATGAAGAAATGCTTATCATCTCTGGTCATAAAAGAAATGCAAATCAAAACAACTCTAAGATTCCACCTCACTCCAGTTAGAATGGCCAGGATCAGGAAAACGAATAACAACAGATGCTGGAGGAGATGTGGCCAGGAGGGATCACTACTACCCTGTGGGTGGGAGTGCAAACTCATTCAACCACTATGGAAAGCAGTATGGCAGTGCCTCAAAATGCTAAACATAGACCTCCCCTATGACCCAGCAATTCCACTACTTGGCATTTACCCAACCATACAGAAACTAGGGCATACTAAATCCACTACCACAACAATGTTCATTGCAGCATTATTCACCATAGCAAAAATATGGAACCAACCTAGATGTCCCTCAGTTGATGAGTGGATCAACAAGTTGTGGTCTTTGTACACAATGGAATTCTATGCTGCTGTCAGAAAAAATGACATCGCCCCATTTGTTAGGAAATGGAAAGTCTTAGAAAAAATCACATTAAGTGAAGTAAGCCATACTGAAAGGAACTTAGGCTCAATGGTTTCTTTCGTTTGTCATAATCAGTAGAAACCTTGGGCTCTACTAGCAGAGACCTGCATTAGAGAAAAAGCTTGATACATAAGGCCATATAGTATGAAGCTAATTGAAAGGACCTCCAGGATACTGAAACAAAAGCCAATAATGGATGATTGTTGTCCTTAATGTACTATGTTATCTCTCATCTCCTTTGCTGTCCCTTGGTTATCTCATATTGTTACAGTATCTCACTTTGTTATCTGATATATTGGATTTATTTGTATTTGGTTATTTGAAATTTGATAGGTAAGGGGGGAAAACCAAGGCCGGGGGGGGGATGGAGGGGATGGTAATGGGGACCAAGACATGTGAAAGGGTATCAATATATGTGAATTAATGCACCTTCTATCTGGCAAATATCATGTAACCCTTTTATTAATTACAATTAAAATAATCTATTAGTAGATAGTAACAATAAATCAATGTACAGGGACAAAATTTATTATTTAATTATTCAAGGTTTTAATGATTAGAGGGAGTTTTTATCCTTTTACTACATTCATATTAATATTGGTTGAATTATTGTATCTTATAAAATAATGATGCATAATACTGTTATGTATAGTATAATCTAAGTATATTCATCACTATATGAAATTTTTATATAGTATGAAAATTATCATTTCACATTTTAAGTATACACTTTTATGGCTTTGAATCTATTCACATTGTTCAACAGTCATAATGGTGTTCTGTGCAATTACGTTTCTGCATCTTTCACTTGCTGAGTTATGTTGGATACCAGTTATAAACTAATTCCTCTTTCTTCCTCTCACCAGTTCTTGATGAAGTTCTTCAACTTCTTGTGGCTTTCAGTTTAACCATGAACCTTGCTTTTCATTTAAAAAATGTTTTGTGACTAGCTCTGTTAACAGTATAATTTGACAAACACAGTCTCTCAATATACTAAGAAGTTGTTGGACTGGCCATGTGTCTGAATCACTAGCCTCAGCTACTGAGTGATCACAACAAGTGAAGCTCAAGATGAGCCTTTGTCCATGGTTGTTACCAAGGCCCCCGCCTCAACGAATAAGTGACATGGTGATGCATGCTTATTGTCTCAGGTACAGATGATATAAGTAGTAGGATTAATGTCTCAGGCAGATTGAGGCAAAAAATATGATGTAGCACCTGAGAAATAACTAAAAGAAAAAACAATGAGGGCTTGGTTTTAATTTTAATCCAAGCCTCTGAGTTCAGCCTCTCTGAGTTCAATCATATGCATTTCATTCCTTCATTCCCCCTCAAATTTTTTAAATAAAAGAAGGAAAGAAAGAGAGAAAAAGAAAAGGAAGATAGAAAGGAAAAAAAAACTACTTTTTTTTTCACTTCTGTGTCCCTTGAGAGAAAATTAGCCAACGCAAAATAGGCACCTTCCCTTTTATCATATTTACTTATTTTTTAAAATTAAGTTTGATAGAACGTTTAAATGTAGTGTTAGCCATGGTATTTCTGATGCCCATTCACCATCCAATGCTAATTTTCAGAAAAATCATGGTACCTACTTTCAGAGAATATGTTAGCTTTGTCAAAGGCATATCACTTCATGTTTGGATGGTTGGCTTATGTTAGTTCTTTGCTCTGTTTACCATTGACACGATTACTAACTTAAATCCTATGAAATGCACTACTGGGTATTTAGTATATAGTTCAGTATTTTATTTCTTTTATGTCTTGCTTTGCTTTGGTACTTTGCCTTTCCCTATAAAGTTTAGAAATATATCATGAACTTGTGTATGCACAATATTCTTTAGGATTTCATCGACTTTATAAATCAATTTTAGGAAATAGAAACCTTTCTAGGAGTTCTTGCAAAATGGGGTGCAATTTACTCCTAAATGGTGCATTTTGATGACTAGAAACATTCATTATCACAACCTGGGGAAATGCCACAGGAAATAGAGTGAGAATGTTCCAAGTATCTTAAGATTCTGCAAGGCCAGAGTGCCTTGTCTTATACTCCACAAATAAAGTCATGCTGCCAAAGTTTAGAAATCTTGCAGAGCAATCATGAATTCATGAGCATCCCATAATTTTTCTATTTAAAGAATATACCTTACGTTAGCAGTGTCTCAAATTTTTCATGATAGAGGTTTTGTATATTACATGTTACATGTATAACAAGGAATTTCATGCTTTATATGATTAGGATAAAGTACACTTTCAGTTACATATTCATTTTAAGCTATGAGTAAACCTACAGCTTTATTATTTTACCTGATCTAGGAAAGATCTATTTATCCAAAGAGAAATGAAAATATTAGAATACTGAATGACTAGTAGAGAGGTGTCTTAATGAAACTTTAGCTTAAATTATATAAAGCTGTGCAATATCTTAGGCCATTTCTCATTTGGAGTGATATCATAACATAGATTTAGTGTTAGTGTAAATAACAATTTATGGTGAGTATTACGTGTCTATCTTAAATTGTAAATTGTAACATCTTTATTGGTGTAGGTATGTACCAGATAAAAAATAGAATGTAACTTGGCTTTATGGCAAGACCTCGTCACTAAAAACCCCTACACATTACATTTTAATGACATATAATTTAAAATGCCTTTAGGAGTGAGTTGAATTTACTGAGAATTTTTTAAAGAGTAATTACTTACCAGAGGTTGTCAGAACACTTGTAGAGTACCAACCTTCTTTAGGGTAGATATTTGAGACTGCTAGAAATGAATTAACACTTCTACTATTAATATTTGATATGAAACCACAGTGAAAGAGATGGATGCTTATATAATTGACATCCTTAACATTTAGAACAGACTACTTAAATGCCAGATACATAATTCTGAATGAAATGTCAGGACCCAACTTAATAATATTTAATGATGTAATAAGACAGGGATGAACAGAAGTCAGTTTACATATTAATGAAATTATTTAAAATGGGCTTAATTGTCTCCATATATCACTATGATGTTTTTATTTTTATCTTACAAAGAAAATTTATATCAACTCTTCTACTTCTACCAGTGTGTAGATACATACCTTGTGCAGATTCGTATTATTCTAAAATACATTATTAAAATGGAAATAACAAAATATTTCGGTCAGCTAGGTACTTCAATTCATTATAATGAATACAATTCCTCGTTATGTTCTATTCTTGATATTTTTAGTCTTATTTAACATAACTTCTTTTTCAAAACTAATTCTGAACAAATTATTTATAAAGTGAATTGAGATGATTGAAACTAAGTGATACATAAAAATACATAGGGATAATATCTCATAAAATGATATGGCCTTAAACATTCTAAAAAATATAAATCATTAGTGTAATAGAAAAATAACTGGAAGGCTATTCAAGGCTATTCAATATATATTTAAAAATTAAGAAAAAATAAGAAAATGATGACCAAAATATAAAAAAATAATTAACTTGGTCTTTATTTCATAATAAATGTTTGGAGTTTGTTTCTCTACATAAACTCTTTCTAAGGAAGACATTACAGGGGCTACCTTTAAAATCCTAATTTATGTAATACTTAGATTTGAAAGAACTTTGAAGTAGACTATGGTTTAGTTTGTAATTTCCCAGTCTTAAATTCTAGCACCATAGCATTTAATATGGAGAAGTGTATTTATATTGTTCTTTTAATCTATGTAGTGTAGATACTTTAACAACTTTTGTAACTGAAATAATAAATCATACATTCACTTTAGACAATGCTATGAAGCAATGCTTGTCGATATGAGAATACAGTATGAAATAGCAAGAAATGATCCAAAATACCAACCAGTATCTCTTAATTATATATTTGGTTGTATTTTGTCTATGCATACTACAAAACAGTCAACCAAAATACTGATGGTCAATTTTCTGTTTTATATTTTTATAATGTAGTTTATAGAAAGATTTCCGAGTAACTTCTAGACATGGCTGAGGAAAAACTTCACAATATTTCCCTTCCTTCATATTCCTTTAAAAGTGCTTAGTGATATTCTCAAGGCTATGAATTAACTGCTATTGCCAGACATGGAAAATAGGAAGACATGTATTCATTCATCCATTTACATCTATTAATCTAAATAACTCAGCACTTGAGCTTCCTTGTGTTCAAGGCAAGTGCTCTGCCAGTTGAGCCACAGTGCCACTTCTAGCTTTTCCTACGTACTTTATTAGACTTAAGTGTTTCATGTACTTTCTTGTCTGGGATGAATTCAAACCACGATTCTCAGATCTCAGTCTCCTGAGTAGATAGGATTTCTGGCATGAACCACTAGCACCAAGATAAAGTTAACTTTAATAAAGTATGCCATTGTACATGATGTAATACTACTACTTTAAGAATATTTATGTTTTGTTTAATACTTAATTTTAATATTAGATATTTACATAAGTCATCAGTATACAAAAAACTTATTGAGATCCCCAATATTCTCTAATAGTCTGAGGAGTTTAGGAGTTTTAAGCGTCACTATTGTAATTTGGAACCTAGCAATTTTTTCCCCTCAGGAATTTCATGTACTCACCATCAAATAAGCAATGAACAGAATTTTTAAATCCTTCACATTTCTATGCAAGCATAATCTATGAACGCCTTTTTTTTTTTTTACCTGTACTAGGGTTTTAACATAGGACCTGAACACCATCCTTGGGCTTTCTCAAAGCTAGCACTCTACCACTTAAGCCACACCACCTCTTCCAGCTTTTTCTGTGTATGTGGGACTGAGGAATTGAGCACAGAGCCTCAATTCTAAGGCAAGCATTCTACCACTGTCCACACTCCTAGCCCAATTCTACATTTAATTTTATTTTTTTAAGTGGGTCATGGGGCTTGAGCTCGGCCTGGGTGCTGTCCCTGAGCTCATCAGCTTAAGGCTACCACCCTACCCTTAAGCAAGCCCCTCTTCCTGTTTTCTAGAGGTTAATTTGAGATAAGAATTTCATGTCCTTTTGTGCTTGGGCTGGCTTTGAACCTTGTTACTCAGATCACAGCCTCCTGAGTAGGTAGCATTACAGGTGTGAGCCACTGTGCGCGGTTTCAATTATTTCTAACAAAATATTTTATTTTATTTATTTATTTATTTATTTATTTGCCAGTACTGGGCTTGGGCTGAGGGCCTGAGCACAGTCCTTGTTTTTGTTTGTTTGTTTGTTTGCTTGTTTGTTTTTTTCAAGGCTAGAGCTCTATCCCTTGAGCCACAGCACCACTTCTGTTTTGTTGTTTTTGTTTTTGTTTTGTTTTGTTTTGTTTATTTCCTATGTATGTGGTACCTAGGAATCAAACCCTGGTCTTCATGAATGCTAGGCAAGCACTTTACTGCTAGGCAAAACTCTATCTCCAACATAACATTTTTATTTTTTGTAATTTTACAGTCTCCAATTTATTCTTTGTTCAAAGTAAACAGGCAAGAAATGGACCAGAGGTTAGATCCCAAAGGAGACATAAACCATTGAAGCTGATACTCTGAACCCAGGTTAGCAGGTGAAGATTCATGTGCCAGATAATGATTAATGTGATCAGGGGCAGTTGAAAGAATAACGATGAGAAGAAAAATTTCTTTGCAGATTATCTAGGGACCGTCCTTAACACATTATTTTTAGCCTCTTTCATTACCCACCTAATTTGCACGATTAAGTCACCTGGTCCAACTGATATTTTAAAATACTACTATGTGTTAGAATATATGTTTAGTTGGTTAAAACCAAATAATGTGGAAAAGATCTTCAAAGCTTCACCTACAATTCCATTCAGCATTTAATCAAAACTATCAGGTTAGCTATAGTTTGCGATTCCACCTGAATCCAGTCTAAGCCTAAAGGGAGAAGGCAACACTGTCTGTAGTAGTGGTTTATATCATATCCCCATATGACATACAGAATGCATGTCTATAATCTGACATTCTCCCATTTCTTACCTATTCATCTATGATAACAAACCAACATCAGTGCCTGTGGAGATGGGATTTTATTTCCCTAAATGCATTTAGGACAGAATTTAAAAAGCAGGACTTTTGCATTGAATGATTCTTTGCATTCTTTGTCTTTTGCTAAGATTGATCTCTGTATCTACTCCCCAACCCCTGCTAAACATTCTTAGAATAAGTAAAGAGAATGTCAGCACGTGAAATTCTGCTAGATTCCTCTCTTCCTAGCTATGGCACATGGGGTCCTATTTCTGGATCCTCCTGGTGAGATGACTGATATTTCTCCTGGATAGTATTCATTTCAACTCTGACTATTTAAGAATGAAGTGCAGAAGTATTTGGTCTTGGTACAAAATTTAAAGACTCTTAGCATAGTATACTCTTTCATAGGCTCTGAATTTTGGCAAACCTGGTCTAGGCTCCACATTTCAACACTTTTGTTCTCTGAATATTTTTGACTGATAGTTTCTGTCAAAACTAGTTCTAATACAACTAAAACGAACCTTTTGATAAGACAAACCTAAGCAGGCTGCTTACCATTGAAAGGGCAATAGTGCTTTCAACAACTTTGATAGTGTCTTAAGAATAAAACAATCCAAAGTTATAAATCTCAGGTAATTCTTTCAAAGTTAATATTTGCTTGTGACAGAGTAAGAATCATAGTATAACAACCTGGAGATAGGTACAGGTAGAAATATTTTCAGATGGAATAAAGTATTGATATTCCCCATAAAATAGCCCAAACTTTTAGGAACTTGAACAATGAACACACTGCTGGTGGCAATATAAACAAGTTGCTATTGTTGATTTCTGTGCCCCTTGTCTTCTTACATAAGTTTCTCTGATTTAGGGAGGGAAACGGGAAGCACGGAAATGGTGAGACAAAGGATGAGCAATACATCAGTGATACTTGCTAGACACTAGGTTAGAAATGAACTATAAAACTTCCACTGTGTATGTAGTCTGTTAAACCACACTGTTTAATCTGCTGCTGCTCTGGGTTCAGTTTTGTTACCTCACATTCATATATTAAAGCCCTAATGCTCATTGTAACTATATTTGGAAATTCATCATGTATGATAGTAATTTCTATTAAATCGGATTTCAAAGTGTAAGACTGATGTGATAGAATTCGTATCTAAAACAGTAAAAATAAGAGTTCTTGCTGCCCATCATATCAGGATGCAAAGAACAGATAATCTATGTGTTAAGAAGAGAAAATTCACAGGAAGTCATGTCTTATTTGAGATTTTTGTCTTGGACAATGTAGTCAAATACAGATAGCTCCAGAATATATTTTACCCAAATTTCCTGTAAAGAAATCTAGAAGTAGGAAAATGTCTCCATCCTTATTGTATCTCTAGATATGTAGATATGTAGCTATCTCTATGCTTGAGTAAATAATAAATGGCATTCATTCAGAATGCATGTCTTCTCATTTAATCTATTAGTATTTAATTATCCTGGTTTGCTGGCCTTTCTTAGAAAAGCCAAACACTGAACTACTCTGCTAAGGGACATATCTGCTTTTGGTTCCCTGTTCCTCTGTGCTAATCCAAGCATGCTGAAATAATTTTCCCCCAGTTTTTAAATATATATTTCAGATCATTTTGAAGATAGTTCTACATATTTGTATTGACTTCATAATGTTCTTTCATGGCACTTCATTCAAGCACTTTATCACCTCACTGAAATTAGGCTCCATTGTCTTGAGAAAATTGATCATCACGAATATCAAAAATTCAGATAATTTTTCTTATGAGTCATTATACCATATAGTGATTTTATTTAATTTTCTCAAGGTCAGTTTCATGATACAGATTTATGATCTACAGCAGTGCTATTTAGTAAAAGCTCTGAAAGAATGATCATATTTAATTGAAACTGACTGTTTTATCTAAACACACCAGCATTGATAAATTTTATAATCAAATGTCCTATTCAAATGTGTATATTGTTACATAATACTTTTTAACTCCCCATTGTTCCTTGTGTTTCAATTGGCTTATGATATCAACAGTAAGAAAGAGAAAACAGGCCTAGCTTGGAATCGTTTATCTTACTAAAAATCTATCTGCCATTTTTAGTAGCTATTAATGTTCATTCTCTCACAAAATAGTTGCACTTCTCTTCCTAAATTATCAATGTTGAATCTGAGGTATTGATTTTTAACCGGTAAAAATAACTTCAATGTATTCAATGAATTTCTATTTGGTTAAAATAGGACAAAAATTAATGGATACAGATTCATCTGTATAATTTAGATATAGTATGCTGACATTTTAGAGTGATTACTTATAATTTTTTATAATTTAAAATCTATTTTTATATTACAATTATATTTTTGGAACCTAGAAATGAAACTTCCTACATTTCATCTAAACTAGGTCTTAAAGTTCACAGCTTTTTAAAAATTATTTTGCTCACTGATTCCATTTACAACGACATTTTTTTTTTTACAACTGAGGGTTTTATTTTTACTTCCTCTCTTT
The DNA here is from genome assembly GCF_031878675.1 of Megascapheus bottae. Classification (NCBI taxonomy): domain Eukaryota; kingdom Metazoa; phylum Chordata; class Mammalia; order Rodentia; family Geomyidae; genus Megascapheus; species Megascapheus bottae. The sequence continues at coordinate 24,756,233 of NC_143521.1, forward strand.
ATTCATGAAATTGGGATATCATCAATCAAAAATATTAATATCATAACTAAGTCCAGGTCCTGAGTTTGTGAGGAAAATCATACATTAACATTTTGTTAACTTTCCTATTTCCTACTGGACTTAAAATTAAAAGGTAAAAAATGTAAATTTTGGTAATAATAAGATACATTATGATTATTACTTACCAAAAATAGTTTGGTGTTAAGTTGCATCTAATTAATACTTCATAGATTCCTTCACTGAATTAGGATTTGTAGTTTTAATTTCATTTAGAAAACATTTTGATTAATATTGAACCAAACATAAATGATATTCTCTCAAGAGAAAATTTAAAAAGTTGATGGAAATGAAGAGCAAACTTTTAAGTTGTGTGCTGAATTCCCAGAAGCAAGTAGGTAAGAATGTGAATATATATGACTTTTTATGGTAATGATTTCAGTAAAGCATCAGTAGTTCTCTTCAATGTACTGTTAATATTTCATTTGTAATACATATGAATTCAGTTTGTTAGCTTATTTGTACCTGCTACATAGGAATTTTTGTTCCCTCCTAGGATCCCTGTGACTGCTCTTCTCTGTCACTCTCTCATTTGTTTCTTACTCTCAATTTTCCTCTCTTCCTTTTCCCCACGTTTCCTGTATCCCTCCTTTCATTTATCTTTTTTTCTTCTCTCTTCTCTGTCCCTTTCTCTTTCCCTACCTCTATCTTTCTCTCCCTTTCTGAGAGCAGCTGGTCTTTCTTCTAAAATACGTCTGTTCATTTACACTAATAGTTGCTGATCACACATTTAATGATGCATTTGACTTTATTTCACAGCACAGTTTTATGTGATTACTTTGGATAGTGTTAACATCAGTGTAAGTAGTTTAAAAAGCTGAAAATAAATTAATCTGCCCTGTTAATTATTTAGAATGCTTGACAGCTCTGATCAAACATTCTGTGTCAGCTTTTTCTAGGAGTTTAGGAATACTTTTTTCCCCTCACACAGTTGGGAGACATCTGGAGGGGCAAAGTTATATTGGAATATTTGAAATAAAATTCGCAAACTCATTACTGATACAGTATATACTTGGAATATATGAGACACATTGTTCATGGAAGATGATCATTAGAATGGCTTAAAAATCTCAAATATATTATTAGGGTATATGGTCTCCATAAGTTTTGTAAGGAAGTGAATGATCATTCAACTAAAGAGTCCTACTTACTTGGTGATATATAAAACTAGAAGAAAATACTTTAAATACATTTGTGTTTAAAGTGCATAGGGTTTATTTTGTTTATTTATTTGGCTTTACTCTTTTTTGGTGACAGTAAAGGGTCTTGAAACCTGGACTGAGGCACTGTCTCCCAGCTCTATTTCTTAAGGCACTGAACCATAGGTCCACTTGCACCTTTTTTGTTTAGTTAATTGGATAGAAGAAACTCATTGATTTTTCCTACCTGGGCTGGCTTTCAACCTTGAACCTCAGATCTCAGCCTCCTCACTAACTAGGCTTACAGACATAATCTACCAGCTTCAGTGTAAAGAGGTTCACATGAACTTTACTTGGAAAATAAACATGTTAATTTATCATAAAAAAGACAGTATTTTTTAAATTTTTTCCTTCCATGATTAGTTTTAGGACTATACATTATTAGATACTATGATGCTAAGTAAATTCATTGAAATATGTATTTTAATTTGTTCTGCCATCTGTAATTTAAATTTTATGTAATTAATTATGGTATATTTGTAAGTATGTAATGTAAATACTCATGACTATTAAACGAGAGACATTCACCAATTTCTACTTAAGAAGATGCAGCTCATAAAGCTTATATTTTCCAGTGAAATCTGTTATCTGATATAGAAACTGAAAAATGTGTAAGTGTATATTAAAAGTCACAAGTATTGTACTTTTGGCCTGATCAGTGACATATATAACAACAAATGCTTCAGAGTCTTAAAAGCTGAGAGATAAAATTCCACATTAAATAAGAAAACTCTGTTTGAGATTCATTATTGAAACAGTTGTCAGTCTAAGATTTTTCAACCAGTGATAACCACTGCTGCTCAGTAAGGTCACTCAATTATTTAAGGAGAAAAAGAAAACATAGTAGTATCAATTGGCTTTTTTTCTGTTAACTCTTATTCCAGCACAAAAAACTAAAATATTTTAGAATATATGACATAGTTCTAAAATTCTTCACAGCTTATTGGTTTTCTCTGAATTTAATGGTGTTCATAAACAACTCTCAGAACATGAAAATTAACACCTATGTCTTAAATATGTTAGCATAACTGTCTCCAACAGTTCATTCAAAGGACAGTATATGCAGGGAGAATGATGAAATGTTATGTTTTAAAGGATAAAAACAGAAAGAAGTATTATTACCTCACATAGAATAGGAAGAATAGGAGTTCCAGCTGTAATGAATACCTTGTGAGTGAAGATATTAATCTTGAAAGATCCTACACAGAGTCTGGCTGTGAGTGCATTTGGTTGCATTTATCACCTTCATGAGGTAAAGATCTCCCACCCACACAAATAACATGAATACACATATACTGATAATTCCATGTTCCAGGTTCCATGTGCTATGTGACCTCATTTTGCTCTACATTGTGTATGTGAAGTTCTTATAAGTTGATAGTGTATTTATATGTAGTATATCATAGTGTAGTAAATCTATTAACATCAGGGTCTTTTGCTTGGTAGGCAGGCACTTTATCACTTGAGCCACATTTCCAGCCTTTTGTATTTCAATTATTCTTTTCAGAAGCATTTTATATTTTCCCCAAAGTGTTCTCAGACTATGATTTTCCTACATATGCTGGGATTACAGGTGTTATGCCCAGTGTAGCAAATGTATTTTTAAGTCAGTTCCAGAAAGATCTTCACTTTAAGTAGTAACTGATCTGTACAATATTATATATATTTATAGGATGTTCAACATGGTAAGTAAAGTACATATTTGATTTTACAGAGTACAAACATATTCTTTAATGCAGATTACATATTAATCACGGAACAACTCTAGCCACAATTTAAAAATTAAAAAAAATATATGTACCCATTTTGTCCTGTTCTATCCTCTGTCCTAGCACTGAGAATCAGAATTCGAGCCCAAGGGCCTTACATTGTTTGACTTACTTCTTTTACTGGTATTATAATTGAGTCATACCTCCAGACCATCACTTTGCTGGTTATTCTGGAGACAAAATATGAAGGATTGTTCTGCCCTATCATTGAGAACTCTTCTCTGATTCTCAGTCTCCCAAGTACCTACAACTGCACATGTGAGCCAAAGTTACCAGACCTCAAATATCCATTTATGACTACCAGCAAATGACACTAAAATAAGCAATGACCAAGCACCTACTGATCAGCTTCCCCTACATCCTTCTCCCCTTACTCTTCAGGCATTGGCATAGCTGATATAGCTCCCTTTTGTATTCTAGTTTTGGAGCATTGTATCAGAAATTACCTGAATGTTTCTAGAGTACCTGAGTTCCTGCATTCTCTCCCTCTTTGTCTTTCTCTTTGCCTTTCCCTTTCCTTTTCCCTCTTCCTCTCCCTCTTCCTCTCCCTCTTCCTCTCCTTCTGCTTCTCCTTCTTCCTCTGTTCCCCCCTCAGCCCCTCTGTCTCTCTGTTGCTCTGTGTGTGTGTGTGTGTGTATGTGTGTGTGTGTGTGTGTGTGTGTGTGTGTGTGTGTGTGTGAGTGTGTGTTGCTACTAGGCTTAAACCCAGAACCTTGATATCATGTTCAGCATATTTGTTCACTGTTTACCATCACTTTAGCCACATCTCCACTTCTTCTTGCCTTTGGTTGATCAGTGGGAAATAAGAATTGAGTAGATTTGTCAGGCGACTGGAATTTTTAGATTTTAGTCTCTCCTTTACCTAAGATTATATGTAGAGCCAGCAGAGTCCAACCCTTTCCATGTTTCTGAAGCAAGCTGTTGACTTTTTAAGACCTACAAAGAAAAAGATGAATTGATAAATGAAGAAATCTAAAAGTTTATAAATAAATCCTAATTTTTTTATTGAAGCTTGGCATTTCTTGTCAACTACATCATGTAAGTACAAGCTTAAGTGAGATTTCAAAAAAGATCATTATTACTTCTTCAGTATGTTACATTTCTCATTATGAGAAATATTCTTATAGTTTAGGTACTTTTTGATTAGTCATCTTTGTTTCTGTACAAGGCTAAGAATAATATTTAGAGGGTGAGATTCTTTGCAAAAGAAATTATACAATACTTGCAAAACCACATAGAAATATCAGTCCTCTAACCTAAAACAAGAGGTTGAATGAGTTGCATTTATTACACAGGATTAATGTGTGCTAATTTTACTAAATGAAGCCTGAAATTCATTGTGCTGGTGATCCCTAGACCTGCCATAGAATACCAGAATTTGCTGAGAGGTGTCAGGAAAAAACATAAGAAAGGAACTTGGATGTCAAAATAGATGCATTTTGCATAGCCTTTGCAACTGTAATTCACTATAACTTCCTGGAAGGCCCAGAGTGAAAACCTGTCTCACTGAGGAGTGCATCTCTGCTCTTGAATGACTGCATAGAAAGTAAGAGTGTTGATGGATAAAATGTTATTTGTGTGATATATCTAATGGTTTTACATATCTAGGAAAATGGGAACATTATTATAATAATGTCTTTCAAAATATATAAAATATATTTAAAAGATAAAGATTAAGGAGTTTGATATGAGTTACTTCTACAAGTCATCAGGATAATAATTAAGTTACATTATAGGTAGATGAATTTAGACATTAAAATATTTACAAGGTAATGATTCTGATACATCTGTTCATCAAAATTTTGCTCAGCTTGGACAAATGTTTTAAACATCTTAGTCCATCTCATTTCTGTATTCATAAGCAACATATCCTCTACGCTACAAAATTAATAAAACAAGTATCTTTAGAAAGAGACAATTTACTCCAAAGGAAATACCATAATGAAGGAATGGGAGGGTCAATAGGAGAAAATATTCTAGAAGTAATGTACTCATTACCTTACTATGTAACTGCAACCCCTCTGTATATTACCTGAAAATAAAATTAAATTTTAAAATGAAATATCATAGTGTTTCAAAGGCATAAATCATAATATTGATGACTACTACTAATAATAATAATCTTGTGATGCCTGTGCTCTTAAGATATTGAAGCTTACGAACTTTCATCCATGATTCAATAGTTTTGATAATGATTTTGATTCTAGCCAAACATGACTTATAAATGTCTGCTAAATGCATAGCTCTTGACATACTCCTTTTCAAACACAGCTTAAATACAAATGATATATAAAATTTTCAATTAGTTCCAACACAGGTGTGCATGATTTAGAATGCATCATTTGTAATATTTACTGACATTTTTGATTTCTATTTAAACAAAAGAAATTATCATATATGTATTAGCATAAAATGTATATTACACTTAATTAAATTTCATACTTTCCCTAAAAGTTCTCTCAGAGAATAATGGAGTTGCAGAATACATGTAGTACATACACCATGAACTACTTTTTATACATATATACCTACTAATTAGAAACAAGAAATGAAGAACACAGTGTATGAATCTAATATCATTATTATTTTTTTTTGCCAGTCCTGGGCTTGAACTCAGGGCCTGAGCACTGTCCTTGGACTTTCTCAAGGCTAGAGCTCTACCACTTGAGCCTCAGCACCACTTCTGGCTTTTATCTATGTATGTGGTACCGAGGAATCGAACCCGGGTCTTCATGCATGCTAGGCAAGCACTTTAACCACTAGGCCAAACTCCCGGCCAATCTAATATCATTATTATAGTGTATTGGTTAACTTTCATTGTCCTGTTTGGCTTTTTATTTATTTAGTTTTTTAATTTAAGTTAAACTGTAACTTGTGAGTTTTTGTTTCTATGTTTCTAGTTACTTGGTTTATAAACTTGCTTGTACCTCTATCATCTTTGAAAGTTTAGTTTTTTTATAAAACACATATCTTTAGTCCTTTCCTGAGTATTGTCCTTGCTGTTATATTAATAATCAATTTAAAGTCAGTTTGACAGAATATCAATTTGTCAGATTTCTTCATAGTGTAATCTGTATGATTTTTGGTTTGTGATTTTGTCTTTAGGTATTAGTTGGTTCTAATCTGTCATTCCTTAGTATAAAAATGCCCTTATTCTACCAGGCGCATTGGCTCATGCCTGCAATCTTAGCTACTCAAGAAGCTGAGATCTGAGGATCATGGGTCAAAGCTAACCCAGGCACCAAAGTCTGTGAGAGTCGTTTTTTTTTTTTCTCTCTCTCTCTCTTTTTTCCATGTATTTTTATTGTAATTAATAGAAGGGTTACATTATATTCACCAGCGAATCACTTTACATACATTGATATGCTTTCTCATGTCGTGGTCCCCATTTCCCTCTTCCCACCTCTTCCCTCCCCTGGTCTCGTTTTCCTCCTTTATCTATCCGACTTCAAATAACCAAAAATGCATATATACAATATATCAGATAACCAGGTGAAATAATGTAACAATATGAGATAACTAAGGGACAGCAAAGGAGATGAGAGATAACATGGCACATTAAGGACAACAATCCCTCATTATATGGTTTTTGTTTCTATATCCTGGAGGTCCTTTCATTTAGCATCATTCCATATGTCTTTATGTATCTGGGTTTTGTTCTATTGTAAATCTCTGCTAGGAGAGCCTAAGGTTTCTACTGATTATGACAAATGAGAGAAACCATTGAGCCTATGTTCTTTTGAGTCTGGCTTACTTCACTTAATATGTTTTTTCCTAAGTCTTTCCATTTCCTTACAAATGGGGCGATGTCTTTCTTTCTGACAGCAACATAGTTGCACCGATCTCCATCAACAAGATGTGGTACGTATACACAATGGAATTCTGTGTTGCTGTCTGTGAGACTCTTATCTTCAATTAACCACAGGAAAACCAGAAATGGCGCTATTGCTCAAGGGGTAGTGAGATACCCTTGGGCTGAAGAGCTCAGGGACAGCGCCCAGGCCCCAAATTCAAGCACCCCAAGACAGACAAAAAAAGAAAGAAAAATGAGAAAGAAAAAGAAAAAAATAACCCTTCTCTTTTTTGTTATAATTTTGTGTCAGGTTTTCTAAAAAATTATGATGATCTTTCCACCTGCAAAATTATATCTTAATGTTAAAAGTGTTCTTGTTTTATATGTATAGATATGTACTTTGATGTTTTTCTTTCATGTTGCTGTTTCTAGATGATATGAATTATCTTTTTATTGTATGAATTAATAATATTGTATTATATATTTTCTATTATGTGGGAAAATTTGGTCAGATTATTTCTTAATTGAGAGCAGGCATTGATATGTTTCATCTCTTGCAAGCTGAGTGCTTATTATGAATCAAGAGTCACGATGAGGGGGCTATGTAAATCTCATTTACAATATCTTTCATTTTCATAATTGATTATATTCTCTTCTATTTATAAGGGTTTGTTCTTGGCAATCTAGAATGTTTCTTGCTCTCATTAGGAATTTCTTAAAGATTAACTTTGATCTACAAATTTATGTGTATTTCTTTTTTTCTGTGTATTTATCACTAAATATAAACCACACTACACTAGCCATACCTAATATTGTACTGTTGAAATAAAGTTAGTTAGAATTGAAACAGACATCTGAGACAAATTTAGGTTTATCCTCACAGAGATCAGGGTATAATTACCATGAATGTCTATATAATAACAATATTGGAAGTGTATGAGAGATTTCAATTAGAAGATCAATTTGGGAACAAATTAAGAATAATGATGATAAATATATCATGTGATAATATTTATAATCAAAATGGAATATAATTAAGATTTAACATAGCATAGGGTATATTTCATGCTAAGAAGTACCAAGAAATCTTATTATATCAAGTGATTCCATAGGTAATACAAATAACCATAGAGATTTCTGATTTGCATTAGGTCACCAAACAGTATATGATAGACTCAGATAGTTTTGATTCATTAAAATGGAAGAAAGCACTTAAAATGTTGCAGGCTATTGAAGGTACATCAACATAAGCATATCTTATACAATATGATTAAACTGCATTTAAAGTATGGCAAGTGCTTGGGTAAAGAACAAATGAAAAGAAATTTAAAACATAAGAAAGTGGTAAGAAGTTTCTCTTAAACTAATGTTTATAAGTAAAAATGACATCAATAGAAAATTGAGAGTATTTCTTCAATTAAAGGATCTTGAAATTTAAGATTCCCGAAACCTCTCTTAATCTTATCTTCAGAGAATTGACAGCATGCAATAAAGAAAAAGAGAAGAGGAGTCATACTTTTCTAAGGCTTATAACATTCAAGTATTTTGCAAAAAAATATTGTTACAATTTGAGGGAATGATTTATTTAAAATTAAAAGGCTAGCCAGACATGGTGGCTCACGCCTGTAATCCTAGCTACTCAGGAGGCTGAGCTCTGAGGATCAAAGTTCAAAGCCAGCCTGGGCACTGCAAATAAAATATTTTATGAAGAGGAATTGCCTGGTAATGACTACATAGTCATGAAATTACCTGGAGATGTCAGTTCTAAGATGCTGATTGCCTTAGGTTTCCTAAAGACGAAATAATATATAAGAGTTGTAGTTAGAAACATGTTCTTTTTTTTATTAATTTTTATTTTTTTATTGTAATTACTAAAAGGGTTACATGATATTTGCCAGATAGAAGGTGCATTAATTCACATATATTGATACCCTTTCACATGTCTTGGTACCCGTTTCTCTCCCCCCCTACACCCCACACCCGTCTTGGTTTTCCCCCCTTCCCTATCAAATTTCAAATATCCAAATACAAATAACTTCAATATATCAGATAACAAAGTGAGATACTATACCAATATGAGATAACCAAGGGACAGCAAAGGAGATGAGAGACAACATAGTACATTAAGGACAACAATCATTCATTATATGGCTTTTGTTTCACTATCCTGGAGGTCCTTTCAATTAGCTTCACATTATATGTCCTTATGTATCAAGATTTTGCTCTATTGCAAATCTCTGCTAGTACAACCGAAGGTTTCTACTGATTATGACGAATGAGGGAAACCATTGAGCCTAAGTTCCTTTGAGTCTGGCTTACTTCACTTAATATGATTTTTTCTAAGTCTTTCCATTTCCTATCAAATGGGGCAATGTCATTCTTTCTGACAGCAGCATAGAATTCCATTGTGTACAAATACCACAACTTGTTGATCCACTCATCAACTGAGGGACATCTAGGTTGGTTCCATATCTTTGCTATGGTGAATAGTGCTGCAATGAACATTGTTGTGCTAGTGGGTTTAGTATATCCTTGTTTCTGGATGGTTGGGTAAATGCCAAGTAGTGGAATTGCTGGGTCATAGGGGAGTTCTATGTTTAGCATTTTGAGGCACTGCCACACTGCTTTCCATAGTGGTTGAACGAGTTTGCACTCCCACCAACAGTGTAGTAGTGATCCCTCCTGGCCACATCCCCTCCAGCATCTGTTGTCATTCGTTTTCCTGATCCTGGCCATTCTAGCTGGAGTGAGGTGGAATCTTAGAGTTGTTTTGATTTGCATTTCTTTTATGACCAGAGATGTTGAGCATTTCTTCATGTGTCTATAGGCCATTTTTGTTTCTTCTTCAGAGAAGACTCTCTTTAAGTCTTTGGCCCATTTTTTAATGGGATGGTTGTTACTTTGGAGGTTAGTTTTGGAGTGATTCAATTTTTTGAGTTGTTGATATATTTTAGATATGAGGCCTTTGTCCGTTGTTTGGTTGGTGAAGATCTTCTCCCACTCTGTAGGCTTCCTGATTAGTTTACTAGCTATGTCCTTTGCCATACAAAAGCTCTGCAGTTTAATGCAGTCCCACTTATCCAGCCTTTCTCTGATTTGTTGTGATTCTTGGTCCTTATTAAGAAAGTTTTGACCTGTGCCAAGGAGGCCTAGTGTATCTCCTATTCCTTCCTGTAAAGTTTTCAGTGTGTCAGCTTTTACCTCCAGGTATTTGATCCATTTGGAGTTAATTCTAGTGCAAGATGACAAAGAAGGATCCAGCTTTAGTTTTCTGCAGGTGCTTAACCAGTTCTGCCAGCACAACTTGTTGAAGAGGCTGTCTTTCTTCCATTCTATTTTTTTGGCTCCCTTGTCAAAGATTAGGTGGCCATAGGTCTGTGGTTTAATATCTGGGTCCTCAGTTCTATTCCATTGGTCTTCAGGCCTGTTCCTGTGCCAGTACCAAGCTGTTTTGAGAATTATAGCTCTGTAATAGAGTCTAAAGTTTGGAATTGAAATTCCTCCAGCGCTGTTCTTTCTGCTAAGAAGTGTTTTGGCTATACGGGGTCTTTTATTATTCCATATGAAATTTTGGATTGCCTCTTCTATTTCTTTAAAGAATGACATTGGGATGTTGATGGGTATTGCATTGAATTTGTAGATAGCTCTTGGCAAGATTGTCATTTTCACAATGTTGATTCTTCCAATCCAGGAGCATGGGAGGTTTTTCCATTTCCTTAGTTCTGCTTTAATTTCCTTTTTTAGGTTTTTAAAGTTTTCGTCAAAAAGGTCCTTTACATTCTTAGTTAAGCTAATTCCTAGGTACTTTATTTTCTTTGAGGCTATTGTGAAAGGAGTTTCTTTCCTGATTATTGCCTCGTTCCTCTCACTGTTGGCACAGAGGAAAGCATTTGATTTTTGAGGGTTGATTTTATAGCCTGCTACTCTTCCAAAGCTTTGAATCAGCTCACGGAGCTTGGGAGTAGAGTCTATAGGATTCTTTAAATACAGAATCATGTCATCTGCAAAGAGGGATAGTTTTACTTCCTCTTTCCCTACTTGGATCCCCTTTATGCTTGCTTCTTGCCTTATTGCACTAGGCATTCTAGTACTATGTTAAAGAGGAGTGGAGAGAGTGGGCATCCTTGTCTCGTTCCTGATTTTAGAGGGAATGGCTTTAGATTTTCACCATTAAGTGTAATACTAGCAGTAGGTTTCTCATACACAGCCTTTATTACATTGCGGAATGTTCCATGGATTCCTAGTTTCTTCAGAGCTTTTAACATAAAGGGGTGTTGGATCTTGTCAAATGCCTTTTCCGCGTCTATTGAGACAATCATGTGATTTTTGTCCTTGCTCCTGTTGAGGTGTTGATTTATATTAATTGATTTGCGTATGTTGAACCAGCTTTGCCTCCCTGTGATGAATCCAGTTTGATCATAGTGTATAATTTTTTTGATGAGTTGTTGTAGACGGTTGGCCAGTATTTTGTTGAGAAGTTTTGCATCGATGTTCATCAAAGATATAGGTCTATAGTTCTCTTTCTTTGATGAATCTCTGTCTGGTTTGGGGATGAGGGTTATACTGGCTTCATAGAATGAGTTTGGTAAGGAACCTTCATTTTCAATTTTGTTGAAGAGCTTGAGGAGTATTGGTGTGAGCTCTGATTTGAAGGCCTTATAGAATTCAGCTGTGAATCCATCTGTCCCTGGGCTTTTCTTAGGTGGAAATTCTCTAATTGCCATTTCTATTTCAGAGCTTGAAATAGGCCTGTTGAGTTGGCTTAGTTCTTCTTGGTTCAGTGTGGGTATGTTAATATTGGCTAGGAATTCATCCATTTCCTCTAGATTCTCAAATTTGTTGGCATAAAGGTTTGAGAAGTATTCCCTCATGATATTCTGGATCTTGGTAATTTCTGTCGTGATATTACCATTTTCATCTGCGATTTTGTTTATTTCGATATGCTCTCTTCTTTTTTTGGTAAGATTTGCTAAGGGCTTGTCAATTTTGTTAATTCTTTCAAAGAACCAACTCCTTGTTTTGTTGATTCTTTCTATAGTTTTTTGGGATTCCAAATCATTTAATTCTGCTTTGATTTTAATTATTTGCTTTCTTCTACTGGGATTAGGGTTGGTTTGTTGCTCTTTTTCCAGGAGCTTAAGGTGAGACATTAACTTGTTGGTTTGCAATTTTTCCAACTTGTTGTTGTAGGCACTCAGAGCTATAAATTTTCCTCTGAGTACTGCCTTTGCTGTGTCCCAAAGGAGTTGGTATTTTGTGTGCTCCTTACTGTTAAATTTCATAAACTGTTGGATTTCTGTTCTGATCTCTTCGATGACCCATTGGTGATTCAACAATGTGTTGTTCAGTCTCCATGAGTTACAGGGTTTTCGTTGGTGGAGATGTGTGTTCAGTTCCAGTTTGATGCCTTTGTGGTCTGAGAGTGTGCATGGAATAATTTCTGTGTTAGAAACATGTTCTTATTGTGCCCCCAAACAGATCTCTTAATATAATAATTCCACAAAATATTATTGAAACTTTTAAAACCTATGAAACACAGAAATGTAATATGTTAAAAATTTAAGCAAAATTATGATTGCATTTATTTTTTTGATGTTGACATTTTATATTTAACAGTAGAGTTATTGTTCAACCATGAGATAGTGACATACCCTATGGGAGGTCTGTGTCTTATATACTATGCATGTACAGGTAATCTTTTGAAATGCCTGCAAAATTCCAAAATTGTCTTTCTCAAATATGTTTGGATAAGGGAGTGTAGAGTCTTAGCACAGAGGAATGCTATAGCTCCAGCTCATGTTAGTCACTAACAGCATGGTCTGGACTGGACACATTATCATCTAAGGCTCAATATGAAGGTCTTTACAGGATGACCACCAGTCTAACACTGACATTTAGATAGAAGAGAACAAACACTTGGTAAGCTTAATTGTGCTAAGAAAAGTTTTTTGCATTATAAGTTGACAAATATGTAGATAAATCCTCGATTCACTTCTAGTTCCTGTCACCTCATGTGTTGATTCAATTAAAAATGTTGTACACATTATGAGATAATGACATGTCAAAAATGGTATTTGTTAAGCCCAAATGAAGTGATAAATTGTGATTGTATGAAGCTCATTCCTGTGACTACTAGGACACAATTGAAGAGTAATTACAAATACATGTGCACACCTGGACTGACTACATGTAATTGATTAGGTTATCAAAAAAGTTAACAGATGAACTATTATCTGAATGATTGTTAGTCTCAAGTTTCCTGTGTATATATTATAAGATATGTCCATATATAATTACAGTTAAATAATGTTGCAATTTCTGCAATACTTAGAGTGGCTTCTTTAATATTGATGGTAGCACAAGATTCCAAAGCTCACAGTGAAACCTCATATTTTATAGTCTATCATCCTGGATTATGTTTTCATTTGTCTCTTCTTCCTTCATCTTCTTTCATGGTTTAACAGTTTTTAGTGCACAGAACTTTCCCTGTTTGAATTCATCACTGGATCTTTCGTGTATTGAAATTGATATTGAATGAGTGCTTGTTTTATATTTTTTCAGATAATTGATACTTAATGTGTAGCAATAATACTAAATGTTATGTGGGCTCAATCTGACTTGCCTAATGACTCTGATTAGAACTGCCAGCCCTATATAAGATAGAAATGGCAAGAATGGGTTAACCATATCTTTTTCCTGAACTTAGAAATTAGCCTTTCTTTTTTTCACTATTATTTCTAACAGAGATGAGGGGTTCTCAAATATATCTGGTATTGGGTTGAAGTATCTCCTTTCTACAACTACTCAAAGAGGAATTGAATGAACATTTCTGGTATTTGTGAATTTCCTTTTTTTCTGCATCTGTTGAAATGACCACATGACTCTTGCCTTCCCTCCTCTTCTGGAGGCTCATTCTGTTAATATGAAATTCATTCTTGTGAGTTTGCATAGTCAATGCCATCTTTTCCTCCTACTGATAAAACTTACTTGCCAGTGGTGTATAATCCTTTTGATTTACTGTTTAATTTGTTTTGCTGGTATTTTATTGAAAAATTTGTATCTATGCCTATCAGAGATTTGGGGCCAGTATTTTTCTTTCTTTAGCATTGGCATCGGCATACTACTGGCTTCTGAAAAGGACTTTAAAAGATTTTCCTTGTCTCAATTTTTACAAGTGTAACTAGGAACACTATATACACATGTTCACTTGTAATCAACCTGCATTGCTGATTATGTTGCTGTACCTTATTTAAGGTACACACTAGTTCACACTAGTTTTCCATCTCTCTCCTTCCAATTGGGAAGCAAAAAAATAACATTGTTTTTAGTGAAACCAACAATGAAGCCCTGGACAGTATTTCTTTCTATCTGTGAATGTGTGGCTCTCCATCTCTCACTCTGTTGTACCCAATTAAGGATGAGTATTAACTCTCATCTTTCTCATCTAATTTAATTACAGGCATATGGTATCCAGCAAACTAGGGGATAATCAGACCAGTCAGGTTGTTATCCAGTCCTAGATGTACTTTCTGTAACAAACTATACTCCCTTGAATAGCCTCTGAAAACCTTAACATTTTCTCTGAGGCATACATTGACAGGGCTTTGAAACTGAATTCCATTGTCATCTTTTGTCTGGTAAATAATAATGAGCATGGTTTCCTTTCTCTCAAATCTCTCTTCTTATTATTTGTTGATAGGCATTCTAAGACCCAGGAACCATACTTCTGGGAACTGGAATCACTAAGAGGACCAATATTCTTTTTGAACAGCTTGATAGAACTGGGCAATCATAGATTTGCTCCTATTATTTGAGTCTGGGCTTTCATTGAGTGGAGACTTGTTACTGATTCAATCTTTAAGTCATTATTAGACTTTCTAACTTTTCTATGTCTTTATGATTTAGTTTTAGTCCTTTGATATGTGTCCAAAAATACATCAATTTATTGTAAGTAATCCAATTTGTTGACATTTATTGTTCATGGTCTCATGATTCAGTGTAGTTCTCTGCTACACTTTTCACTTTTATCTTTTTTCTGACTGTACTTGAGTTTTCTTTCTTAGTATAGCTAAAGATTTGCAAACTTCCTTCAACAAAGAATCCCAGTTTAAACTTTCTGTTCTTCTCTAAACTCTATTGCTGCTTTATACAATGAGCATCTTCGCATTAGTCTTTCTACTGATAAATTTGAGCATAGTTATTTCATCTTTACGTTCATTCTTGTTATTCATATTTTTATTTCTTATGCTTCTCTTTTACTTTTTGGTCTTTCCTCACTTTTCTTACCATCAGGTAAATTTTCTTAGCATATAAGGTATTTAATTGTGAAGTATCCATATATACATGCTATGTATATTGGTATGACTGTGTGCCTTATCACACTCCCCTATCCTCCTTCTCTTCTTCAAAACAACTCAACAAGCTTAATTTTCTGTTTGCACACAAATATGATACTTAAATTGTTTGGATGATACTCTATCCATTTACCTTTCTTACTAACCACACCCTTAACAAGAGATGCTTAACATCTCTCATTTTTGTGTATGCTAATTTGTAACAGGTGCTATACTGTGAAATTTTATACATGCCAATGCATACACAATTCTTCAAGGAGATTTATGCTAGCTAACCCAATCTTACTGGCCCCTCCTACCTACACTCAACTATTCAAATGCTGTCAGTAAGAGTCACACAAAAACAACACAAAACACATACTACATGTACGTGTGTGCTTCACACACACACACACACACACACACACACATATATACGTTACAAATTTAGTTTAAAGGTCTGTGTATCATATAGATAATCTGTTACAGGTGTAAACATATGTACACTTTTTAAGTTATGTACCAACATACAAAAATACAAGTTTGCTCCTCTTATCTTGGTTAGCTTTGCTTCACAGGATGCTTTCCATCCCTTTTCTTTCAAAATGAATATAATTTCATTCTTCTTTTTGATTGGGTAATACTTCACTGGGTATGTGAACTATACGTCTTGATCTGTTCATCAGTAATACAGCATTTAGGCTATTTTTGTTCTTTGTCCCTTGTGATAATACTGCAACAAACACATCCTCAAGGGATTCCCTTGTATTCTGACTCACATTAGCTTATGATACATGATTTAAAAAATGGAACTGCTGGCTATTAGCCAACTTTGAAGAGATGTTGTTGTACTGGAGATGTTGACAAGATGCATTTCAATACTCATTTATTTCTAATGTCTCCATTTCCTTTTTCCTTCAACCTATAACTTGTTTCGAAGTGTGATTTTTATCTTTCCTGCATTTGTAATTTCTTGAACTTCTGTCATTTCTTGATTTTAACTTTCTAACAAATTTGAGGGGAAAAGACACTTCACAGTGCTATAAGTACAAAATACCTGGGTATCTAATTTATGTGTTCATTTCTCATCAAAATTTAAAACATCCTAACCTTCTGCTACCAATGGCTACATCTGGATTTTGCAAAGCTTATTTTTTTCTTTGTTACTTTATTTTATACTTACTCAAATCACTCTTAAATATTACTGGCAAAGACCTTCATCTTCGAAGGACTCATATAAATCAAGTTGAAAATATTATCCATAAGCTTGCAAGGATTTTTAAAAAATTCTGTAAATGAATAACACTTTTCGCGTAGTATTTCTATTTTCACTTTTGTCTTTAGTCTTCTAATGTTGACATTCTGATGTTGACATTTGCTGACACTGTCATCAATCTTCGATTTAGTGGCTCATTTTATGTTTCATCAAGTCACATCTGTTCTTAAAATTCATTTTGAGTAGTGTGTATTATTCCTAATGTCCTATCCAAATTATTAGAAGCTCGAATGGCAGTTTATATCATGCTAAAAGAATAAATTAATGCCTCATTGTGAAAAAAAGTCTAAATAGAATTGTTCCATCTAACACTTTAAAAATCAAGGCCCTATTTTTAATTTCCAAATAATTACAGAGGAGCATTCAATATTTTTACATTGCATGAGGACCGAGAGTTTCCTGCTTGTTTATCTATTATCTTCATAGCTAGTACCACTGTAAGTGCTCTCCATATATACACAGTTTCGGGACATAAATTAGCACAAGACAGTCAAAAACACTGCCATTTAGGCTGATGTGGGAGGAGTGTCAGTTTTAAGGCATTCTTTCTTGCTGCCAGTCTTATTTGGATGAGTTGCTCAAGTATCAGCTCTCCATCTTGCAACTGAAAATTTGTTAAGTAATTTCATCATTCCTACAGTTCCGCTTATTTCCTCTTCAGTCAGCTATTGTCAGAAACTCATTCCCATAATTCCACTAAAATTATTTTGCTATTACTATAAATAATATCCTTATGGTCAACCAATGGTAAAATTTATGCTTTGCATTATTTCATCATGGAAAAATATTATTTTTCACATTATTATACATAGAAAGATACTTCTTCCTTTTTAACTTGTTTATACTTTTTTTAGTTTCTAAATGCTATCATTCCTATGCATTTGAGATTCTTGCTGGATGTCTTGGTTGTTTTATGTTGTCTCACAAATTAAAATAGAATCTGCATTCTTACTCCTCTAACTTTAATTAGCTTCATATATTTTGTTGTTTGATTCACAATATATTAACATATATTACTATTAGCAACCCAGACACCTCATTTTCCTCAATTACTAGGATTGTGTCAATTTGTACTCCATTGTGGCACAAGGCTGCTCTGAAAGAGTAATTGTCCTTTTCTCATGTCAATACTAAGCAATGATCAGATCCTATTACCTAGTTTCTGAATCTGAGTCCTATGAACTAGCTTTTAACTAGTTTAAATTCTTACCATGGACAGGTTAAATGGAGTACTTCTTTTTGTTTTCCAGAAAAAAAGAGCTTAAATTACTTTAAAGAAATACAAAGTTACTTTCTTGTGACTTTCTTATAACTCAAACTTGTTCAATGATTATTTTTCCATGACAAATACAGCAAAGGAATTTCTTTTCTTCTAGTTGTCCACCTGACTGTCTGTAATGGAGCTATCAAAGAAATTGGGACATGATAGCTCCCCTCCCACTATTATACTTCCTGCTTTTCTTATTGCCCTCCAGTCAGTAGTCATCAAAACACTAGCCACTCCTATTCACAGGGGGACATTAGCATCATCCATGGTAATACCTGGGTTTTTTAGACACCATTTTTCTGGAAGATCTGAGTTCTTTCCTCCCTCTGTCTATTTACAGATTTTGATTCTCAGTGTAGCTAAGTGATCTGGACAGACAAAGTACAAATTCATATGCTGTGGAACTTGCCTATTGAAGACTTCAATGTTAACACACTCTGTGGCATTCCATCACATGGACCAGTGTAACAGTTCCTATTCCTCAGCCTATATACACTGTGGCATCTGCTTCATTCATCAGCATTGGGCTACTATACAGTTTCATTACTTCTGATAATTACTGCATTTGAGAAAATTACATTCCTAGTCAATTTATACAATGTAGTTCAAACAAAATACCCACTTTTCAACAGAAAAAATAAATACCTATTTAAAAAATAAAGTATTTCTGTATTTAGTTAGAAAATATACAATGCCAACTTAGGGAAAACGAAGATTCACTAAATTAATATATTTTACCAATTTGTTTAAAAATGCAGCATGCCAAAAGGCATGCTGACAAAAAGGTCATTTTTCTGAAAATATACTTGTAGGTATATCAGCTACCGCAAAACTTTTGGAAATTATAGCTTCATAAATAAGCATGGGGGTCTTTAGATAGTGTTGAATTTTTTTTCCATTCTTGGTTCCCCCTTTGATTTTAGAAAGTAAATATATTGGGATGTTTCAGCTGAAGTGAAGGTCATACTGAAACATGATCATATACCACTTGAGATGCATGAGGATGTAGACAAAGCAGTTTGCTTAAAAGGCATTACCATTTTAGCAAGGTCCATAACAAAATCTTCGAAGGTATGTCATGTTCTGTGGTTCTGTTAGTGACACAGGAAATATTTTCTCCTCTACTACAAAAGAACCAAAGTGGTTCTTTTTCATTTCTTTTACAAAATGGCTTGTAGTAGATAAAAATATAGCAAGGAAGTCATCTATCTGCAGTTACTGAAAGGACAGGAAAAAGTCAACTCTGGTTGCATCTAATTTTTAACTATTTAAAACAAAGTAAGATGAAGACAGGTGCTTGTTTTAATTTGCCATCTCAAATGTTTCAAAACTGTGTTGAGTCAATAAAATTTATTGGTATGTAATTATAGTACATACCCTGGTAGATGCATGGAGGCTTAAACTAGCAAGTATTTAAGATTTTAAATATTCTTAGGTGCCACAAGTTCATGCAAAGTTGAGTAATGCTGTTCTACTAAATCTGTCATTTCTTGTTGTGATATTACAAACACATAAATTTAGCACATATATTATTGATTTTAAATACTTATGAAAAGAGAAATAGGACCGGGAGTTTGGCCTAGTGGTTAAAGTGCTTGCCTAGCATGCATGAAGACCTGGATTTGATTCCTCGGTACCACATACATAGAAAAAAGCCAGAAGTGGTGCTGAGGCTCAAGTGGTAGAGCTCTAGCCTTGAGAAAGTCCAAGGACAGGGCTCAGGTCCTGAGCTCAAGCCCAGGACTGGCAAAAAAAAAAAAAAAGAAAAGAGAAATATATCTACACATAACACTGTAAAGGCCCAAAGCATAGAGTTTCAGGGAAAATAAGAAGTGAGTTAATGAATTTAATTTCTTTTTGAAAAAGTGTATTCGAGCTGGGCACTGGTGGCTCAGGCCTGAAATCCTAGCTACTCAGGAGGCTGAGATATGGGGTATTGGAGAGCATGAGATAGAAAAAAGAAGTCTTAACAAGCCAGAATCTGGTAGCTTAAGTCTGTAATCCTGACTATTCAGGAGACTAAGATCTGAAGATTGTGGTTCCAAGCCAGACCAAGCAACTAAAATACTTGGGAATCTTATCTCCAATTAACTCCGATTAACTACTCAAAAACTGGAACTGGTGCTGTGGCTCAAGTGATAGAGCACTAGCATTGAAAACAAAGAGGCTCAGGGATATTGTCCAGTTCCTGAGCACCAGCCCTACAATCAAAAGTAACAACAACACAAAAACATATTCATACTATTGAATAATGTATGTTCTCAGATAAACTGGATATCTGCTTTGAAAATGGTGTGCTCTGAAGTACATTTTAAGTGTACTCTTAAATTCTTACGTTTTCAAGTGCAAAGGAAAAGCTTATTTGGGATATAATATGCATATTCTTGATAAATATTTAAATACATATTCATAGTATTAAAATTAAGTATCACTATATGCTACCTATAATTTTTAGAACACCTTAAAATTTATGAGCATACACATTTTCCTTTTGTTCTATCAAAGTGTGTTAAATTTGTGATATTACTTAGACATACTCCATTTACCAAGCAAATTCGGGAAGATTCTCAGAATTTTTGACAATAATCTTGAAATATATGATTCACCAGATTCACATTTCATGCTACATTAACTAAAAGTGAACCAAGATTAAAATAATGATTATGTAAGCAGATCTACCTGAATGGAACCTCACTAAGTCATACCTAATGAGGAACAAACCAGGGTCACTTAGAACCATTGTTAACCCTTTTATAATGGAAAGGGTTCATCTTGATGTTTTTGTATTCACCTTTTTCATTCGTTTGTCAAAAAATCTACCTCTTATTCCTACAATACTCATTTTTAAGAAGTTATTTAACACTATGAAGCATTCTTATGCATCTAACTGGTAGTCTGATAGAGGATTTTTTTTTAATATGGTGTATGTCATTTCATCATCCCCTCTACATAAAGGGGTCAGTATCACCATCTGTCATTTGGAGGTAGTGTAACAAAAGTTTAAAGATCAGTTGAATATGTGGTCAGAAGTCTAGAAAGGCTCAGTACTTTTAGATTAGCAATTTTAGCAATTTTATCTAGATTTAAAGCCAAGAATCTAGCATTGCATTTCAGCCTCATTTAGATTTTACATTATTAATGAGGTGTTTGTGTGTGTGTGTGTCTTTTAAGTGGGGATATATCCTGTCATTCAAGTAGCCAAGCTAGAATTGTCACAATATCTCTATATCTGAATAAGTAAAGAAAAATTATGTCAATATTTGTAATTTGAAAATATACATTATTGCTTTACATTTGTGTCCTTTATAATTAGTCTCAAATACTGTTACTTTCAGTCTAGTTAGCTGCTAAGTTGATAACACACATTTTTATAATTAAATAATTATCTTAAAATTCAAATTATAATTTCAGTTCATATTTCAAATATTTCTAGACATATATATCTGATTTAAATTTCAAGTATGAATAAATAACCATAGCCAGAACCATCAAGATCAGCAAAGTTATCACTTTGGTATTTCTATTGATATACTCAAAAATTATATAATGATTTGTACTTCTACTATTCACATATTACATATTTATTGATATCCTCTATGTTATAAGAAGATAATCATTAAATTAATTACAACAGGGCTGGCACTATGGCCTAGCATGCACAAAGGCCTGAGTTCAATTCTTCAGTTCCACATATATAAAAAAAGCTGGAAGTGATGCTGAGGCTCAAGTGGTAGAGCTCTAGCCTTGAGAAAAGTCCAAGAACAGGGCTCAGGCCCTGAGTTCAAGCCCCACAACTGGCAAAAATATATTAATTACAATAATATCTAGTCTATGGATTATCCAATAATGTAGGCATAGTAAGGAGTATTGATAGACAATTTCTGTATACTTATCCTAATGATAAGGAGTAACTTTTTGGTTTTTTTTCTCATTTATTTAGAGGCAGAATTAATTGTGAATCATGATTTTATCCATTAGTAGGTCTTATGAAATTATTACAATTGCTATGTGACTAAATGAGATAATTTTCAGTTTATATCATAGATAAAATCCTTCACTGTGTCCACTGTCATTAATATTCTTGGAACACACATTCTCATATTGTTTTTTCAATATCATGCAATTATAAATCATTTCTAAAATATAGTATAAACAAACTCCATTAATGTTATATAGGATATGTAAAAATGTACGTACAAAATAAGTTTAATTTTATGATACTTTGAACCTTTAATATTATGTACAGTGGAACACGGTCACATAAATATGAAATGTTCCTGTAGGTACAATGTGTGTTAGGTACAATATAATCTCAGTTATGTGGGATAATTCAAATTAGTTAGAAGAAAAATATGTAAAAAATACTAGAAAATGTAATATTTAAATGTTCATTGTATTCTATACTCATGCAAACTTCATATCCATTTGCGAAGAACACCTGGAATACAAAGTTCTTGCTAAAAAAGAAAATGGGATTTCAAGATTACTGATCTGTCTGAAGTCCAAAGCTTATACAGAGATGATATGTACACTATAAAAACTAAATCATAGCTGTTAAATAAGATTACATATCCAGAGTTTTACTGAAATTATTAGATGATTAAAGTGAAATATTTAAATCAAATATCAAGTCAATAATCAAAATGTCTAAATACCTGCACAAAATTTTGTCAACATTTTCTTTTATGATTAAATGTCATGTATTGAAGGATTCTTGTAATACTGTTGCCAAATGCAAACATATAAATAAATTTTTTCTAAAGCTAAAAATACCTCAACCATTTTTCTCTTCACAGTTTTTTCTTAAATATGAAAACTTACTGACAAGTTGTATGAAAGCCATGTGTTAAATAATAATTTCTACCTGAGTGGTTTGTCTTTTAAGATTGTCTAAATTCAGATGTGGTATAATTGTTATTCATGTGTGGAGATAATTTGCCTGGTGTTAGAATTTTAAGTATAACTTACTGATTAATAGTTCCAGACCTGTGAGGATTAGATCACAGGTACCAAAATGTAAATGCAGCAAGTAAAATGTAAAATCATAGATACATAAAAAATGTTTATTTCTTCATTTAAAAAGTAGAAGGAAAATCAGAAAACTTACAATGTGCTACAAAACTTTAAGTGCATATCTTATTCTTTCCTTTCATGGATTTCTCTCTATGTTTAACTAGGATAAAATGGAAAGAATAACAATATACTAACAATGTGACATGGTTTCCTAGACCAAGCAATGTATTTTGAATCATATCACTGATTCGAAATTCAAATTGTTTCTGCTTTCAATTATTTAATTATGAATATTTGTGATATATACTAGCTAAGTAGTTATGCTGTTCAGAATGACGATGGCTGTGGTAAATATACCGATGAAGTACGAGATCATGGGTGCTGTGATGAAAATGTCTGCAAATCCTGTGGGAAATGAGTTTAGGGATACGAGCGCTCATGTCCCAGCCCGGCAGACACTGCTGGAGTTAAGTTCATGGCACGCCTCTTGGTAAGTATACTTTTCATGATAAATGTGCATTTTCAAAATATAATATAACGTGACTTAATTTTCTGTCTGTCCCTAGAACTCTGGGACGCTCTGAACTGCTCACTCAGACTTCCTTTGCCTCACATAAAGAGGAGCTTGGCGAGGGGGCGAGGGGGTCAGTGAGTTGCATGGGGCAAGCCCTAAGCTTAATACCACATGGCTTCAATCCAAAAGGAAAACCAAGTGAGAGGAATTCTAGAAAAACACCTCTCAAAAAGAGATATGGAAAAGAACTTAAATGGGTAGACAAAAAGTAAACAATCCCAGACTTACTGACCTAAAGAAAGAATTATAGGGACAAATACCATGAGGGACCTTGATTCTTGGGAATGTGGACGTGTAGGATAAGAAGATATTTTAAATGGAAAGATAGAATATAACATGTTGTCAAATAGATGCATTTTTGGAATTATTTCTTTGTAGTTACTAGCTTATGTCTGCCAAACATTAATTCACTGTAATATGTACATATGTATATCTATATATTTATATATTTACCAGAACTGAGATTTGAACACATGCCATCAGCACTTTCTCCACTGGTGTTCTGTCTCTTGAGCCAGACCTTCAGTTCACTTTTTTGTTAGATTTTCTAGAAATTAAACCTCTATTCTCTTCATCATATTCTTCCAAGTAGGCATGAGCCACAGATGACAGGCTGTTTGGTCACCTTTGATAAACTGTAATGAATACAGCTTTATTAGCTTATTTTCGATAACCTCTACAATAACGCTATAGATAGATATGGACATCTTGTGTGCATGCTTGTTTCCTTTTTAGATTTCTAATCATAAAAACAGTTTATTTGATTGAATATTTTTGCTCTAGTGAATTCCAGTTATATGTCTTATGAATGTGTTCCTTTCATCCCAAATTCATGAGAACTGATATTTTTGATTAACAGAAAGACCAGTGGTACATGTACTTTTTTTTTTTTTTTGCCAGTCTTGGGCTTGAGCTCAAGGCCTGAGCACTGTCCTTGGACTTTCTCAAGACTAGAGCTCTACCACTTGAACCTAAGCACCATTTCTGGCTTTTTTCTATGTATGTGGTACCGAGGAATCAAACGCAGATCTTCGTGCATGCTAAGCAAGCACACTACCACTAGGCCAAACTCCCAGCCCAGTTCATGTACTTTTACATGAATAGGTCCTGATTGTTAGTAAAGAACAGTATATTATGAAACTGAAGCAAAAGTTGTAGGTCATAACAAAACTGTTTTAAATTAATATGTGTACATCAACAGTTTCAAATTCCTAAACCGACAAATCTCAGACAGATTGCAATTCAACAAGTTACATTTCTTCCCAATTCCAAACTTAAAAATGCTGACTCATTTGTACAGTCTAAATTTGTAATTTGAAAAAAAATCCTATAACAAAAGTTCAAAGTAAGCTATAATTCAATTTCAAGGCAAGGAAAACATGTTTTCATTTGCTAAGAATTTAATGTTATATTTTAATTTTGGTAACAAAAATGGTTTTAAAACAATTCCTATGTAAATGATGAAATCCTTTAACTGCTTTATTAAATAAACTATGTGGAATAACAAATAAGAGAAGTACCTTTGTGTCTAAATTGTTTTATGCTCAGTTCACAGTTTAAAGTTACCAGCCTCTTTACATATTAATGAACAGCTCCAACTTCCCACTGAGCCTTAGGAAGTCTCTTGTTTCCTTTGCAAATTTACTTGCTACTAGATGACTTATTTTAAAATAGCTTTGTCTTGGTAATCATTTTTCACTCTGCATGGAATGGGAGATGATTTCATAGGTCTATAAATTTTAAATGGTAGTTTATCACAGAGCATAGATTAGCTTTCATTTGAATACCAGCTGCTTAGTATCCAAACTGGTGTGTATAATCAACTTCAAATAAGGAAAAAGAATTAGCTGTCACTTTTATATTAAAGGAAGCATATAAAGATTTAATTTTAAAAAGGAACATACTATTGCACAATGAAATGAATCTGTAATTAAAATACATTATATTACAGATTTATAATTAACTATATTAAAATTACAAAGGAAAATGTTTTACTTACCTTTGAGAATAAATTGCTAAATGGATTTTTCCATATAATGATTACAGTACAAGGATGAATATTCTAATTACATTTCTATGGAAATCTATATATAATAAAACATTTAATTTTCCTTTATTTCATATAATTGCAGCATAAAACAAATTTAGTATTTAGATCATACAATATATATCAGATAATATGGCAAGTTGCATTTTAAGAAAGAAATCTGAAATGTTCCAGAAGTATATATATATATATATATATGTATATATATATTTATATATCGAAGAATGTGAAGACAAGCAAAGTATTTTCTTTTCTATAGCATATGTAGCCATGTAATAATTATGTTTACAGGTGCAATGCAGTGTTAATTTTATTAACCATACAAGACTTTTCACTCTTGAAATGGAGTAAACTGTGGATATTAAATTATTAGTCTTTAATAATAATCTTCAATCTAAGAAACTAAGATTGTTCAATATTCAGCTGAAATCAGGCCTTTTGATAACTCATCAAAGGTTTATAATTTTTTTTCAATTTGTTATCAAATAATATTATATTACTATATACTCTATTTGGAAATCATCAGTTAACAAATCCAACTTTAGGATATTTTACAGGATTTCAGATTTACATAATTATTTAACCCCAAAGCTTGAGTATTAGTTAAGAATCCAGCATTTACATAAAAGTATTGTTAGTCTAGGCTTGATGTCTTTCAATACAACTATAACTTAAATGTATACAATACAGTGTTATCATGGTGGCAAATAGTCCACTCAAATGAATTAATTCTTGCTTGAATTTGGCCTAAAATAGAACCCGTTCATTTACTTGATATATTTCTTTTCATTTCATTTTCTAAGGTTCAAAGTAGTTTAAATACACATTTGCCTTTGTGAATATGATACTTAACACATATCTAAGCTATAAGAGTATGTAAAAATTAATGTAATTTTGCAGAATCTCCAAAGCTAGCCATCCCATGAACTCTTTAGACTCCTCATCTTTTCGTAAATTTTAGTCTTCTTTCTAAATTCCCAGAAAAGATTCCATTTTTTTCGCTTAAACAATGGCCACCTCCAAGTATGATTTAAAAGCACACTATTCAAGAAAGTGATAGTTTTTCAAGCATAGGTAAAGGAATTCTCTAACACCTGGAATTAGGTTAGTTTGATGGGGGTTTTTTTTGTAGATTCAGAGTGAATTACATTTTTTTCTGGGTCATGAGGCTTGAACTGTGATCCTGGGCTTTGTCTCAGAGCTCTTCAGTTCAAGGCTACCACTCTACCCCTTAAGCCACAGTGCCACTTCCTGTTTTCTGGTAGTTAATTGGAGAGAAGTGTCTCAGGGACTTTAGTGCTTGGGCTGGCTTTGAACTGTTATACTCAGATCTCATCCTCCTGAGTAGCTAAGATTACAGGTGTGAACCACCTCTCCTGGCCAAATGCTCTATCTTGAACAATATGTTCAACATTTTTTACATTAGACTATTTTTCAGGCAAGACCTCACTTTTAAATTTAATATATATGTACGTAATTTTTGTTGTTGATGTATATCTTTTGGGGGTTTGAGTTAAGGGCCTGGGTCCTCTTTCTGAGACATCTCACTGAAGTCTAGTTCTCAACCACTCGAGTCACAACTACTCTTCTGGGGTTTTTTTAAGTAGTTAATTGGAGATATGAGTCTCCTAGGTCTTCCTGCTTGAGCTATCTTCTGAGCAGTCATCCTCAATATTAGTTTATTGAGCAGCTAGGATTACAGGTGTTAGTCATTGAGCACACGGATACACATGGTCTCCAGGTTTTGTGCTCAGTCTTAGTGTCTGATTTTCCTACCTATGCTTCACAGCTTGGATCACAACCACAAACCATCACAACCAACTCACAGTCGAGTTGGGGTACTTAGTCACTTTTTGCTCTAGTTGTTCTTAAACTCTGATTTTTCAATGTCTGCTTCCTGAAATTACTGTTATGGACCATACCACACATACTGATTTATAAGTATTAGCTTTAAAATTTCGCATTTCAGGGAGCTATGTTAACTCAATCAGTTAGATACTTTAGGATATGTTGTGAGCTTCCTCTATCCTGAAACTGTGAGTAATATGAGGATATTTATAACCAACCTTAGAGATCATTATCATAAAAGAATTCAATAGATATTAGTCATCTTTCTTTCCAGAGAAATAAATAAACAAAAAAATGAAATGGAAAATGTTTCCTTCATTGCTATTATATACATTATATTTTTTCTTTTACATAAATCATAATGGAAAAATGAAAATAGTATACCAAGAGATACATGATCATGAGTATATTTTTTATACTTTTAGTATTTATTCTGATATTTCAAGTTTCCCATCATCTTACACAATTTCACAAAATTCTTAAACTTAGATATCTATGTGTTACCTATGTATCTTTGAAATATTTGTAAATCGCTGTCCCTAAAAGAACACCGAACTAAAAATAAAATACATTTTTTAATTCAGTCTATTTTTTAAGTCAATCTATTTTTAAAACCTTAATTCACATGGTTTTTCAATCAGGTTTTGATATATTTAATGTAATAATAAAAGCTAAGCATACTAGAGGGTTGGTTAACATGTAAGAAAATACTTTATTGTCAATAATGAAAATGTACATATCTTGACATAAGGAACACTTGACACCTTTAAATTATAATATTTACAATATTTGGAAATATAAAACAAAAATAAAATGTTAAATATATTTAATGATAAATAAATGTCAATATTTTGTTAAACATATTTTTATAAACAAACTTATCAAAAAACAATTTTTATTAATAAGGACAAATAAACATTTGAAAATATTGAAAAACTGTGCCCATACTGACAATAATAATTTTCAATTTTTCTGTGTGTTATTTATTTATATTCTTCATTCACTTCTTTCTTCCCTTTTCTTCTTTCCTTCCCTCCTTCCTTCCTTCCTTCCTTCCTTCCTTCCTTCCTTCCTTCCTTCCTACCTTCCTTCCTTTCTTTCTCCCTCTCTTCCTTCCCCCCTCTCTCTTTCTTAATTGGATGACATCCTGGCTTGTGGCTTTAACTCAAGAGTCTGTGGGTTGTTGGGAACATTCTCCCTCTCCCTGAATTCTTAGTGTAAGAATGTGCCTGCATAGTTCCTTGTCCTAAGGGCAACATTTTATAAATTAGGTTAGTGAGCAATGCATGCCTGCTTGTGTTGATATGCAAATATCCTACCACCTGACCTCTTACCCCAAGCAGTACCCCAACCTCCATCTTGCCTCACCTGAAGAGGTATATAAACGCCTGTGTGAAAAATAAAATTCGCAGCTTGATCAGAATGCTTGTCTTGCTGCCTTCTTCGTATCTCCTGTCCCTCTCATTCCTCCCTCTAGGTTCTTGGCCCTAGTTGACGTTCTGCTAGACGGGACAAATGGCGCCCAATGTGTGGCTGGAGTGCCTGAGAGGCTGAGGAATGCTGTCTTCCAGGAAAACTTGGATCCAAGTGATTGTGTGACCAGCTCGGAGTGGCCCGCCCGAGACATCTCGGTCAACGCTGAAAGTGGAGACGGCGAAATGTCAAGAGAAAGGACAGGGAAAACTTAGGATAGTCCTGGGTGGCCATCTTTGGGGGTGAGAGGTGAATGGGCAAAGGTGCAGCTCTGGGT
The DNA here is from genome assembly GCF_031878675.1 of Megascapheus bottae. Lineage (NCBI taxonomy): Eukaryota > Metazoa > Chordata > Mammalia > Rodentia > Geomyidae > Megascapheus > Megascapheus bottae. The sequence continues at coordinate 24,785,159 of NC_143521.1, forward strand.
TTCCATGGTGGGACAGACCCTAGAGAGGGTCCACGCATGGTGAAAAAAAAGTAAGCTGGCATAAAGGCTTTTCATTTAAACCTGGTCAGACAGGCAGAGTGGACCATCTTCATTTATCTATCTTTTTCCTTGCAAACTGACACTGGAAATCTGATAATAAAATATGGGTGATATAACTAGTATTTCTTAAACTGCCACTAAAAATGTATTAAATTGAGGAAAAGAGTTTTTAAAAGGAATGTTTAAAAGTTTATCTCTGTATGATTTGGTTTCATGCTACTGGATTGCAATTGGATGTATTTTAGAAAAAGAAGGAAACTAAGTCTGTACTTTTGGTGCACTGATTATTGTAGTTCTTGCATTAAGGAAAAATGTATTGGAGTTTAAACTGTTATTGGAATTCTAGGCAGTAACCTAAACTGCAGAAAACAAAAAACAAACAAACAAAAAAAAAAAAAACAGAAAAAAACCCTGCCTCTTCTAAAAGGAGGCCTGCCTGAAGGCAAAGGGCCTTCCTTGAACCCAAGGAGACCTGGAGAAAAAGGGAGTGCTTGAGCCCTAGGAGGCCTGAAGGCAAAGGGAGTTTCTTGGGCCCTTAAAGGTTTTTCAAATGCAAATAAAGCCTAAAGTGTTAATTGTTTAAGCAAATATCAGTAAAATGTTTAAAGAACATTAGGAATGGGTTTCTGAACAAAATTTGAAAGTGAAGTTGTCCTAAATGTTTGTTTCAAGAAAGAGAAAAAAGGAAAATTAGGACTATCAAAATGATTGCTTAATTGCTATTTCAGCTTGCTCTTCTAAGTTACTTTATAGCAATCTCCAGCAGGCCCATGGAAAAGGACAGCAGATCCTAATTCAGATGTAATTTTGATCCTCACCAAGTTCCAGGTAAGATCATGCTTAGAGACTATTTCTGTGTTGACCACCTTGTTGCTTTAATTGGAGTGATGTGGCCTTTTGTAGGACTCATTGATCTGAAAACTGCAGTTTTGAGCCAACCCCGGGCAAAGCAAAGTCCCTGTGAGACTGTGGTGTCTAATCTGGCAGCAGAGTGCTATTGAGGCAGAGTTGCTTTGGAGCTCAAAGTGGCAGAGTGCTAGCCTTGAGCTGAAGAGCTGAGGGATAGCGCCCAGCCCCCAAGTTCAAGTCCAGCAACCAACAAAGTGAAATGCCAATGGGATGTTTGTCCCTGTATGGAGAGACACTACTGGGACAAAAGAAATAAAGCATCCACATGCAGAAAGCCTCTGCTTGGATGGCAGAGATGGTGTCAGATCCTAGAGTCACTTGTGGTTGGCCATTCAATATTAATCAGAGCTGGGAGGTCATAGAATAGTTTGCAAGCATGCCTTACTAATACCCATGCCTTTCATAACTGGGCAGGAACTTGTCAATCATCTGTGATAGTGGGTAGTTTAAAGTTCTAACTGAGCTAATTTTCATGAAAGTTTGTGGATCTGAGGCTTGTGTCCCTATTGATCTGCCTAGATCTGGCAAATGAAGCACTGTTAGAGTCGCAGAGATTAAGTTCCCCAGACAATCAGGAAAATGCCTTTGCAAATGGGTGCTAAGTAAGCTAAACTATTGTAGCTAAAGGTTTGTGAAGTTGTTAAATGTTGAATATGATCTCTAGTTTGGAGCAAATCATTGTTCCTGATAGCTAATCCTGGCAACCCCTTGGTAAAATAGACTAAGCTTTTTAAGGTCCCTGGTCAAGTACAGAGACAACGCCCCTGAGTCAGCTTGAAGAAGTTATAGAAGATGAATCTTCGCCCATCAACTCCCCTTAAGATGAAGGGACCAGAGTCATTTTTGGAAAGTGAGACAGGATAAATTAGAGGTATGGAAAAGAGTAGTAACAGATGTGCAAGAGTGGAGACTGCACTTGTGAGGAATGGCTACAGGTTCAAGTCTTGTATACTTGTCTAGAGAATCCTAGCCTTGTTTAAAGAAAATCTGGTTACTAAAAGTTGTCACCCTGGTATTCCTTTGGAATCTCAGCCCTATATTGTCCTAAAAACCAATGGGGTGCTAGCCTGTAACAATGAGTGTGCTCAGAAAAAGCAACCTGGAAATCATTGGGAGACTTCACCAAAGTCAGGCCTTAGGATAAGTTTCTCTAACCAGTTTGCAGGCCACCCAGCAGGAAATGTGAAGTTCCTTTGAAGCTACTGAGAGACAAGGCTGCTTGCTACACATCCACCTGATTCCACTACTCCACAGCCGTTTCCTGAGAGGACTGGAAAAACTCTTGGTGATGGGACATTCTGTGCTAAACTCAAAGTCACCTAGGTGGTTGCAGCCATTATGGTGACTCTGGATGGGTGAAGGGAATTTTCCATCCAGTACTGAACAGCCTAGACGTGGGAGATGCTAAATGGGTATGAGGACTATGGATCCTCCAGAGGAACCGTAATCCCCACCTGAGGGATACGCACCTGCAGATGAAGATATTGCCTAAATCCTCACCCCTCGCTTATTTTAAGGTTTAGGGAGGATATGTTGGGAAGCTTCTCCCCCTCCCTGAATTCTTAGTGTAAGAATGTGCCTGCATAGTTCCTTGTCCTAAGGGCAACATTTTGTAAATTAGGTTACTAAGCAATGCATGCCTGTTTGTGTTGATATGCAAACATCCTACCACCTGACCTCCTACCCAGAGCAGTACCCCAACCCCCTCTTACCTCTCCTGAAGAGGTATATAAACCCCTGTGTGAAAAATAAAATTCGCAGCTTGATCAGAATGCTTGTCTTGTTGCCTTCTTCGTGTCTCCTGTCCCTTTCATTCCTCCCTCTAGGTTCTTGACGTCCCACTGGATGGGACAGTGGGCTTTCCCTGAGATTTATTATTGTTCAAGGCTACTATCCTACCACTTGATCCAGAGCTCCATTTCAGTTTTTGTTGTTGTGTTTTGTGTGTGTGTGTGTGTGTGTGTGTGTGTGTGTGTGTGTGTGTGTAACTGAAGTAAGAATCCCATGGGCTTTTCTGCCTGGACTGACTTCCATTCTTAGTACTCAAATATAACCTCCTGAGTAGATAGAATTACAGATGTGAGCCACCAGCCCTTGGTTAAAAGTAATTTACTTTAAACATACAAACCCAGACACCTCAGGTTTTGTACTGGTTTATGATATGATTTTTCTGCCATGTCTTTCAAGTGAGTTTACTGAAAGCCAATGATGTCCTCACTATGTGAGATGGTTCCATGCTCAAAGATTCTTAAAAGTTTGAATGTCATGCCTTTCAAATGGTACAATATATGTTGTGAACATGCTTTCCTTGAACGCATCAAGATTCCAAATAAATTTTTGAAGGGACCCCTCTCTGGATTTCCCCCTAAAATAGAGGCCTCTTTGAGATCTCTTTTCCATTCCCTACAGGCATTTCCTTCCTCATGACATAGGAGTACTTGACTTGCTGAATATCAAGTTGGGGGCTGTAAATTCTCTCATAACAGAGCTCAGATGACAGGAGCAGCCTGACCAGGTGGAGCTACCAGAGCTCCTCCCCACCCCACCCCCTTTGCAAGTGAAAGAAAAGCTGCCTCCCCTTTCCTTTGTTGCTTCAGAGCAGTGTGCCAGAAGCCCTCTGAGATGATAGGTCAGCTCAAACAGCAAAGATGTCAGTGCTCGCCCCAGCCATCACTCAAATATGTAAAGGTGTCAATAGTTGCCTCAGCCATCACTCAAGTATGTTGAGAGTCCATTGGCCACCTGTGTATAGCCAAGCCCAGCCTGGTCAGTATGTTTCTCAAAGCTAGGCGTGGAAAAAAAAACACTGTTTAATTTCTGCTTTTTTTGTCAGTCTCATTCCTTTGATCATGGACCCTAATACTGTGGAGATGTACCCTAATAATTTTAACATCTTTTGGCTTGTAAATTAGGAATCAACTTCCTTTTCTTTAACAGCAAACTAGCAAAATTATTTACATTAATAGACCAATATGAGGCATTTTGGAATCCAGTAGAAAAAATTTAATTTATTAATACACCAATTAAAAATGTTTAACATAAGAACAATGAAGGTATTTTATATTAAAGCACTTTATTTAAACTCATTAAAGTTGAGAATAATTAATTTACTGTCATAAGTTGCTATCCTTTCCATTGATTCCATTGTTTCCATTTACAATCTTAAAGTAAAAAATAAAAACTATAAAAAACAATTACTTGTAAAAATGTATGAATGAATAAAACATTTTTTTTTTGCCAGTCCTGGGCTTGAGCTCAGGGCCTGAGCACTGTCCTTGGACTTTCTCAAGGCTAGAGCTCTACCACTTGAGCCTCAGCACCACTTCTGGCTTTTTTCTATGTATGTGGTACCGAGGAATTGAACCCGGGTCTTCATGCATGCTAGGCAAGCACTTTAACCACTAGGCCAAACTCCCGGCCCAAACATGTTTTTTTTTTTTTTTGGTTAAAAATAAATTAAATGTGTTTTTTTACTTTATCATTGAGATTAGGATGCAAAATGTTAATACAAGTATAAAATTGTTAAGAAACAGGACCCTATTCTAGATATTTTTTACAGATACCATTTGTAAGAATTAGCAATTTGTGTGCTCAGACTATTATTATCTGTAGTTAGTGCAGAAAAAAAAATCTACTTATAAAGAGAACAAAATGACTAACCTAAATGGAATCTTTCAACAATTATCAAGTCTATTGTTCTCTAAGTAATGGATTTTAAATTTCACTTTAAAGTGCATTTTATCCAGTATTCTTTCATTCTCTATTTGCCATTTATATTCAAAGAGGATTATTCTCTAATTTTCTGGGGAGGATCAGGGCTCTGTAATGTAATTTTAGTTGCTTGCAATTTGTTTTCCTATTTGTTATTTGAGAACATTTAATCAGTGAAAGACTGAAAAAAGAACAAATAGTTCTTTCATTGTATCAATGTCCTTTTTCATGTGGTCCATGATAATAATCAATCTTGGTTTTTGGTCCATATTACATAGGGCATTACTTGAAAATAGTATCATTCAATGTACATATTTGAATTGAGGACATACTTGAATCATGTTAGGGCAATAATCATGGCTTATATTACATCATTTTCTAAAGAAGTTCAGACACTGCAGTCATTACAAAGGTTTACTTTCCATTACATCATTTAATAAAGTAACAAATTCAAAGTTAAAGCTATACTTAAAATTAATTTTAACACAACTACACTTAAAATTAATCCTGTCATCTATCTGGCAAATATCATGTATCCCTTCTATTAATTTCAATAAAAAATATATGAAAAAAACTTAATCCTGTCAAAGAAGATTGGTGTTGTTTTTGATTTTTGGCAGTTATGTACTTGCAAAAATTTGAATGTAGATTATATTTAGTAATATCCTCAATTTATTATAATGTTGGAAGGAGAGTAGAAGTCATATTTTTATTTTCATACTTAAAGCAAAAATTCATGAAAAAAGAAAATAGTGTTATATATTAATTGTGTATTTGTTGCAACACTGGATGCTTTTATACTCAGTCTGATACTTGTGAATGAAAGGTTCCATTAAAAAAAAAAAAAAAAAAAACTATGGTTCAAAGTGTGATAACCTTGAGCTAAAAGCTCAGAGTCCATGCCCAGGCCCACATTTCAAGCCCCAGGACTGACTGAAAGCAATAGGTAATGTCTTCCTTTTATCAATAATTTGAAATAATTTGGAAATATTGATGTCAAATTTTTGCATTAGATATTCACATTAAGTTGATTTTTCTTAGTATGGGGTATATTTATGCACCTTATATAAATGTCCTTTTCTGATATGTCAGATATATAGACTATAAAGCGAGAACATCACTGAATAATCTGGTGTTCTTCATCAAATGTAGTACAATATTTGAAGTCTTACCTATAAATTGGATCCTGTACAATAGCTTACCTGCCTTCATTTTGTCAGAGTTCTATTTTAAGATGTATTAACTACCCATTTATTTAAGTAAGGTGTCAATCTAAACCCTGTTAAAAATGTGTCCCATGGTTTAATAAAATCTAGTTATTATCAGTATTAGAGGGGAAAAAAAGAATTTCCTTTCCACTGCACAGACATACAGTTAGATACTGAAAGAACTAATCAGTGAGTCTCAAGGAAATAGTTTCATTCAATTTCTTCTTAGGCTGAATTGGATTGGAATGTTCTCATGTCATGAGTTGAGTACATCATGTGCCTTATTATTTCATCTACTGGACGGTAATTTTAATAACTAGTTGGAAAGAACTTAGAACATGAGTACAATATTATTACACTATAACCTGACTAGTAAAATCATCATCCTATTCATTGTTCTAACAGTTCCTACATTCTGTAACAGATATATATATATATATATATGTATATTATTTTTTTTCTTTATACCATCACTGAATCTATTGTGTGTTTGTGAAAATAAATGATCAAGCAGGAATCTGAGGAAATATAAGAATTATCTGTAATACAATTCTCTCTTTCCATGGAAATAGGAGAGCCTTGTAAAACAGAGAGGAAAATTAAGAAATTGGAGCCGGGTGCGGTATCTCATACTCAGAAGGCTGTGTTCTGAGGATCGCAGTTCAAAGCCAGCCTGGGAAGTACAAAGCTGAGAGACTTTTATCTCCAATTAATCCCTAGAAAACTGGAAGTGGGGCTGTGGTAGCTTTGAGCTGAAAAGCTCAAGGACAGCACACAGGCCAGAGTTCGAGCCCCATGACCAAAAAAAAAAAAAGAAAGAAAGAGAAATTGGAAACCTACACCGGTAGATGTACATTATTAATTATTTAATATCTATCAGTTGTGAGGATAAAAGTCTGTTTTCAAGAATGTATTCTTTCTATAGGATCATATTTATGTTATATATTGAAAAGATTATAACAGGATATTATCCCTGAATAGAAGTGTTAAAATAAATCTAATTTTTAAAATGCATTAAATCCATGTTCTAGTGGCTCATGCCTATAATTCTAGGTTGTTGGGAGGTTTTTTGGGTATCATAATTCAAGGCCATCCCAGACAAAATGTTTACAAAACTCCATCTTAATGATGATCTAGATGTGTTAATGTGCATTTTCCTTATGTTTCCCATATGCAAGTTTTACAGATGTTCACAGTGTCTACACATGATCTTTCTTTCTACAGAGAAAGCAGAGAGTCAGGCTAAACATGAAGCTGAGCAGTTAGTGCATCTACCTGAAATACCTGACAATCAGAATGCAAACACCAGTACTGCCACAAACAAAGAAAAAAGAAGTGGATCAAAAGGCAAGGAATTGTATTCTAATTTATGTAAAATAATAGTGTTTATTGCTGAGAAAATTAAAACTCAGTTTGTTACTCACCAATGAGCACAGTTTAGATAATTACATCATGATTGTGTACACTATGACCATACATAATTTGTAGATCATATAATTGAATTAAGATAGCATTTGGGTTTCCTATGTAATTCCTAACACAAAGCCTGTGCTAATTACTCTTTTCTATATTATAAAAATAAATGATTACACTGTTTTTAAATTTTTATTATATAGAGAGGGTTATTTGTTTTTTATTATGATGGGAGGTCCTGGGCTTGAACTCAGAGAAGCCTGGGCTCTGTCATTGACCTCTTTGCGCAAAGATAGTGCTCTACTAATTGAGTTATAGCTCCACTTGTGGCTGTTCTGGTAGCTAATTGATACAAGAGTCTCATAGGCTTTTCTCCCTTGACTGGGTTCAAACAAGTATCCTCAGTTGTGTCCCTTTTCAGTAGATAGGGTTACAGGCTGGTTATCAGATATTACTATTTTTTAAATAATTATATTTTATGATAAGCAGCTCATCTGTAAAAATAAACACACTATTGATCAACAATATCTAAGCTTGTGACTTATTTGAGTTTCTTTATATGTAGCTAATACAGGCAATAGAAGCAACAAACTATAATATTAGTCCCAACTATAGTTTTTAAAATTTTTATTTGTAATAAATTTCCTTTATAGATTAAGAAAGCAAAATCCCTCAGGAGAGTTAGATATGTGGATATTACTTTGAATTTTAGTATACTTTTGAAGATGTGTCAAGAAAAGGGTAATACCACATTAAATTACTTAAATGCAGCTTAATGTGAACTAATTTTCTAGCAGTTGTACTGAGGTGAATCAGTGCCAAGCTACTTTTATATTTAATAGCTTCTGGGACCTTGGGATGCTCCTTCCCCATAGACCAACCATTGAAAAACTGAAAATGTTGCAGTAATTTTTTATTTTCCTAGTACAAAACAGAATTTCAGAACAATTGTTCCTAAACAGCAGGGGAGCTTAATTTAATTAAAACACTGACTCAAGAAAACAAGTATCATTGAATTAAGCACTTAAAAAGTGTTTTGGAGCTATGGTTTAAAAATTAATTCTGACCTCTGATTTAAGAAGGATATTTTAATAAATTTATATAAAATTATACAAAGCTGAATATAAAAAAGGTTTTAAACTTTGCATCTATAATGTAATTAAAACTTGGTGATCATAATCTGTAAAAGAAAATAATTTTCTCCTGTTATTTTTTTCTTACAATTTGATCCATGCTTTCACATGGTGGGAACAAAATGTTCTACATTTTTTTCCTAAAAAATTGATGTGGATCAGTTTAATATGGATGATATATCAAGTTTTCATGATAGACTTATTGCTGTCTGCATTGAAAATTCATATCACAATTTTTATAATTGAAGTACATACATACACAAAATTTTAGTCTTAAATTTTAGTGGCAGGTGAACTTTAATTTGTAACCAGAGGATTAAAAATTGTCCACTCATGTATGTATGTATGTATGTATGTATGTATGTATGTATGTATGTATGTATGTATGTATATATGTATGTATGTATTTTTGCCAGTCCTAAGGCTTTGAGTTTGAGTTTGAGCACTGTCCCTGAGCTTCTTTTGCTCAAAGCTATCACTGTACCACTTGAGCCATGTTGCCACTTCTACTTTTTCTGTTTAATGAGGTACTGAGGAAAAGAACCCATGGCTACACATGCACTCTACTACTAAGCCATATTCCCAATCTTTGTCTATTCTTTTCCTTTCTTTCTGTCCTTCCTTCCTTCCTTCCTTCCTTCCTTCCTTCCTTCCTTCCTTCCTTCCTTCCTTCCTTCCTTCCTTTCTTCTCTCTCTCCTCCTTCTGTCTTTCCATTTTGTTGTGTATGTCAGTGTTGAGGCTTGAACTCAGGGCCAGAGTATTGTTCCTTAATTTTGCAGTCGAAGTTGGTACTTTACCACTTGAATCATAGAATGTTTTCCTTACTGTTTGATGGTAAATTGGCATGAAGAGTCTCAAAGACTTTTCTGTCCTGGCTTGATTTACGCTGAGTTCCTCAGGTCTCAGCCTCCTAACTAGAGAAGATTTACAAGCATGAGCCGCCTTATTTTCTGTACATAATAATCTTGGTCTCTATGTGCGTCTATTCTCCTCTTCATGATGAGACATATTTAAAAGAAAGGCTCAGAAAATTCAATATGTTTATGTAAAATAGTATTATTATAATTATGCTTTTATTGGTGTCAATGCCCAAGTTAGACAAAAGCTTACCCAATGTTAAGATCAATTTTATTCAGGCCACTAGACATTTAACTCAGCATGACTTTTCAATTTAACAAACAGTAGGAGATTCAGAAACAGATAATGAGGTAAAAAAGGAATGTTAAATCATTCAAAATTGTTTTCTTTGGGCATTTAGGTTCAAAATGAAATAGCCTTAAAACTCTAATCAGGATAGAGAATGTGGAATATCTAAGCAATGAAAATTTAGGAACAGCAGTACAAATAATAACTTCATAGAAACGCATATATGTATTTTCCAAATATTTAACCAAATTGGTCTTACCTACTCAAGTGAAATTCAGAATAAAAAGCTACTCTGATTCAGAGGTAATGACATTTAAAATTATCATTTATCTAGGTACTAGTGGCTCACATCTATAATCAGGAGGCTAAGATATTAGATTGTTTAGAGACAGTCAAACAGACAGGTATATAACTCTTAAAATAACCAGTAAAAGAAAAATGAACATTGACGTATAATTCCTGTGGTGATTTGAACAAGCTAACCAACGGTCAACTCACTTAGTTCAAGTCCAGTATGATCAACAAATAAGCTTCTTTCAGGTCTTTATAGACTGTAGACTAAAGTACTCATCAATACTAATGATTCCTTAGGAAAGTATGTAGAATTTTAACATGCAGCTTATATTTCTAGCTTTCCCCATATTTAAGTTATCCTAAATGTATGTATTTAAAATTTCAATATAACTTGAGTTTTCATTGTAAAATATATCCTTATATTATCAATAATATTGATAATATGGAATTACATTTTCTTGCCAGTCCTGGGCCATGAACTCAGGGCATGGACACAGTCCTTGAGCTTTCTCAAGGCTAGTGCTCTACCACTTGAACCACATCACCACTTCCAGCTTTTTCTGTATGTGGTACTAAAGAATGGAACTCGGCTTCATGCATGCTAGGCAACTACTCTACCACTAGGACATACTCCCAGTCATATTTTTATCAATAGGATACTTTAATAACATGTTCTACACACGTGTATGTGTGTATAATAAACTTTTCAACTTTATTGAATAGCAGTGGTATCCAATAGAAATTATAATGCATTCAAATAGATAAACTTACTTTAAATATTAATCATATCAAATAAGTATATACAAATATATTAATGAAATATGATGGATTCAAGGGGGAATTAAAATAGTATAATTCCTTAGGCAAAATCAAAATTCAACAAAATAAATACCAATTAGTGAAAGGTGTAAGAGAGGTTGAATGGAAATTGGCATACTAATGAAGAGAAAAAGAGGAGGGAGAATGCAATTGATTTATATCCTACAAAATTAAGAAAAGTAAGGGAAAAGGTTCAGAGGGGAGTGATGGGTGGAAATGTTGAAAGGAGTGACATTAATCAAGATGCATTTTATTCATAAACTTCTTTATTACATGGCAACTCCTTTTACATGTACTTAAAGACCATGAAAATATCAAATAATAAGATCAAAATAAGAACAACATTGAGTTATTTAATGATACAGCTTACTTCATATTTCAACAAAATTACACCCTGTAATCAGGATAAAATATCAAGGCATTTTACAATGTTTCCAAAGGCAAATCTAAACACAAAATCATTTTATTCTGATTTTATGGCACATCAATTCCATTAGCCATGTTAAAATAGCATAGATTGCTGACTCTAGGTAGTACTTGAAAAATATAAAAAGAGAATAAGATTGGACTAGGAAAATGTTTATTTAATTTGTGAATATGTTCTTGCATGTGTCCAAAAAACACTATCTTAGAAAATATTAACACAACTATATAACAGCAAATGATTGAAAAATAACCACAGAAAGGAAATATGATAGAAAAAAGAAACATGAATTCATATTGATAAGTATATACAGACAATAAAAGAACTAGTATAGGGAAAGTACAGAAAATATTTAATAATGAATCTACCATACTACTAATTTTATATAGTGCAGCTTAAATATACTTATATAAAATTTTATTTAGATTTTTTTGATATAATGGAGAATTTTGGATTGAGCACCAACATTGTTTATAATCGTATTAGAGATATTGGATTTGTAATTACAATAGCATGATTTTATAAAAACATAAATTCCTGAGAATTTCAACATTTTTATTCTCTAAAGCTAACATCAAATATCATTTTGAGGAGAGATACATGTTTGAAGCAAAAATGATTAAAATGTGATTTTTATGAAGTATCTTATTTTGACACTCAAATTGATTTACAGAAAAATTAATCTGAGGATCAGAGGTTTGTAATCTCTACTGTCAGCCATATATGCCATGGGGTAATCAATAGATGATTGGAATAGAGAAATTTTATACACTGATACTGGAAATTTAAGTTAATACAGCTATTACAAAACTCAAAGAAAAAACGGATGAAGGAGCCTATTATACAGGAGTCTATAAGTAAATTAAAGCAAGCAAGTTGAAAGAACATTTTGTAGTACTAGTTACAATAAACAAGAAACTTTACAATAAACAAGAACACTGTAAATAATCATCAAATGACGAGTGTATTGACAGAATGTGTTTTATATACAAAAGTGAAATACATCTAGTCAACTTTCAAAATGCAATTTTTCATTTTCAAAATACTGCATGAGACACTAAGTTATTAGATCAAGTGAATTAGATTCACAAATATCAATATATTATGTCACTCATAATTGTAACCTGAAATGCTAATCTAGAGAAGTGATGAACAGAATGAGGGTTGTAAGACTTGGTGGTTGGAGAGGATGATGGTCAATGATGGTCAAAGAGTTATTGTTGAAAAACTATGAAAAATTTTAAAGTTTTTAAAATGTTCTGAAATTAGATGGAAAGTGCATTTTTCACGAGTGGTAACTGTAGCAAGTGATGCATATGTAAATTTGCCATATGTACTCATTCTAAGAAATATCACAGGACCCTAGACACGAAACAAGCAAAGAAGGATATTCTTGGGAGAGGATCATAAACGCACAATGGATATGTGCATATAATCATATAAAATAATATTTATCGAAACTAACTCTAAGAAATAAAAACGAGGCTTCATTATTTTTCTTTGTTGCTAATATTTTTTTTTTCTAGTTTTGTTTTGTAAGTTTATCTGTCTGGGGGAAGGTAAAGAGGATACAGAAAGGGTAGGACAGGCCGGGAGTTTGGCCTCTACCACTAGGGCTTGCCTAGCTTACACGAAGACCCGGAAGAAGCCGGAAGTGGTACAGTGGCTCAAGTGGTAGAGCTTTTTTTTTGTTTTTATTTTTTGCCAGTCCTGGGCTTGAGCTCAGGGCCTGAGCACTGTCCTTGGACTTTCTCAAGGCTAGAGCTCTACCACTTGAGCCTCAGCACTACTTCCGGCTTTTTTTCTATGTATGTGGTACCTAGGAATCGAACCCGGGTCTTCATGCATGCTAGGCAAGCACTCTACCACGAGGCCGAACTCCAGGCCTCAAAAAGAAATTTCAGAAAGAAATTTACTAATTATCTGATTTATGTATTTGTAACCCCTTTTTATGTCATCTTTACAATACCAATAAAATATATTCAAAGCAGAACTGTATTTTCCAATGTAAAATTTAAATGTAAACACATCTGAATTGCTTTTTTATTTGGGGAGGGGCATTACTGGGGCTTGGATTCAGAGCTTGGGAACTGTTCCTGAACTTTCGTGCTCAAGTCTAGCACTTTACCACTTGAGCCACAGCTCCACTTCCCGCTGTTTCTTTTTGGGGGGGAACTGGGGTGGGGTGGGCGTGGTTAACTGGTAATAAGATTCTCACAGATTTCCTAGCCTGAGAAGTCAGATACTGGTGCCTCACACTTGTTCTCTTGACTTCTCATGATGCCGAGAGCTGATGTAGAAATCAGTGGATGATGGTTTGTAGAGTTCCCAGCCTCAGGAACAGCACCTAGTAACTTCTCTTGAAAGACTTAAAATAATGTAATGCCATGAAAAAAAAAAGAAAAAAAAAACCCTGTAGAAGATATGGTAGATGATAATAAATCCAGTTCAAAGACAGGTAAAACCTCCCAGAAGATAGGTCTTCATTATTAGCCAAAAATACAAGTGCTTTTATTAGGAGAAACAAAATACCAAATTTTAAAAAGCTTGCACTTGTAAATGTAGGTTTAGCTCTAGTTAGCAGGACAGGAGCCATTAAAAAAAATAAATAGCTGCACTTTGCAATTCCAATCTGGAGGCTATAAGAAAATTTTGCTTTATATTGAATCACTTACTAATAGTTCTCACAACTTAAACGTCTTGCTTAGGTATTGTCTTTTAATAATTCTCGGATATCCTTAGAGCCACTTAAATTATTCATTTATTGGCTTTTAAAGTCTCTTTTCTATTCCTTCTTTTTTCAAGTCTCTGATGAGTTTGAAAGTACACAGAGGAATCTTCAGATAGCTTAAAGAACATATTTAAAAGCATTTTATAGTGCCATCTTTCTGCATTCAGATAAGAACCTTTAATACACAAATGAGATTTTTCTTACTCTGTTAATTTCCTCTTTTATTATAAGGTCTTTACTCAAATTGGCATGTAGGTAAACCACTTATTTTAATATGATCTTTGTACAGCTAAACCACAGAGAATACTGATATAACTATACTGTAAAATTTCTATTCTCCAAAGGCTCCTCCCACCTCCCTCTTTCTCTCTCTCTCTCTCAGTTATATATACATATATATTATATGTGTGTATGTGTATGCATATATATCACACATATGTACACTCATACATATATGCATATTTGAATATAAAATGTGTTTATATAATGTACAACATATATGTGTATAACATATATATTTATGTGTTTTGTTTGGGGAAAGATTGGGTATATAAAAGTGAATTTTCCTATTCCATTTTGAGTTGTTATCAACGAAGTAGCTACTTATTATTATTTGGGCAATGGAATCTTCATATTCTGATTAAATATATTTTAGGTAATCAGCATATCTGACTTTAAAAACCTGATCTTTTTGAAAATTTAGGGTTTTTTTTCCCAGGTTACGATTACAAGTTCTTTGCTCTTTGACATAAAAATCTTTTTAAGAGCCTCTTGACTGTCTCTTTCATGTGCCTGGATACAAAGTCTTGCCAATGTAATCATCAATGTCCTTGCCAGAGGTTCTGTGAGAAGGCAGGGTCTAGGTTGACAGGTGCATTGCTACAACTTGTAAAACAACTGCTGTCATGAAGTCAGAGAAAGTGGACAGTTTCCTTGGCTAAAGGAAGGCTCTACAGCAGCTACCAAAAATCTCTTTAGCCTTTTATCTTAGTAGAGTTCAATTCAGATAATAAATTCCCAATTCTCAATCCTGTGGCAACAACACTGAATCAAATTACTTTTTCTGTGTATTCTCAATGAAAGTTTCATGTTGAGTTGAAAAAAATAAGTTAATATGCATGCCAAATAAAATTCCTTTATATGTGAGACTCTCCCTGAGCTCTTCAGCTCAATGTTAGTGATCTTACTACGTGGGCCATAGCACTATTGCCAGCCTTTTCTGTGTATGTGGTGCTAAGGAATCCAACCTATAGAGCCCTCAACTGGAGATACCTCCCATCTGTGACAGAAGTGGAGCAATATACATGAGGTATGGTGCTTAATCATTGTTCTTTTTCTGTCTTCATGACTCCACATCAGTGAAACCCAAAAATTTTCAATATTTTGATAGTGCATACACACACACACACACACACACACACACACACACACACACACACACACATTTACTAACCACAGAAAGGTCATTTTCATATTTTGAACTTACTTGAAATTGTAATATGTCCTAATTTAAGAGATATAATCCCCTTGTTATGAACTTCATAGTTAAGTATCCAGACCTATTACTTTTTTTCTTGTGAAACAATGTTAGTTTTCTATACAAAGAAAGAATCCATTTGGATTAACTTAATATTTTATCAAATTCCCCAAGACAGAACATTCTCAAGTAATAGAAAGATTCAAGGAATTTTAAAATAAGCAAATTAGCACATAGATATTGCAAATTTGGTAGCTATTAGAAATAATTAAGGTTAGTTTTTACCCATTTGCAAATCACATTGTTTAAGATGGAATAAGTTAGATAAAGCCCATTTGAAAAACAAATACATCTAATTATATTTGCTCTTCAAAATTGAACTTTGGCAAATGAATTAATGATTCTCTAATGAACTATTAGGCAAATGAGCAAGTAAATAACTCTTACTATAACATATTACAATACATCATTCAAAGTAATCAATACTTTTATAATAATGAGTAATACCATAAAATATGTTAGATTATTAAACACTCTTTGCAAGTGGCTGATAATGTTATTAATACAAGTTAACATTATAGCTCATAATCACTTTAACCTAATATAAAAACTAAAATAAATGCTTCTCATTTAGAAAGAAACCTTGTATTTCAAATATACTCGCATGTAAACATTGTATATGATTTTTGATTGAAAATGCATATATTCCCAGAATAAATAAGAATACTTTTCTGCTCTTATTTCATAAATTCCTATAAAGGAAATTTAAAAATCATACAAATATATTCTTTTATTCTATATCTAATGCTTTATAGATATCATTTTACTGAGGAGAAACTATCAGTCATCAAATTTTGCTGTGAGATTATGTGATATAATCTGTATGGAAAAATAAATAGCTTTGCAAGAGAAGGAAACAAGTGACAGTATGACAACATCAGTTTTTTTTTCATTTTCAATCAAGTGCTTAAGAACACAATGCAAAATATTTTAAGAAAATTAAAATTGAATTGCTTTTACCATGTCTTATAAATGCCAAACAAAGAAATGATTTTGTTTTGAAAGTTTGATCTCAATTGATCTTCCAGGCAACAGACTTATGATCTGATTATGAAGATATGCACATTTATCAAAAGTTAGAACCATCTGTCTCAATTCTATTTGGTTTCATTATATATTCATCATTTAGACAGTCAGCTTATGACATAAGCCTCTACTGACAAGTAATTCTATACTTATTATCACTGAAGAATTTGCACAGTCAGAGACATCAGTCAGGTCTTATTAGTTGATTTTGAAATTAAAATTACACCACAGAGTATGCCATTTACTAACAGTCATCAGTAATATATTCACAAAATACATCTGGAATTAATTTACAAAACTTAAAACTTCCAGTCACGGAAAGCATTTTTACTTAGAAGTTGTTAATTTTTTTTTTTTTTTTTTTTTTTTTTTTTTGCCAATCCTGAGTTGAGCTCAGGGCCTGCGCACTGTGCTTGGACTTTCTCAAGGCTAGAGTTCTACCACTTGAGCCTCAGCAATACTTCTGGCTTGTTTCTATATAAATGGTGCCAACAAATGGAACCCGGGTTTTCGTGCATGCTATGCAAGCACTCTACCACTAGACCAAACTCCCAGCCCCTTAAATTTAAAAATAGTAATTATATCAGGGAGCAGGGGTTAAGGGGAGCAGGGACTGGTGCCATCCGGAATGCTCAAGAGTTTCCCCGCCCCATTGTGGAAGATCAACAATGATACAGCCCAGCCACCTTTGCCCTTCCAGGGAGGGGCAACCTTGACCTTCTCCCCATCCCCCATGAGGAGGGATATTCGCTTGGGTGGGGGTGGGCCTGCTTTGTGTGGAGACTTTACCAATTTGTGCCAACTACAACTAAGGTGATAGGTAAATTCAAACACTGATGTAACCCTATTGGCTACCTGCGTGGCCAGAGCTG
The DNA here is from genome assembly GCF_031878675.1 of Megascapheus bottae. Classification (NCBI taxonomy): domain Eukaryota; kingdom Metazoa; phylum Chordata; class Mammalia; order Rodentia; family Geomyidae; genus Megascapheus; species Megascapheus bottae. The sequence continues at coordinate 24,802,443 of NC_143521.1, forward strand.
ACTATGGTCCCTCTGTGTAGGTAACTATCCCATTGGCCACCTGTGTGGCCAGGTTCGACTGCATGGGTTTTGCCCTTAAAAACCCAGTGTGAGAGCTGCTCGGGGTCACAGTGTCAGCTCTCGAGTCTGGACTGTGTCCCTGGCGGGTCAGTTCTCCATCTATTTCCCCTGGCTGGTCAGTTCACCATCTACTTCCCCAATAAATTCACCTTTTTATTAAAAAATAGTAATTTTATAATTCACATACCTCCTATAACCCTAGGGAACTCACCATTGATTCTACTTAGCAAAAGCAAGACAGAAAATTAATTACTTACATGGGGAAGTTGAATATCTTAGCCATTATTTTGACAGAAGTAAGCCAAAATACGAGGAAATATTTGGTGGAAACATCTTGTCATTTTATGACCTGGAATGAAGGTAAAAAATGTATGATATCTTAGCTGATTAGAAAAATATATGTTAGCTCAATAATAACAACAGAAATTACTTATAAAAAATAGTACATGCATGCCCCGGGGTGTAGACTAATGTTAGAGTACTTGTTTAGCATGCGTGAAGCCCTGGATTTGATTTTTTGGTATCACATACACAGAAAAAGCATGAAGTGGGGCTGTAGCTCAGTTGGTAAAGTGAAAGCCTTGAGAAAGCTCAAGGACATTGTCCAGGCCCTGAGTTCAAGACTCAGGTCTGGAAAAAAGAAAAGTACATACACTTATTTTACATATAACGTTGCTGTGCTTATGACATTAATCAAAGTAATTTTGTCAGCTCTAAATTTTCTGAAGGAAAAATGATTTCCTAACATACATGAGCATCATGGTATGTGTATGTATGTATGTATGTATGTATGTATGTATGTATGCATGTATATGTATGTATATATATATATATACATTTCTTTGTCTTATTATTACTTATGAGACCAAACACCACCCAAAAGTTTCCTTAATTATAATATCCAATTTAACTCAATGAGGATTCATGCCAAATTTTTAGGGATTATTTTAAAATATAGATAAATATTATGAACTAAGTATCAACCTTTCCAAATTACATCTCTTGAAGGTAAAAAAATAGACAGACTATTTAAATGACTATTTAAATGATTGCAATTGTGATCAAGAGTTTTACTGGGTATCCAGAGGTGAGAACTGCTGAATTGTTACAGCTGTTTACAACACTGAAAATGCTTTAAATTTTAACCTGGAAGAACAACAGTAAAATGTATTATTTGGAATCTAATGATTACAATATGCTTAGAATTGATGTTAAACAGATTTTCTGCCAATGGGGCCCTGCTGTCAACCCAGTTTTTTGCTTGTTATTTTTTGGAAATGGAGTTCCTCAGATTCTATTGTCCCTGTTAGCATCAGTCCATGTGAAAGGGTATCAATGTAAGTGAATTAATGCACCTTCTATCTGGCAAATATCATGTAACCCTTTTATTAATTACAAAAAAATAAAAAAACAAAAAAAGAAATTTGAAGGCATTTCAGTAGAAATTTTATATTACAGCTGAAGCCATATAAACTGTAACCAAACCAACTGTAGGATTATGATGCTGACCAGAAGAAATGAAACAGAAACCAGAGTACAAATTAAAGATAGATAATCATTGCTTGTCGAATACATAAGTAACCATAAAATATATAAGAATTAAGGTGATGAGCTAAATTCCTCTGACCTAGAGACAAATAAATATTTGTGATTATCAAGACTGATAAAGAAAAAATATCTGGGCTGTGTGAACTTTCAGTATTTTATACTTACAGAACACGCTGGTGCCAGCAGACCACATCTGTTACTCTTAAATACTTAGGAAGCTGAGCTCTGAAGATTTTCAAAGGCAACTTGAAGTAAGTCTAGACAGGGGCATTCATGATTCTTATCTCCAATTAACAAGCGAAAAGTCTGAAGTAGTGTTGTGGTTCAATTGACAGAGTATTAACTTTGGTCAAAAATCTCTGAGTCAATGCCCAGGCCCTAAGTTCAAGCCTCAGAAACAATATAGACACAAATAATACTTAAAAAAAACAGAATTTTAAAAGGTCTTAAGATTTTAAAAGAATTGTACTTTTTATAGAGATTGCTCTTTTCCCAATTAATGTAAACAGATATCATGAAGAAAGAAAACAATGAAGTTCAGTTTTTGAGATTTGCTATTCTGCATATGTTTAAAGATGTAACCTTACAGAAAAGCTTGAATCCTTGATTAGATTACTGATAGTATGAAGATGGCATTATGAGTTAGGAGAGCTATCTGAACATAGTCTGGAAGGCTGATTAATCACTTTGTTATTGTACATAGACTAGGAAATGGCTTCTATTCCTTCTAATTTGAGTTATTTACTCGAGAATGATTTACCCCAAATTTCAGGTGTATGAAATTATTATAGAAAAGAAAATAGCTTCCTAATGAAAAATAGAATAAAATAAAGATAATAAAGAAAATTAGAAGGAGGTACACAGATGCTGCAATTTTTATAAATTTCTCTTGAAATTTTAATTGACAAAACTCATGTTTATTATCTATAAAAGGTGATCATAATCATATCACAGGATATTAATTCCATATTGCTTTACCATGGGCAACAACACAGGTGGCTTCATGTGTTACTTGAACTATGTTCCTCTAAATCACAGAGAGATATAATGGCTCCTCTTTTTTTATATTTTTTATTGTAATTAATAAAAGGGTTACATGATATTTGCCATAGAGAACGTGCATTAATTCACATACATTGATACCCTTTCACATGTCTTTGTACCCTTTACCCTCCCCCACACCACCCCCCTACCGTCTTGGTTTTCCCCCCTTCAATATCAAATTTCAAATAATCAAATACAAATAAATTCAATATATAAGATAACAAAGTGAGGTACTGTAACAATATGTGATACCCAAGGGACAGCAAAGGAGATGAGAGATAACATAGTACATTAAGGACAACAATCATTCATTATATGGCTTTTGTTTCAATTAATGTCTCTTCTATACAAAGAAAATTACTATTCATTAAGGATCTTAAAATATCAAGACTATTTACCCACATGTGTAAAATGAACAAAACAAAATAATAACAATTCTAATATCTATTGAGGATTCTATATATTAACATGTAGTATAGCTTCTGCTTTACCCTATTCTTACAAATGGTTGTCTTTCATCTTTTTTATAATAATAATTATTCTTCCAGCATGTGGTAATATCCCAATGCAGTTTTATTATGCATTCCTCTATATCAACAAACATATCTATTGACAAATATTTATAGAGATGGATAGGTAGATGAAAAGCTAGATGAGGGCCGAGAGTTTGGCTTAGTGGTAGAGTGCTTGCCTAGCATGCAGGAAGATTCAGGTTCTATTCCTCAGTATCACATACACAAAAAAATCCAGATATGATGCTGTGGCTCAAGTGGCAGAGTGCTAGCCTTGAGAAAAAAGCCCAAGAACAGTGTTCAGACCCTGGGTGCAAGTCCCTGGACTGGCAAAAAAAAAATACAAAGAAAGAAATAAAAGCTAGATGAGAGATAGATAAATGTCATTCTAATGATATTCTGGCAAGATTTTAATAGTCACAACTACATTATCCAGCATGTTTTCCTAAAGTCTAAAACTTGTTCTTTTATCATTATTTTTGCTTTGGGATATTCTTTGAAGTTCTAATGCATTTTATACGGAAATCGTGCTCTACAATTTCTTTTTTGTGCATTTTTGTTATTATACAGGTGATGTACACAAGGGTTACTATATAAGTTAGATAAATAGTACATTTCTTTTTGAACGTTACCCCTCACCTTGCTCTCTCTTCCATTCACATGCCCAAATTTCATGTGTCTAGTGAGTACCAGTGCTGTATTCAAATTTTGTGCCACCATTTCTGTGCCCCCTCTTTCTCTTCCAATGATATTAAACAAACAAGACAAGAGGAAAGAAAACAAAAGCAATAACAAAGAAATAAAAAAAAAAATCTAAGAGTTACACAATAAAATTTTTAAAAAGAAAAGGAAATGAGTGTAAAGTTATTGCTATTTTTTAAGTTTTTAATAAATCTGTATTAAAATTAATTTGTACTTTTTATAGAACCCATGAATTTTCCATAAATAACCTTTCATTTTAACTAAATATAACATTCATTCATTTGTAATTAAACATATTAATTCACTGATTCCTTACAATTGGAGTTTAGTAAATATTCAAGATTTTCAAATTTTTAAATTACTACATTTTATACCAAACATTGGTCCTTGGAACTAATTTTTACATTCTGTGATGTTTTCCATATTTTATAAACATAATGTTTTCTTAAAGGAAATATTTTTTTCCTTTTTCTTGTCATGTTTTCACTTTGGTTCTAAAGTTAGGAATAAATATGCTAATTTCACTAATAGTGATGCTAATTAGAGGTAATTTGTAGCTTCATTTGATCAGATTATTAAAGTTCCTCTCCTTTTATTTTTGGGGAGTTTTTAAAAATTTTATTTTTTATTGTTGGGGTAATGTATAGAGAGGTTACAATTACATCGCCAGGTAGTAAGTGCCTTACTTCACACACATTGATACCTCTTCTCATGTTTTTGTCCCTATTTCCTTCCCTCCAACCCCTACCAATCATCTTGTTTTCCCCTTCCCCTTCCTATTTCAAGTAAACAAATAAATGTACATGCAATATACCAGGTAACAAAGTCAGATACAGTAACAATATGAGATTAACCACAGGGCAAAAAAGAAAAGAGAAACCATATAGTACCTTAAGAACAACAATTACATAAGATAAAGCTCTTGCTTCCATATCCTAGAATTCCTTTCATTTAATCTCATCCTATATGTACCTATATTTTGAGTTTGAAAAGACTTGTACTCATTACTTTATTTTGTAACTGTAAATCCCTGTTCATCACTGCCGGGGCCAGCCGGCAGCAAACCAGGGTTCGCAGATTGGGGTTCCTGAAATAGGGGGCAAGGACTAGGAAAAAATAGAAGAGAGACAGACACACCGGGTCCGGGATGTCTGCAGTCCATGTAAAGACTGCAACATTTATTTTCCACTCCAGCTTCTTCCCTTCTTGAGACCCAGGGAACTTCCAGGTGTTACATTCATATGGTAAATCTCAGGTCATTTAAACAGAATAAGGCCAGAAAACAATAAGACAATAAAGCCATTGTCTGATGCAAATCAAGGTACAGTTTGATTCCACTCTGGCTCCCAACACATCACCATTAAAATAATGATAAAAATAAATAAGTAAAACTCATCACCAATGCATATAAGGGCTAAAGTTGATGTATACAAGAAATAATACCAAACTAAGGTTCTCTTATTTATTTATATAAGTTCTAAAATAGTTTGGAATATCTCCAACTCAAATAAAATACAATGGTGCATGTTGAAAAATCAGTGCAAGTCATTTTATAAAAAATATGTTATAGAATGGAAAAAATACAATGAAAAGACGCCTTACCCTATCTTACAAGATTCAACAGGCTCTTGTAAAGGTCATTACTCAGACCTATGGCCACCTAATCTTTGATAAGGGAGCCAAAAAATATAAAGGAAGAATGACAGCCTCTTCAACAAATGGAGCTGGCAGAATTGGTTAAGCACCTGCAGAAAACTAAAGTTCGATTCATCTACGACACACTGCACCAGGATTAACTCCAAGTGGATCAAAAACCTCAAGGTAAAAACAGATACACAGAAAACTTTACAAGAAGGAATAGGAGATACACTAGGTCTCCTTGGCACATGTATTCATCAGATAGAAGGTGCATTACTTCACAAACATTGATAACCTTTCTCATGTCTTCATTTCCCTTCCCCTACCCCCACCCCTCATCTTGTTTTCCCCCTTCTCTATCCTATTTCAAATAACAAAATAAACATATATACAGTATATCAGATAATAAGGTTAAATAATGTAACCATATGAGATAACCAAGGTACAGCAAAAGAAATGAGATATAACATAGTACATTAAGGACAACAAATACTCATTATATGGCTTTTGTTTCTATATCCTGGAGGTCCTTTCATTTAGCGTCATACTATATGGCCTTATGTATCTAGGTTTTGCTCTATTGTAAATCTCCATGGTATGAGAGCCCAAGGTTTCTACTGATTATGACAAATGAGGGAAACCATTGAGCCTTTGAGTCTGGCTTACTTCACTTAATATGATTTCTTCTAAGTCTTTCCATTTACAAATGGGACAATGTCATTCTTTCTGACAGCAGCATAGAATTCCACTGTGTCAGTTGATGAGTGGATCAACAAGGTCAAAGCTTTCTTAATGAAGACCCAGAAACACAACAAATTAAAGAAAGTTTGAACAAATGGGACAACATTAAACTGCAGAGCTTCTGTATGGCAAAGGACATAGCTAGGAAGTTAAATAGAATCCCACAAAGTAGAAGAAGATCTCCACTAGCCATACAAGAGATAAGGAGCTCATATCTAAAATATATCTACAGCAAAAAATAAATGAATCTCTCCAAACAAATCTTCAAAGAAACAACCAACCATCCCATTAAAAGATAGGCTAAAGATTTCAAGATTTAAAGAGACACTTCTCAGAAGAGGAAATAAGAATATCCCATACAAACATGATGAAATGCTTGACATCTCTGGTCTTAAAAGACGTGCAAATCAAAACAACTTCAAGATTTCACTCACTTCATTATCAAGAAAGGCCCATTATGAAGAAATCTAATAACAAGAGATGCTGGTGAGGATGTGACCAGGAGAGATCATTACTACACTGTTGGTGCTTAGCTATTAGGCTGTTATGATGGAGATGAATTTTAAAAGCGATATGTGTTATATGAAAGACTTTCTCTTACATATCGTTATACTGAGTGAAATTCTTTTTATTTATAATAAATAAAGTTGACAAAACTTCCCTTGTAAACAAATTTGTTGTTGAATTTGAGAGTATTCATATAAATTTTTCCATTTTCAAAACAATTTTACCTAATTAAAACTTTCAAAGTTATAAATGAAAAAAAACAGAATCCTATTGTATAGTTAAACAAAAATCAATTCATTAAGAGGTCATTTGTCTACCAAGTTTCTAAATGATCTCATTTCACAAGTATATTTGTGTGTTTTATTCAAAAAAATGTAAGCATCTTTTAGTTTTGATTATTCCATAAATTGTAGTAGGTTTGAAGAATTTATGTTTCATCACAAAATACAAGTTCATGTTTTGACACACCATGTGTGTCTGTAAGTGGGTTGGTTATGTTGTTTTGACATCCTTCCGTCTCTTGGGACCAATCTCTAAGATTAGGTCTGACTAACAAATGATTTCCTCTGGAGGTATGGAAATTGATGGCCTACTCTGTAGCAAGTCAGCAGTTAAGTTCATATTGATTTTCCCAATATAAGAGACAAAGAAGAGAGGAGAATAACCCAAACAAGGAAACAAAGCAGCAACAAAAAGATTAGACTTGTTTGGAAAATTCCTCTTGGCTGGTGAAATGAGTTAATTACTGAAATGATGTCTCAAAACTTACTCAGTTGATTGACCTGTTTCAGTTTTTTCACTGGCAAAGTTTTTGCCCCCTCCCTTTTTATGGAAAAGAAACACAATGCTTGACTACTTCAAACTGAGGCTGGGCAATGTTTTAGGAGTTTTAGAAAGAGTGAAGTGAGAAAGGAAGAAAAATGTTTTACTTTTTCAGTATAAATGCCTATTAACTAGGTAAGTGAGCCAGTCACTAGTATTAACTGTATTCTACTCCATTTTCTTTCCATTAGTTTGTTAATATTAGAAAAACAGGAAATTTTAACCTATAGATACCATGCGTACGTGTGTACACATATGTGTGAAATAAACATATTTTAAAATGTGCATACTTTCATTATTTTAAATTGTAAATTTATATGAAAAAATAAAATATGCAGAAAATAAAACTACATTTTGCTGCTAACGGAATATTTTGGGTCTTAATTCATATTCAAATAAATTATGTTTAGCAACCACAAACTGAAGGGAAAGTGATTTGAGCAGATGTTGTCTTTACAGGATTCCACCATTAAACAATAGCAAGTCAGGCTAATGCAGTCCTAAGCATCAGGGAAAAGAGTGAGATTTATTAAGTCCCAGAAGGTATGCGATCAGGATTTATTATGTAAAGGGTAAGGAAATCTCACATGCATGATTACTGAAAACTTTTTTTGCTAGTGAAAAGTAAACCAAAAGCTTGGAAAAGCTTTCCCTTTAATTTAGTTGCACATCCATCCTTTAGTTACACATTCTGAAGTCCCTATATCTCTGTTTAGTTCTCTGCTTCCTCTTTGAGAATCCTTTTGAATCCTTCATGTGACATTCTTTTAATGCAACTGCTAAAACACAGTGCACTCTACATTGCACCAGAGCCTGGAGCCCATAGTCAGAATGTCTCTTCCTATTCTAGCTCCCTCTTAAATTGGTAACTTCTTTTGGTTCCTAAATCATAATCATATATTAGCAATATTTGTCTGTTATCTCTGTATCTCTCTATCTTTTTGTCTCTATGTATCTATGTATCTATCTACACACTTCTTTTTTTAACTTTTTTTATTTTAATTTTTATTGTCAGGGGTAATATATGAGGGGTTATAGTTACATTTGCCAGATAGTAGGTGCAATACTTCTCACACATTGGCACGCCTTCTCATGCTTTTGTCCTCATTTCCCTCTCCCAACCCCCTCCCAATCATCTTGTTTTACCCCTTCCCTTTCCTATTTCAAATAAACAAATAAACATATATACAATATACCTAGTAACAAAGTCAGATACAGTAACAATATGAGATTCATCAAAGGACAACAAAAAAGAAGAGAAATAACATAGTACATTAAGAAAAACAATCACACAATATAAAGCTCTTGTTTTCATATCCTAGAGAGAATTTTTTCATTCCATCCAAGTTGTCTGGGTGTCTAAGTTGATATAAAGTCTTAATAAACTTTTAATTTCTTATTTTCATATTTAAATTCTTAATGTGAGCCTACTCAAATTTTCTTAATTACCTTAGGTTGGTTTTTCAACAGAACAATTTTTACTTTATTTTCTTTTTTGATTTCCAATGTGATATTTATCATTTTCTTTCTTCTTATTGCTACAGTTTTTATTTGCCTTTTTTCACACTGAAGAAAATATATGTATAGTGTTTACCTATTCTTTGTGATGAGGGGCAGGGGTGCGGGAAGGGAAATGGGGACCAAGACATGAGAAAAGGGTATCAATATATATGAAGTAATGCAGCTTCTGTCTGGTGAATATACTGTAACGCTTGTATTAATTACAATAAAAATATATGACAAAAGACTATTAGACCTGCAAAGAAACAAGAAAACAAGATCCACCTTTAAAAAATAAAGCAGACAGGAGAAACTACACTAAAGTGTTCTTGGATGCAGGGGCTTTTATGACCTAAAAAGAATGTTCTTTTTTAAATACTTAAAAAAAGATATGATGATGACTAAATGAGTTAAGAATTTTAACAGTTTTAAGTCTTTGAAAATAGAAATTCTACAGGTGGAAGCTCAATAACAAGAAAAATTTAAATGTGGGTAACTAACATATTTGATATGGAAAGAATGAACTTAAAGATGAACCAATAGAAGATATATACTCTAAAGAACAAAGACAAAGGTGATGCAGGAAAATATATAAAGCCATTAAGAAACACAAAGGAAACTAACAAGCCTGGAAGCATATATATAGCACAGATATAATTCCAAAAGTAAAAAAAAAGGAGGAAAACGGTTTGAGAAAAATAATTCCTGTAAACTTTTTAAATTAAATAAACCAACAAGTCAAAACCAGCTAACGAGCCCTAGGGCAAGTAACATAAAATGATGACTACCTTGAGATAGCATAATCAAGTCAAAATTCTACACACTTCTTAAAAGGTCATTACCAAATAGTGTGTTTTGTTCATTGTAATATATGCTCACTATTATTGTTTGTTCAGATACTCATTTGAAAGGCCTTTCTTTTTTTAATCATTTTTATTGTGATTAATAGAAGGGTTACATTATATTCACCAGATAGAAGGTGCATAACTTCACAAACATTGATACCCTTTCTCATGACATGGTCCCCATTTCCCTTCTCCCACCCCCTGCTTATCTTGATTTCCCCCCTTGCCTATCCAATTTCAAATAACCAATTAAGCAAGTACAAAATATATCAGATAACAAGGTGAAATATTTTCTTATAAGTACCGCGAGCTAACCGATTGCGCCACTGGAGCTCCCAAGGTGAAATATTGTAACAATATGAGATAACCAAGAGATGGCAAAAGAGATGAGAGATAACAGGGTACATTAAGCACAACAGTCACTCATTATATGCTCATTATACGGCTTTTGTTTCCTTCTCCTGGAGGTCCTTACATTTAGTGTCATACTATTTGGCCTAATGTCTCTAGATTTTGTTCTATTGTAAATCTCTACTAGGAGAGCCCAAGGTTTCTACTGATTATGACAAATGAGGGAGACTATTGGGCTTATGTTCCATTGAGTCTGGCTTACTTCACTTAATAATGATTTTTTTCTAAGTCTTTCCATTTCCTTACAAATGGGGTGATGTCGTTCTTTCTGACAGCAGCATAGAATTCCATTGTGTATTAAAGGCCTTTCTTAAGAAATCATGGACAGCATGCATACGAGCAGGCACATGTATGAAGTTACTACACTAAAGATCTTTAGGGTTAATAGAGAAGCATTATATCAAAGGAAAAATGGAAGTATGAAGCAGTAGTACACGGAGTTCATAGCGTGGGAAATGTAGATCAGGGAAGGTGTGATAGTGAATTAGTTCTGAGAAAATTCTAACAGCTTCTTGAGTAAAAACAAAAGAACACAACCCCCACACACAAAAACAAACATCTTTCATCATTATTTGAAAGGTAGTAGTTTTTACCAAGTAGGAATGAATTTTTCTTCCAAAAAGCAAAACCTGGGAGCAAAGTAATGAGATAGCATTCCAAAAAGAAGGGAAAAGGCAACTATCAAATATAATTTTAAAATAATAAAATAAGCAGAAATATGTCAAAGGAAGAGGCTGAGTAGAAAGTGTGCCAGAGGTTTAGCCAATATGAACCATTTTTTAGCTCATTTGGTGAAGGTTCATAGCATTAGAATCATATTTCTCCACTACTGCTGGTGCACATGACTCTGCAGGAATTTTAATCTTAAAATAAATGTTCTTGATAGGCACAGTGGCTCACACCTGTAATCCTAGCTACTCAGGAGGCTGAGATCTGAGGATATAGGTTCAGTGCCAGCCTGGGCACTAAAATCTTATCTCCAATTAACCACCAGAGGGCTGGGAAGGATGCTGTAGCTCAAAGGATAGGGCAGTATTCTTGAGCTGAAGCAGTCAGTGACAATGCCCAGGCCCAGAGTTCAAGCTCCATGACCTACCCCCTGCCCCACACGCAAAAAATAGTTCTTGTTTGTATTGAACTTCTGATATGGCTTTGATCAAGCCATCAATTTCTCCAAATAACTGCTGGTAAATAAAATGAAAATGTTATGCTCTTCTCTTACATACTTAAAGGGTAACCCAAGAGAAAGACCAAGTTTATATTCCCTGGTTCCCTTCCAAAATCTAGAAATAAACATTGATCAAGAAAAGAAAATATTCCACAAAGGACTGCCATGTTCCCCTTCTCCTTCTACCTGGGTGTGATATTCTGTGTACCTTACTCAGGATTTGTTACTTCATCTTCTTTTTCCTCTGTATGTCCATTCTCTGTACATCCACAATCTCACCAAGCCCTTCAGCACTATTCTCACATTCGTAATTGAATTTAAATATTTTAATACTTACAATTCATTTGTGTTATCTCCTAATTCACATGCCTTTGAGAAACTTTGGATGATAATTTTGATTACCACATATATATTACTGATCCCTTATTAAGATATCTAAAATTAAATGGATTTAATTTTGACAGGGATGAGATGAGACAATGAATTGGAGGACATGATGATGAATTGCAATCATATGTAGAGTCAACTGTTCAGATAACTAGCTTAGATAACTAGGACAAATCTGTCCTTAAATATAAAGATATTGATTCTTCCAGGATTTAAAGCTGCTGTCATGTGCACACTCTTATACTGCAAATGGTTGAGAAATTCCTCATATTGTTGCAAGATCTTAATTTAAGTCTATCAACAGTAAACTACATTCATCTTGGCTTAGTAACTGTCTTCCTGTAGTTACATTATAGTTATCCTTACTGTTTTACAAAATGAGGCCTGTACCTTGCAACTTAGCCTGCTCTAGTTAAAGAAGGGGATAAAGATACTAATGATCTTATAATATTTAATATATTAAGTGTTGTTTCCTAAATAGTGAAATAGTATACAATTAATAAAATTTACTAAGCAGAAATATGTTTAACCATGAAGAAAACAATGCTATGAAAAATGAGAAAGATTGTAAAAATTTATTGCATAGAGATGTAGCGCTTCTGTGAGGAAATGTAGGAAATGTAAGTAATCTTTAACAACAGTTACCTCTGGGCAGAAAGACAGATATAGCAGCCTTTTTTTAAAAAGAAAAATATAAACCTTTTAAAGGGGTTTTCAACTGTAACAAGAACATTATGTACCTCCAGATAGACATATAATTTTTAAAGTACCATAAAATTTCATATAATAAAGCAAAAGTTTGGTAATACATTTAATCAGTTCTGATTGAAGAATGCCCAACTGAAATGTAACAGTGATTTTCTGATACATTTTACTATTCAGTGACCATTTATCTTCTAATTTGAATGCAGTTCAAGCTACATATTATTCATTTACATATTAAATCCTGAGAATGAAATACTAATTGTAATTGAGTGCAATTTGCCACCTAGGAGATTTTTCCACAAGCATCTCTCTCCAAACAATGTAGGAAATGTAACAAAAGGCAGACAGTGCTACCACTGATTTCCAAGAATCATTTAGTTATACTGTGTATGGTAGAGATTCTTTTGTTTGTGTGGCTTCCAAGTTTATCCTCCTAAATTACCATTTGTAATTGTGAGTTTGTGGATAAGCTGTGTACTTGAGAATGTCAAAGAATATGATTTGTCCAATTTAAGTTCTCCTTTCTCACAATTTATGAGTTTTATGGTCACCAAGTCTATCTTTCTGAAGTTCTGCTTTCCACAAGTCAATGCAATGCATGCAAACAGCCATTATGGCCACCACTAGCAGGCAAAGACAGAACCATCTTTGTTTCTTTCCATTGCAAGTATGAATCACAATTACTTGAAAGGTCACTAAGCTCTCAGTATTCATTAAATTCCATCACATATGCCGTTCATCACCTGATACATTTATCCTTTTGATGTGGCTGCACATCACTTAGTGACTTTTCAAAGAATTTGAGGCTCTGACAGACTCAATTTTAGAAAATAATCTTGTATTACAATCCTTAATCAACCTAACATGAACATGACACAGGGGTAAATATAAGCTATTATAATCTTAAATCACTTGGGTTGTTATCATAGAATACCTTAGTCGGACAAACAGTATAAATCTTCCCAACAATAAAACTCCATGGACATTGGAGAATAATTTAAAATGCGTATTAAATACTCCTGTAGACTTTGATCATTGATTAATAATTTATCATTGATTTATGAAAATAAAGAAGCCATTTATCATCAAACTTTCCCATTATAAAAGAATTTAAAATATGTATATTTTAAGAAGCAAGTAAGATTTAAATAGAAATAGTCATAAAATTAGCATCACAACATAAAATTGCCTGAAATGAAACCAAAGAGGCAAACTTTTTTTTTTTAACACATCTTTGAGCTTAAATTCTGGGTTCTGACATTGTCCCAGGGCTTCTTTTGCTCAAGGTTAGCACTGCACCCCTTGAGTCACAGCACCACTGCCAGTTTGTGGTTTAATTGGAATAAGTCTCACAGACTTTCCTGCCTACACTGGCAAACCAAAATTCAGTCTCCTGAGTTACTAGGATTATAAGTGTGAGCCACAGACTGGGGCATACTCTTTATAGTGAAACTTTTCATTAAGCCCCACAAAACAAACCAACACAACCTGAAACAATTAAATAAATACAGTATTAATGATATGATATTAAACAATTATTGTTCAGTTGCCTTTCTCCTTTCATTCAAACATTACAACTTTCATTTCAGCACTCCCCCAGGCTTGTGAATGATCCGGTTTCATGTTAGAAATATTAATAATTAAAATGCTAACCAACATATAATTTCATTGTTTTAATTTGGTGGTTCATGAAAGCTCAAGTTTTTGAATACTTTTAGTGCATTTTCTTATATACCAAGGGTCATGGGAAAAATGCCAAATAGAAATCAAATAATGTCCTAGGAATTTTTTCAATGTTTAACATAAGTGTATTATTCTCACTATCCATTCTAGGAATTATCACTTTTAATATTTCATGGAATCCACTATCACATGGACAAAAATTATATTTTTATGCTTCACAGAATTATTAGAAATATCCTTCTGAAAGCATTAACTTTAAAATGTTAATTATATTAATAAACCCACTTTATTCCTTTAAAGTTAATAAGTTTAGTGCCTAAAATACTATATCAGACTTATTCTAATAATAAGGAGTGGATAATAAGCATACATATGCAATCTATATGTATACATATGTAATCTATAAAAATGTATATTTAATGAATATGAAGAAGAGTTAATCCTCTAAGATATTTGATTAATATATATGAGTTCAATAGTTCATCTGGATGTTTCCAGTTCAAAGCTAATAATTTTGAACCCTGTTAGTTTTGAAGCTAAAACATGCTTTCTCTTCTACTAATTAGTCTCTTTGAAAATTTTTGCCTCCAAGCAAACAGCTTGTTGTCTTCCATCACATCCTACAGACTAAATAGTTCTTGTTGCAATAAAGCTTTAAAGTTACATGGCTCCAGGCAATATTGTTAAGTAAGATTCCAAACAAAGTCTGTTAAACAGAGATGGAAGAAAACTTCAATAAAACTTGCTCAGCTCTCTAAGGACTATAAAAATTAATATGAAATATTAATTTACTTTAACATATTTTAGAGAAGTTAATTTTATATATAATTGGGTATGTATTACTTTACTTAGAACTTAGTATATAAGCAGCTGCAGTGGCTCACTCCTGTAATCCTCACTACTCAGGCTAAGATTTGAGGATTTCGGTTCAAAGCCAGCCCAGGTATGAAAGATGGTAAGACTTTTATCTTCAATTAATCACTAGAAAACTGGAAGCCATGCTGTGGCTCAAGGTGTAAGGTGATAGCTTTGAACTGAAGAGCTCAGAGAGAATGCCCAGGCCCAAAGTTCAAGCTCCATGACTCACAAAAAAAAAGATAAGATAATAACTTTGTGCATAAAACTCATTTTCCTTTTAAATGTATATAACCATTGAAATAATTACCTAATAAAAATCCCATAGTTAATCTTTATAATAACAAAAATCTTCCTATATGGTATACTGAATAATTGAATAGTTTAGCAACTAAATTCAATCTTTCCTTTTCTTATTATTTTATGTTTTGTTCGTAATGGGCCTTGAAATCAGGCCTGGCCTGGGAACTATCCCTGAGCTCTTTTGCTCAAGGTTAGAGCTCTACCACTTTAAGACACATTGCCACTTCCAGTTTTTGAGTGGTTAGAGAAAAGAGTATCATGGGGACTTTTTTTGCTTGTGCTGGCTTTGACCCATGATCCTCTGATTTCAGCCAGATGATTAGTGAGATTTACAGGCATGATCCACCAGCTACCAATTGATTTCTTCTTTTTTAAATTTAGATTATACTGGTTTTTTTTTTTTTGTGTGTGTACTCTAGGTCTTGTTCTTGCTGGGTAAATGTTCAACCATGTAACATCATATAACCATAACATCATTCTTTCCTTTCTTTTTTCTATTCTTTTTTTAATTGGTTGTGGGACTTGAACTCTGGGCCTGCTCACTGTCCCTGAGCTCTTAAGCTCAAGGCTACCACCCTACCTCTTGAGTCACTGCACAACTTCCGATTTTCTAGCGTTTAATTGGAGATAAGATTCTCAGGATCTTTAATGCCAGGCTGGCTTTCAACCTCGATCCTCAGATCTCAGCCTCCTGAGTAGCTAGGATTACAGGCCTGAACCACTGGGCTCTGCTGCCTTTAGTTATTTTTGCCTGAGAAGGCATGAATAATCATTTTCTTGTGTATGCTTCTGGCATAGCTGGGATATTACACATATCCTACCATAATTACCTTTAATTGTTTGAGATGTGGACTCCTAAACTATTTTGAACAGACTGGCCTGAAACCACAAGCTTCCTCTGCCTCCTGGAGTATGGCCACAGTTTGGACTATCTTGGGTTTAGGTTCTGGGAGCTGTCCTTGGGGCCTTTTCTGCTCGAGGCTATTCTACTCCTTTGAGCCAGCTCACTGTTTCCGCTTTTCTTGTGGTTAATTAGAGATAAGGTGTCATGGACTAGCTTCAACCCTGGATACTCAGGTCTCACTTTCTTGAGTAGGTAGGATTACAGTCATGAGCAATAAGCACCTGCCTATATTTTCTCTTCTTAAATACAACAGCATTGTAATATCGATAATTAATTTTGTTGTTTGGCTTTGTTTTTATGTTTCCGTTGCCAGTAAAGATCATATTTCCCAGGTCATTAAACTTAGAGCTATAATGTTTTTAAAAGAAATCTTGGAATTTTCCAGAAGGTCATTAGACTTATTGCTAATCCTATTATAGAAAAAAATATATATATATGTATGAATCTATATTTAGTGTGTATATACATATATGTATAATATCAAAATTTATAAATTTCATCAAGTATAGTGATGTGCTCCTGAATCCTAGGGAAGGTAAAGGAATTGATTTCCAACAAGCTGCAATGAGAATAAATGAGACTCATCTGAAAAATGAAGGAAAGCAAAAAAGAAAATCATGCTGGCATTATGACTCAAATAGAAGATAGGGGATTGCATGCCTCATTGCCTCACTTTTATTAATATATATAATACGACTGTCATAATGCAAATATGGTTTATATCACCAGGATTTTGTGAAAACTCAAATTTAAATATAAATATAAAATGTTATTGGATGAGAAACTTATACTGTGTGATTTAAAAAAATAGCCCATTGTATCTGGACTTGTATCGAAGCAGTTTAATGCACTAAGTAAATATTTCTCTAGAATTTGAGGAAAAAAAATACAAAGCATGATGACTTTTTTCCTTAGGAGAATCACTACAGGAAAATGAATGTTGAATGCATTAGCTAATTTTGAGCATGAATATAGCTAAGCCCTGGTGCCCACAAATTTGATGAAATAATATTTGGATGTCTTTCTTAGAGAGTTACCTGGCTGAGATCAAAATTTAAGTCAGCAGACATTGAAAAATGTATACTCTCCTCCCTAATACTGATGGACTTCATCCAACCTGGTAGAACCCTTAATGAGATAATCAGCAATTTCTTTTGAGAAAAAAAGAAATTCGGCAGTAAACCACCCTAAGACATGAGCAGGAATGCTGGCTTTTATCTGCCTCTCCTGTCTACTGGCAAGCATGGGACATTTTGCTAGCCACTTTCTGTTATTATATAAGCTAATTGTCCTCAAGTAAGGAATCTTAATTATTTTCTTTCATGATATATTTTTGTCTGTCTTGTCTGATTTATATCTTTTCTCTAAAGTGTTGATAAATAGCTGCTATGTATATTTCCCCTGTAGTTTACAATCAGGTAAAAAGCATTATCCATTAGCCAGCTTTCTGTTGCCATGAGAAAATCAAAAAGGGGATGAGTTCAAAGGTTTGAGTTCATAGTTATTGTTTTTCAGATCTGTATTGAAGTAACACAACATGATAGTGAAGCAAAGCTGCTCACCTCATAGTAGTCAGGCAGCAAAGGGAGATAAAAGATGAAAAAGGTCAGATCCATAATAGCACCTGTAAAGGTTTATTATTATTACCTCTTAAAGGTTTATTCTAAACTACTGTTCTTGATGTAGAAAAAGATGCTTGCTTGTCATCAGAAACAAAAATAATGAGATACTATACTATGACTAAACAACATTCCTTTTCTTGCCATTACTTTAAAAATAGCCAAGTTTGTTTTTTCTAGATCAAAAAAAAAAATCCTACAAAATAGCATTATGGATTACTCATGAGACTGTTTAAATTGAAGAATCACCATTAGTTTGTAGCTGAACTATTCATGAAAAAAGAATTTTGAAAAGAAGCATTTTTCTGGTATGAGAGTCATGGCTTTTGCATAAGAAACCTTACCAATGTCCAGTAGTGGAAATCGGATAAGAGAGCCTTAGGACTCACATTTCCCTTGAAATTCACAGAAATGTAGCACCAGGGCTCAGTAAATTCAAATAAAGATATCTTAAAATCAATATGTTTAAAACGTTGGTCACCATCTTTTCTTACCTCTCTTCTCTTAAACCTAAATTTATTTGTATTTTTACTGCCATCATTTTTATGGGCTAACCATCTTCCTCCATCCAACTTGAGACTTCAAATCGTTATCATGCTGATTTCATTGAATCCAAACTTCACTAGCCTTGGTTTTTCTCCCACATAATATTCAGAATTATATTTGAACCTTAAATTGAATGAATTACCTTCTTGAAAATCAAAATCTAAGATAGATTTTTACTCTTCTCATAATTGTTTCATAATTATTCCTGCCTGAATAATTTGTGCTTCGTATCCACTAATGGTTTTCAAGATTAAAAAATAATAGATCCCAAAGTATTTTGAATTATTTTGCTGCTTTTACTATTACTTGCATTTTTATATTTATTAAATGGAGAAATATGTGAGTCTTACATGAACACTGATGTCAAATTTAAAACCACTTTCAATGACAATGTATTAGAACAACAAATACGCTAAAATTTTATTTTTCAAAAATTACATACATACGTTTAGCAGACATGAGTACTTAGATCTTTTTTAAATTAATGATCACTTAGAATACAATGTCCGATGAACCATTTTATTGTTTGCCATATGTTCTGTAATTACATAAATGTTGTGTATGCCATGAATATGCTACAAATTAACAACATTTCTTGTTTCGGGGGAAAATGAGAAATTAATTTGGCAAATGTCAAGTTAAGTTCATGTCAAGATGTTTTTTTGTGTCATGATCCATCATGAAATATTAAACCGATATGTTTTCAAAATAGATAAATTTGGAAAGCAGCTGGGCCTTGCATTTTTGCATGTGGTGAATTCATTCCACCTGATTTTGGAACAGTCCCTAAGATGACATTTTCATAATCTGAGCTTGATTTCATTTCCTCTGTCCAGTTCAGTTAGAGTTGGTTAACAAAGACGAGGATTTTTCTGTGTTATACATCTTCAATTCATAATAGCTACAAGGATATTTTCATACATGCACTAATAAATAGAAAATACATTTAAATCATATTTCTCTAATAATATCTATAAATATTATGGATCATCTTGCAATAAGTATAATTTCAAAATGTTTTAATAAATTACAAGGAACATAAATTTTAAAGTCGGACTCACACTCTCAGTAGGAAACTGCCCCACCACTTGAGCTATGCCCACATATTTTCACTTGACGTTGTTAGTGTCCTATACTTTGGCCTGAGCTGATATCAGACTCTTATCCTACTATCTCCAAATTTCCTGGGAATATAGATACACTACCACTATACTCATAAGTAAGGGTTTGTCTAGCCTTGAGTCAGGGCGTTCTGTTCTGTTTCCTTTTTCTTTCTTTATTTTATTTTTTTGCCAGTCCTGGGCTTGAACTCAGGGCACGAGCACTGTCCTTGGACTTTCTCAAGGCTAGAGTTCTACCACCTGAGCCTCAGCACCACTTCTGGCTTTTTTCTATGTATGTGGTACTGAGGACTCACGTCTTCGTGCATGATAGGCAAGCACTCTGCCACTCGGCCAATCTCCCAGCCCCTGTTTCCTTTAATAGCTGGGATTTCAAGACATATGATATCACATCTCCTCCAGAATTTTTTTATTTATAAATTACTACAGCAAACATAGCAACCATATCATCAAGCTTTAAACAATGTAGATATCATCTCTGACAGTTTCTTTCCACCTGCTTAAACAGAAATAAAAAATGACATTCATATCTACATGACTGGAAATATCTAGATGTAAATATTTACATGAAATCTTTTTTGCATACTGTTCTTACGACTCCAGGGACCCAAGAACCCTTTCAGGAGATTAGCCTGCATTTTAAACTCTAGTGATCCAGATAATATCTTTGGGGAATTTAACCCATAATTTCGTTCTCCAAAGACAACATAGCCGTTCCCTCTGAGAATATTTTCATAATATAATAATAAGCAATAGACAGGCTCATATCCATTCACAAATACGTTGTTTAAGACGGTGAGTTTTTCTGCCAAAAATATCTTTGGTCTAAATATGACTTATAGTTTTTTTTAATATATACCTTTATTATTTAAATGCAAGAAAGTGGCATAGGATTATGTACAAAGCTTTCCATATAATATTCAAGACAAGCTGTGAAATGAATACAAGACAATGAAAATCCCGAAGAGTATAAGAGCAACAGTGATTAGTTTCCTAGGAAATAAAGCCAAAAAGAGAAGGCATGTACTTATGCTAACAGATGACATCTCTTAGAATTGGTAGAGATAAGGAATTGTTTTAGTCGTTCTTTCTTCTCCCCAAACAACCTAGAGAATTTATCTCAAATTATTTATAATTCTTTATTTCACCTCTTTGTTCTACATGGCCTCCAGCATGTCATTTGTAAAGACGATATGATTGTTTAGAAACAGAATTCAATAACAGAAACAGAAAGTTGATACTAGTTATTATCACAATCAGAATAATGTCTCTAAATTTTTTTCTATTTAAAGTCTAACTTACTAAAACTGTATCAAATCATAGTAAAATTCTGGAATAACATTTATCTAAGCTTATGGAACAAATAATATCCAACTATCAAAAGTAATGAAAGTAACCAAATGCCAGTAGCTTACAACTGGAATCACAGCTAAATATGATGTGTAGGATCTTGCAGGTCATAGCAGACAGAAAAAGTTTGTGAGACGCCCACCCTTCTCAATTATTACCTGGGCACAGTAACATAACCCTCTCATCCTAGCTATGTGGTTGTATAAGATTGGGAAACTAGCACACTGAACACAGAAATTCCACAAGACATCTGAATTGAAGAACTGGATGTGGTGGCACGATCTATGATCCTAGTGCTAGTGAGGAACATAACAGGAAAATTACAATCTAGGCAAGTACCAAAAAAGAACTGTCTCAAATGGCAAAGAATAGTGTTGGAAGTATATGTAGCTCCAGTCTAGTTAACTAGGCTGTGAGTTTAAACCCAAGTAATAGATAAACAAACACACATATGCACTCACATATACATATACATATATATACATAAGAAAAATAATCATCACATTTAACTCTTCTGTTATTCAGGATACTATGAGAAATAGAAAACTAGTTTGACTTATCAATGTGAATGTATACTGGGACAAGTTATAGGACAAATATCTTGATGAGAAAAGTTAACCAATAACCTGGTCATTCTGTCTGATGCAGCATTGTATAACAGAAAAAATTCATCATTGTCTCAACTTGAGGCAAGGTGTACAATGAAGTACATTGACTTATGATTGGATGTATTCAGTACCCTGGCTAAGAAGAACTGACAATGGATGAGTAAATATATATAATTCTCAGAGATCTTGCTCATGACAATAAAAATATTCTAATTAGATGTGAGAATGTGTTTCTAGGTATTAAAGGATCCAGGCTGGTGCTGTTGTGTTTACTAGCATCACTCCCCACCTTGCAGCGCATAATCATTAACTTTCTGAGGCTACTGCATGGATTTATTCTAGGAAAGCTTGAAGGATCAAAATATATACAATAAATTATCATTGTCATTTCTGCAACTGTTACTGAGATGAGAAGTAATAGCTGTCTCCTTTCTTCTTTCTTCCTCCCTAATAATATGTTAGCATTTATTTGTGTCTATTTAGTCACATAAAATCAGGAAACCATATTACCACAAATAAGAGAATAATTATTTCACACTTATGGAGGCCAGAAATCAGGTATTGGTACACTGAACTCCTTTAAAAATATCTAGGGATCAATCCTTTTTTGCCTTTCTTGCAGATCCTGGCCACTCAAGAGTTCCTTCCTTCTTTCCTTCCTTCCTTCCTTCCTTCCTTCCTTCCTTCCTTCCTTCCTTCCTTCCTTCCTTCCTGCCTTCCCTCCTTCCTTCCTTTCTTCCTTCTCTTTCTTGCTCAATATCTTGCATCTCTCTCTCTCAGTCTCTCTTCTGTCTCTCTCTCAGTCTCTCTTCTGTCTCTCTCTCTGCCTCTCTCTCTGTCTCTGCCTGTTTTTCTCTCTGTCTCTGTCTCTGTCTCTCTCTGTCTCTCGGTCTCTGTCTCTGTCTCTGTCTCTGTCTCTGTCTCTGTCTCTCTCTCTCTCTCTCTCTCTGTGTGTGTGTGTGTGTGTGTGTGTGTGTGTGTGTGTGTGTGTGTGTGTGTGTGTGTGATGGGGCTTAAACTCAGGGCCTGGGCACTGTCCTTAGTTCTTCAGATTAAAATTAATGCTCTACCCCTTGAGTTACAGAATCACTTCTGATTTTCTGGTGGTTAATTGGAAATAAAAGTCTCACTGGGCATGGTGGTTCAAGCCTGTAATCCTAGCTACTCAGGAAGCTGAGATCTGAGGATCAAAGTTCAAAGCCAGTCTAGGCACAAAAGGACCTGAGACTTTTACCTTCAATTAAACTCTAGAAAATGGGAAGTGGGCTTGGCTCAAGGGTAGGGCTGTAGCCTTGAGCTGCTGAAAAGCTGAGGGACAATGCTGAGGCACAGGTATAGGGTGGTATCCTTGAGAAAGCTCAGGAACTGTGCCCAGGCCAAGTTCGTGCCCCATGAGCCCTTCCCTGTCCCCCCCCCCACACACACACAAAGAGTCTCACAGACATTTGTGCCTGAGCTTTCTTGGAACCTTGAACCTTAATCCTCAGAACTCAGCAAACTGACTACTTAGGATTACAGGTATGAGCCACTAGTGAGGAGCAATCTCTTACTCTTTAAAATTCACTTTTACTCTTTATACTACTGAGATTTGATCTGAGTGATATATATATATATATATATATATATATATATATATATGTGAGAGGTCAGCTGTGCTGTGATGAATGACCATTTCTGGATAACTTTTAATCTATCTATCTATCTATCTATCTATCTATCTATCTATCTGTCTGTCTATCTCTATATATGTATTTTTATGTATACCAATCCTGGGGTTGAACTCAAGGCCTAAACATTATCCTTGAGGTTTTTTTTTATTGTTGTTTTTTATTTTCTTTTTTTTGCACAAGATTAGTACTATGCCACTTAAACCATTGCTCCATACCAGCTTTATGGTGTGATCCCCATGATAAGAAAAGATTATAGGCATGAGGTATTGGCACTCAGTTTCCAGCTAATTTTATGATACAGGTGTCTAGAATGATTGGGTAAAGCAGAACATGTGAGCTCACTAGCTGAACAGTACTGCTTTGCAGACATTATTTTCCCTTTAACAATCAAGTCCATTGCATTCTAAATTACAGATACTTAGAGCATCTATTCTTCAAATGAGGAAAAGCAACTGATATAATTTATATACAGCATGATCAAATTCTCTTTTTTATGAGCACATTTTGCTCTTGGATGAGGACCTAGACTGCCTAACATCAATTAGGTAATTTGTAGTTACTTTTTTTCGATTTTAAAGGTTTACAATAGATGTTAATCTGTGATACAATGATTGATCTGTGTGCAGAGGCTGAAATAAGAGAACTGTGGTTTGAGGCTAGCCAAGGTATTAAAACTACAACAGGCTCCATCTTTTTTTCATATATATTTTATTGTAATTAATAGAAGGGTTACATTATATTCACCAGAAAGAAGGTGCAATGATATCCTTTCTCATGCCTTGTTCTGCATTTCACTCCCCCCACCCTCACCCCTCATCTTGTCTTCCTCCCTTCCTTATCTGACTTCAAATAACCAAATAAGCATATATAAAAACATATCGAAGAACCAGGTGAAATAATGTAACAATATAAGATAACTAAGGGACAGCAAAGGAGATGAGAGATAACATAGTATATTAAAGACAACAATCACTCATTATATGGCTTTTGTTTCTATATCCTGGAGGTCCTTTCATTTACCGTCATTCCATATGTCTTTAGGTATCTAGGCTTTATTCTGCTGTAAATCTCTGCTAGGAGAGCCCAAGGTTTCTACTGATTATGACAAATGAGGGAAACCATTGAGCCTATGTTCCTTTGAGTCTGGCTTACTTCACGTAATATGTTTTTTTCGAAGTCTTTTCATTTCCTTACAAATGGGGCAGTGTTGTTCTTTCTGACAGCTACATAGAATTCTACTATGTATAAAGACCACATCTTGTTGTTCCACTCCTCAACTGAGGGGCATCTGGGTTGGTTCCATATCTTTGCTAAGGTAAATAGTGCTGCAATTAACATTGTTGTACTAGTGAATTTAGTATGTCCTTTTTCTGGATGATTGGGTAAATGTCACGTAGTGGAATTGCTAGGTCATAGGGGAGCTCTATGTTTAGTCATTTGAAGAACTATCATGCAGCTTTCCACAGTGGTTGAATGAGTTTTCACTCCCACCAGCAGTGTAGTAGTGATCCCTCCTGCCAGCATCTGTTGTTATTAGATTTCTGGTTCATGGCCATTCTAACTTGAGTGAGGAGGAATCCTAAGAGTTCTTCTGATTTGCATTTCTTTTGTGGCCAGAGATGTCAAGCATTTTTTATGTGTCGATAGGCCATTCTTATTTCTTCTTCAAAGAAGACTCTCTGTAATTCTTTGACCCATCTTTTAATGGGATGGTTGTTTCTTTGGAGATTAGTGTTGTAGTGATTCAATTTTTTTAGCTGTTGATATATTTTAGATATAAAGCCTTTGTCTGTTGTATGGTTAGTGAAGATCTTCTCTCCCTGTGTAGGCTTTCTAGTTAATTTGCTAGCTATGTCCTTTGCCATACAGAAGCTCTGCAGTTTAATGCAGTCCCACTTATCCAGCCTTTCTCTGATTTGTTGTGTTTCTTGATCCTTATTAAGAAAGTTTTGACCAGTGCCAAGGAAACCTAGAGTATCTCCCATTCGTTCTTGTAAAGTTTTCAGTGTATTTGCTTTTACCTAGAGGTCTTTTATCAATTTGGAGTTAATCCTGGTGCAGGGTGACAAAGAATGATCCAACTTTAGTTTTCTGCATGTGCTTAACCAGTTCTGCCAGCCCCACTTGTTGAAGAGGCTGTCTTTTTCCATTCTATTTTTTTGGCTCCCTTATCAAAGATTAGGTGGTCATAGGTCTGTAGGTTAATATCTGGGTCCTCAGTTCTATTTTATTGGTCTTCAGGCCTGTTCTTGTGCCAATACCAAGCTGTTTTGGACACTAGAGCTCTGCAATAGAGTCTAAAGTTTGGTATTGAAATTTCTCCTGAGCTGTTCTTTCTGCTCAGAATATTTTTTTTGCTGTATTGGGTCTTTTATTATTCCATATAATATTTTGGATTGCCTTTTCTATTTCTTTAAAAAACGACATGGGGGTATCGATGGGTATTGCATTTAATTTGTAGATAGCCCTTGCCAAGATGGCCATTTTCATGATGTTAATTCTTCCAATCATGGTGCTTGGGAGATTTTTCCATTTCCTCAGTTCTGCCTTAATTTCCTTTTTCATCAAAAGGTCCTTTACATTCTTAATTAAGTTAATTCCTAGGTACTTTATTTTCTTTGAGGCTATTGCAAAAGAAGTTGTTTTCCTGATTGTCGCCTTGTTCTTCTCATTGTTGGTATATAGGAAGGCACTTGATTTTTGAGGGTGAGTTTTATACCCTACTATGTTGCCAAAATTTTGAATCAGCTCAAGGAGCTTGGGAGTGGAGTCTATAGGGTTCTTTAAATACAGAATCATGTCATCTGCAAAGAGGAAAAGTTTCGCTTCCTCTTTCCCTATTTGGATCCCCTTTATGCTTTCTTCTTGCCTTATTGCTCTTGCTAGGAATTCTAATACTATGTTAAAGAGGAGTGGAGAGAGTGGGCATCCTTGTATCGTTCCTGATTTTAGAAGGAATGGCTTTGGCTTTTTGCCATTTAGTGTAATGCTAGTTGTGGGTTTGTCATACACAGCCTTTATTATACTGAGGAATGTTCCATGGATTCCTAGTTTCTCCAGAGCTTTTCCAAAAAGGGGTGTTGGATCTTGTCAAATGCCTTTTCTGCATCTATTGAGACAATCATATGATTCTTTTCCTGGCTCCTGTTGATGTGTTGAATTATATTAATTGATTTGCATATGTTGAATCAGCTTTGAATCCCTGTGATGAATCCTGTTTGATCATAGTGTATAATTTTTTGATGAGTTGCTGAAAATGGCCAGTATTTTGTTGAGAAGTTTTGCATCGATGTTTATCGAAGGAATAGGTCTATAGTTCCCTTTGTTTGATGACTCTGTCTGGTTTTGGGATGTGAGTTATAGTGGCTATGTAGAATGAGTTTGGCAAAGAGCCTTTGTTTTCAATTTCATTGAAGACCTTGAGGAGTATTGGTGTGATCTCTGCTTTGAAGACCTTATAGAATTCAGCCGTGAATACCAGGCTCCATCTTAACCAACAGTTAGTTGTATCAGTGTATATACTCTTATCATCCCAATCAATGTAGGGGGAAATACTATGGGGAAGCTATTACTGTTAACACAATCACAGTTCAGATAACCCAGGAAATAAAGTAGGACCCTATCTCAGAACTGACCAAGGTAGAAAGCTGTTGAGAAAGTGGCTCAAATAGTAGGATGAGGTCCTAATTTCAAACTCAAAACCACTAAATGAACAAGTGGATAAAAAGAGTATACTTGGTGCACAATTGCACAGAACAATGTATACATTTTCTCCTTAGATATTTTTCTCCTTTCAGTTCATTGATCAACTGGCCCAGCCATTTACCACTGACTATGAATCAGTGTATGGCATTTTTGTAAGTAAAGTCTCTTCATATCCAAAGTGGATGACCTCACCAGATGCTTGGAATTATACCCAGTGGGAACATCTTTCCCTACTGATCTTTCCTATGTATGAATGAATTAAAATGTTATTCAACTGCTATCAATTTCAAACTAGGCAAGCCATTTCAATAATGACTCAAACTCATTCTTTTATTTCTTCTATTCAGTGTTTGTAAGAATGTTTCCTCATGCAAACAGATCCTACTCAGGATCTGAAGGGAAAAGGCCGATGGTGCACATCTGGGGGATTGAACAATATAGTTAGTGAAATATTATCCCCTAAGTGTCTCATAAATTGAAGACCATGCTTACCTTTCTAATGCAAATATCAGGTTAATGTTAGAAACAAAAGAACCTTGAATGCTGAGGTATCTTTTTCTCCCTGAATAAGGATTAGCCTGATTTAAAGGAGGTGCATTTCCTCTGTGGTGTTTCAGAACTGTAATATTTATTGTACAATATGCACAGGAAGCATCTTTTGCTTATTTATTGTCCTTACTTGACCTATAGGGATAAGAGGTTATAATGGTGGCATTAATCTCATGCAGTTGATTTGTGCAATGGATAACAAAGTCTTGTTCCTGTGTTGTGATTCTCTTCTGTCAGTATTAAATAGTATCTCATATGTTTGAGAGTTAGTGGTGTTAAAAAAAAATTCAGTTCATGCTATATTTTGATGTACTTTACATCGTCTCATAATTGCTTTTGATTAATCTCTGAGATCTGTGTCTCTTTCCATATGTTAGATTGCTGGTAGGCCAAGCTAGCATTACAATTTGGGAGTCTGGAATGTTGATCTTCTGATAGGAATTTAGGGCATGTCACCATTCATCATTCTCCTTTCCCTGTTAGGTGTCATATATATATTAGGACCTAGTTGTATACCCAAGGAAGCAAATCAAACAGGTCTAATCTTTGAATAAATCGGAATTTTGAAACTTAAAGGGTAATAAATATCTACTATGTTAGTGTGCATGCATGTGCACATTTTCAGGCACTGATCTTCACCTACAAGTTTATGAGTTTATTTTTAGAAAGCACATGTGGAAGAATTCAAAACTATCTTTAGTGCTGTGGTGAACAACATTCCAGAAATCTCCCAAGGATTCCTGCCTCATTAGGATACATAAAAAAACTAGAAAATTATGGCACTGATGTATCTTAATATCAATAGATATTCTCTAGGTGGGTTATCTCACTGACATATGTTTTTACCTCAAGTTTATTGAAAACAGCAAGATGAGTTTATTTAATAAAGCAAGAAGACTCTCCACAGACTCTTCTACCCATTACCATGGCAAAGGTCAACAGATCAGTAATTCTTTCTACAGTGAGACTGATTTCTGAAAGTATACTACCTTTTCTTCACAACTTTATTTTTATCTAGGGGCAGGGAGTTTGGCCAAGTGGTAGAGTGCTTGCCTAACATGCATGAAAACCTGGGTTCAATTCCTCGTACCACATACAAAGAAAAGAGCCAGAAATGGTGCTATGATTCAAGTGGTAAAGTACTAGTCTTGAGAAAGCCCAAGGGCAGTGCTAAGGCCCTGAGCTCAAGGCCCAAGCCTGGCAAAAAAAAAAACCCAAACCAAAAAAACAACTTTACTTTTATCTAACAAGATATATGGTTGTATTTCTAAATCAGTGTTCAACTTTAGTGTTAATTATTAATTCTTAAAGGTTAGACTAACACCAATGCAACCCTAAAAGTTAGGTTAATCACATTAAAAGAATAAAAAAAGTATAATCTGAAGAAAACACAAGAAAAAAATCTTAAGACACTAGGGAACGAATGTTGAATCATTGTATTATCATGAAGTTCTAAGAAAATAAAACTAACATTTACTGAGAGAGAACAGATCAACACCTGTATAGGAATGACAAAGTGAATATTAAGAGGAAAGAAACAGTCTGAAGTGATGACTTTTATTTGTCTAGTCTTTTTTTATTAAAAAAATTATTAACATTGATTTTTACGTCATATTTCAAATGATGTTCTTAACAAACAAGTATTCAAGAAGGGACTCTTTATATATAATCATGGGCACTTAGATTTTAGAACTAGAACATAATTAAAATTAGGCTGAGGGTTTATATGTCATAAAGAGCTCACAGTTAATCTGCAACTAAGTCTTTCTATATGGTATGCTTATGAGATTTCTTTTTTTTTCTTTTAAATATGGCTTTAAGAAATTTCTAGCTGGACAACTCTCTTTCCTCTTGGAAAATAACTTCACATTACTGAATTTAAAAGAAATTAGGTTTCTTTCAGTGCGAATGTTTTACAAAGAACTGATCATCCTACATCTTAGAAGGCTAGGTAGCCATAGAGAAGAGTTGCAAATTCTAACAAATGCAGCTTACAGCTAATAAGTTAACATATAAATCAATATTTTGATCAAACTAAACTAAAAATTTAAAAATTATCATACTGATAAGTTTAGTTAGCAAAATGTGAGGAATTTGTATCTGCATAAAAGTTGACCAATTATTTTGGTTCACAGCATTATTTTTAACTCTGTTTATAGGAAATGGGTATAGCAAAAAGAAAACAATTATCATACATTATAGAATGAAGTAATATTTTCATTGTTACATCTTTTAAATGTTTCTTGTATTCTTTTGTCAAACAATTCTTAAATTAGAAATAATTACACTAAAGAATAAGCTCATCAGTAATAAACAATGCTGATACAACTCTTCACCTATCAACTTGTTTCTTTTTAAAATACCTATAAATGGTATATGGTAAATGTTATCAATGTTCTATGATTTTGGAGCTCATCAATATTTTATTTTGAAATTATCTGCATGTTTGTAGAAGCCTGGTTTTTCATGCCTGTGTAGACTCACAGTGTTATAAAGACACTCCTGAATTTACTTTTTCTTTTGTATAGAATATATGTATTCTAAAATAACTATATATCAATCATCTGGTCGTCCTCTGTCAGACATGACATCCATATACTACTTAACAAATAAATTTTAGTGTAAAAAGATAAATGAAAGAACATTATAGTTATAATCATTTTTACCTTGATTTTTATTTGACATATTTTTTCTACAGCTTGGTAATTAATATGTATTCTATTTGAATAATTTTATTTTCTTATATCTATTAGTTTGTTTCTTTACACATAAATGTAGCATGGAATTATTCAATAACAAGGTGTAATGATTCTTTTCAAATATCTCATTGACATAAGTTATTTCACATTAAAAGAGTTTACCAACCAAGAACCTTACTCCAGCTGTTACACAATTTACTGTTCATTTCCATCTTTCCTTTGTCTCATGCTATACTTACAATAAAGTCCTTGAATCTTGCCTGCCATAGTCAACTTCATCCATATTGAAAAGGCAATGATGCTGTTCCCCAGAATCAATTTTCAGGTATTTTTTATGAATAATTATATTTTAAAATTTTATTTTGTTGAAGTGGATCTGAATGCAAGTCTATAGCAAGTTAATGCTTGCAAATATTTCATTTTGAAGGATGTTAGTTGCCAGTCCATTATACTGGAGTAAACTATTATATTAGAAGTTGTAAATATAAAAACACATAAAATTTTGGAAGCCAGGACAATAACCAATGGCTTTAGAAAATAGAAAAGACCTGATATCAGTTACATCCATTAAAGGATATTAATGGAAAATATATCATTTTATGTATTACAACAATGGACAAGATCAGAAATACAAACCAACATACAATATAAATGATTCTTGTGAAGTATCAGTGAGCAAAAGAATGGAATTATGTTTAAAAGCTATAGCTAGATACCTAATTGCTGTTCCTTGTGCAAATTTTTATCTATATAAGTAAACTGACTTCACCTCAGCGGAAGATAGAATTTAGTTTGTACAGAATTGAGAAATGAACAGTTGAGCAACAAATGTAAATAAAGGAAAGAAATAACCTCTTGTAAAAATGGAAGGAGGTAGCAAATGCCTTCTTAATGAAAAAACACCTAGATCATTTCCTTTTCAGAAGAGGAAAAATAATCTATGTCATGTACTCATGATGAGAAAGCTTCTCATGATGAAGTGTAGAGCTTCTTCCTTAAAGAAGAAGACAGTGGGTCTGGTGCAGGTGGCTCATGCTTGTAATTCAATTCAGGAGGCTGAGATCTGAAGATCAGTTGGCAGAGGATCACAGTGGCCCAATAATGCTGTGGATATGATGATATAAAATGGCACCTATCAAAATGAATACCAAGCAATGGAAATTAAATTTTTGTTTGTTTGTTTTGCTTTTGTACTGTTTTCAGTTCTTTCTTTTTCCTTTAGTTTATTCCCTAATGTCATTATTTTTATTTTTCTTGTATATAAGTTCATCTAATTTGGGGAAAGGAAAAGGAATCACAGAAATGGAAGGAAAATGTTGAACCAATTCAACAGTGATATTAGACACTATGGTGAAATAAACCTTACAACTTGTGGGGAAGGCGAGTCGAGGGAAGGAAAGTGGGAGAAAATAAGGGAAGCCTTAACCATGTTCGACAAGAAATGTAGTCATTACCTGACTTATGTCACTGTACTCTCAGAATACTTAATATATATGACCTAATGTCTACTACTCATCAATAATTCAGCAACTTATATCTGATGCATTATGGACTTTTGGGTCAGGGAGTGAATGGAGTTAAAGCTCATTTCTTTTCTTTTTCCTTTATATTAGTATTTTTATTTAATTAATAAAAGGGTTACAGTTATATTCACCAGATAGAAGGTATATTACTTCACACACTGATACCCATTCTCCTGTTTTTTTATCCCCATTTCCCTCCCCTCACCCCCTTCCAATCATCTTATTTCCCCCCATTCTCTTTCCTATTTCAAATAAACAAAAAATTTTATATACAATATGACAGATATCAAAGTAAGATATTGTAATAATATGAGAAAAACAAGGGACAATAAAAGAGGTGAGAAATCACATAGCACATTAAGAACAGCAATCACACATTATATGCCTCTTGTCTCCATATCCAAGAGGTCCTTTCATTTAGCCTCCTTTTATATGGCCTTGTGAATCTAGGTTTTGAGTTTGTAATTAATATATACTTAATGATCCCTTTCATATTCCTCTTTCCTATGTCAGGAATTTCTAGAAGATGGAAAATTTTGATTTATGAATCACAGGCGTTTACACACACTGTAGAATATTTTATAATGTCAAAAGTCTAGTTTATTTATGTAGTAAAATAGCCTAGCTGCTGCCCTAAACTGTTGCAAGTTAATTATAGACACGCATGTGCACATTTTGTGCTGGCATCAAGACTTACACTCTTTTTTTGTTAACAGTTTGTATTATTTGTTAACAGTTTGTTAACAGTTTGAGTGCTGTATTCAGTCTACATTTATTGTTGTTCTTGTTGATTAAATTAAGGTAGTGTCTCCTGGACTTTGCATCCTGGCTGAGCTGCAATTGTCAGAACTCAGACTCCCAAGTAGGATGAAAGTCATGAGCCACTAACACCTAACAAAACTTTTTATTTAATTTTAGTGATTTTTTAATTGCTTGAAACATTATAAAATGCATTGAATAGCTATATATAACCAATTCATTTAAAATGTTTAGCTAGTAATGATCAAAATACTAGTCTTATGGCTGTACTGAAAATGTGGCACTGCTGAGAGCTAGGTAGTTTGATTCAAATCTGAAATATTTGAAATATACATATTTCCATTAAGGCAGTAGCTGAGTTTTCAGAGTTTACTGAGTAACTTTGTAAGTGTCACAACTGGGTCAACCATTCGGTCGTGTATGGTTTTGATGTCAGAGGTTTTGGCAAGGTTCCCTGATTACTTAACTTTGAAATCTTGGAGGATAGCACTTCTACCTTGAAAGCTACAAATTGTCTTTGGGAAAAGTAAAGTTTACCCATGCAGCATTTCCAATAAATGTAATCCTCTTAAGTTCCCAGAATCAAGTAATTTACTGTTTAAATTACATTAATAGGATTGTTATCAGCAACTAATAGAAAATATAGTCCATTGTTATTAATAAATAATATTTTAAACCTTCACTATTATCTTATTAATATCAGCATGTAAGTATATATGTGCCTGTGGCTAAAAGTCTAGAAGATATTTAAGTAACATAAGTGACAATATTTTTTACATCATTAGAATTTTCAGAATCATTTCTATCTGCTCTTAGACAGATAGGAACAATTAGTAATTAGTGTTAATTCTTTTAGCATCTTTGACATTAATAAAGGTAAATACACTTAAAAATGATGGAAGATAATTACATTTCCTAATTATCTTTATATCACTTTTTGAATATTCAATAAATATTTCAAAATAATATTCTAGTATAATTAATAAACTTTTATTGTGTACTTGAGAGTGTTGACAAGTTGACTTTTATAGTTATTATATATTAATACTTTTGGTAAATATTTGTATGTAAATAATAAGGCTAAGATTCTTGTAAATATTGTACCTATTTTCTAATATGCCACTTCATATATATTTTTGTTTCTATATATGTGCATAATAAGAATTCAAATTAATTCTATTAATACTAATTGAAATATTTGATACTAATGCAAACTAATTTAAAATAACTTATTTAAACTCTTAAGGATTTTTTTTTGCCAGTCCTGGGCTTGAGATCAGGGCCTGAGCACTTTCCTTGGACTTTCTCAAGGCTAGAGCTCTACTACTTGGACTTCAGCACCACTTCTGGCTTCTTTTTTTTTTTTTTCTATGTATCTGGTACCAAGGAATTGAACCCAGGTCTTCGTGAATGCTAGGCAAGCACCCCTACAACTGGGCTAAACTTCCAGCCCTGACCTAGGAATTTTAAGGAAAATCTTGCTGAAAAGAAATATGAAAATATATAATAGCTACATTTCTCACAGGAATTCATTATTTTTAATATATTTTTATTGTAATTAATAGAAGGGTTACATTATATTTGCCAGATAGAAGGTGCATTAATTCACATACGTTGATACCCTTTCACATGTCTTGGTCCCCATTACCCTTCCCCCACACCCCGATCTTGGTTTTCCCCCTTCCCTATCCAATTTCAAATAACCAAATACAAATATATCCAATATATCAGATAACAAAGTAAGATACTGTAACAATATGACATAACCAAGGGTAGGCAAAAGAGATGAGAGATAACATAGTACATTAAGGACAACAATGATTCATTATATGACTTTTGTTTCAATATCCTGGAAGTCCTTTCAATTAGCTTCATACTATATGGCCTTATGTATCAAGGTTTTGCTCTATTGCAAATCTCTGCTAGGAAAGCCCAAGGTTTCTACTAATTATGACAAATGAGGGAAACCATTGAGCCTAAGTTCCTTTGAGTCTGGCTTACTTCACTTAATATAATCTTTTCTAAGTCTTTCCAGTTCCTAACAAATGGGGCGATGTCATTTTTTTTTTTTATGACAGCAGCATAGAATTCCATTGTATACAAATACCACATCTTGTAGATCCACTCATCAACTGAGGGACATCTAGGTTGGTTCCATATCTTTGCTATGGTGAATAATGCTGCAATGAACATTGTTGGGCTAGGGGATTTAGTACGCCCTAGTTTCTGGATGATTGCGTAAATGCCAAGTAGTGGAATTGCTGGGTCATAGGGGAGCTCTATGTTTAGCCTTTTGAGGTACTGCCATACTGCTTTCCATAGTGGTTGAATGAATTTGCACTCCCACCAACAGTGTAGTAGTGATCCCTCCTGGCCACATCCCCTCCAGCATCTGTTGTTATTCATTTTCCTGATCCTGGCCATTCTAACTGGAGTGAGGTGGAATCTTAGAGTTGTTTTGATTTGCATTTTTTTTATGACCAGAGATGTTGAGCATTTCTTCATGTGTCTATAGGCCATTTTTGTTTCTTCTTCAGAGAAGACTCTCTTTAAATCTTTGGCCCATCTTTTAATATGATGGTTGATACTTTGGAGATTAGTTTTGGATTGATTCAATTTTTTGAGCTGTTGACATATTTTAGATATGAGGCCTTTGTCTGTTGTATGTTTGGTGAAGATCTTCTCCCACTCTGTAGGCTTCCTAATTAATTTACTAGCTATGTCCTTTGCCATACAAAAGCTCTGCAATTTAATGCAATCCCACTTATCCAGCCTTTCTCTGATTTGTTGTGATTCTTGCTCCTTATTAAGAAAGTTTCGACCTGTGCCAAGGAGGCCTGGTGTATCTCCTATTCCTTCTTGTAAAGTTCTCAGTGTGTTAGCTTTTACCTCCAGGTCTTTGATCCACTTGGAGTTAATTCTAGTACAGGATGACAAAGAAGGATCCAACTTTACTTTTCTCCATGTGCTTAACCAGTTCTGCCAGCACCACATGTTAAAGAGGCTATCTTTCTTCCATTCTATTTTTTTGGCTCCCTTGTCAAAGATTAGGTGGCCATAGGTCTGTGGTTTGATATCTGGGTCTTCAGTTCTATTCCATTGGTCTTTAGGCCTGTTCTTGTGCCAGTACCAAACTGTTTTGATAATTATAGCTAAAAGACTAAACATAGAGCTCCCCTATGACCAAGCAATTCCACTACTTGGCATTTACCAACCATCCAGAAACTAGGGCATACTAAATCCACTAGCACAACAATGTTCATTGCAGCACTATTTACCATAGCAAAGATATGGAAACAACCTAGATGTCCCTCAGTTGATGAGTGGATCAACAAGACGTGGTATTTGTACACAATGGAATTCTATGCTGCTGTCAGAAAGAATGACATTGCCCCATTTGTTAGGAACTGGAAAGAGTTAGAAAAGGTCATATTAAGTGAAGTAAGCCAGACTCAAAGGAACTTAGGCTCAATGGTTTCCCTCATTTGTCATAATCAGTAGAAACCTTGGGCTCTCCTAGCAGAGATTTGCAATAGAGCAAAACCTTGATACAAAAGGCTATATAGTAGGATGCTAAATGAAAGGATCTCTAGGATATAGAAATATAAGCCATATAATGAATGATTGTTGTTCTTAAGGTACTATGTTATCTCTCATCTCTTTTGCTGTCCCTTGGTTATTTCATGTTGTTACAGTATCCCACTTTGTTACCTTACCTGATATTTCGGATATATTTGTATTTGGTTATTTGAAATTGGATAGGGAATGAGGGAACACAAGATGAGCGGTGGGGGTGGGGGGGTGGGAAATGGGGACCAAGACATGTGAAAGGGTATCCATGTATGGGAATTAATGCACCATCTATGTGGCAAATATAATGTAACCCTTCTATTAATAACAATGAAAATATATGAAAAAAAGAAACTAACATCAAATAGATTGTAAGAAAAACTATCAATGGAATAATTCTTTTTAACTCATTAACAAGAATAATTAGACTATTCTTTTTAACTCTTTAGTAATCATCTGAATTATAATTTACTGTGTATTTCAGGAGTTAGAGCCCTTAAGTGATTGCTTTGCTATTAATATCTGTATATCTTATTATTTGGACATGGGACGTACATATAAATTGTGAAATTAATGAGTTTTTCCATTAAATTAGATAAAAGAATATTTATTCCCTAAATAGTATTTATTATCAATTTATGAATTAATTAATGACCTGATGTTCAATGTAAAGAATCTAATGTAACTAAATAGGAGCTATCTGAAATCATTTAACAATCTTACAATTAGATTCTATCCAAAGAATTCCTCCCCTCTGAGACAGTCTGGCTTTTTCCAACAGTATCTTTAATTTCAAAAATCAGCAAATTACTGACATCATAACTTCTAAAATATAAAACAATAGTATCATAATCAAAGACTTTCTCTGACATTAGAATGTGGGAGAAAAATGAGGGAGGAGGGACCAACATTTGACAAGAAATGTACTCACTACCCTACTATGTAACAGTAACCCCTGTGTGCATCACTTTGACAATAAAATTAAATTTAAAACAACCACAAGTAGGTATTCACAATATTAATCCCCTTCCAAGCCACAGGATTTATTTAGAAAAATGTAAGATCAACAATTCTATTGTCTGAACACTATTACCGTGAATTTAGTATGATATTATATATTTGGTTATAAGACGCATGTTTGAACACCCCATCCTGGCATAAGGACTATTGTGATAGCAAGTATCATCTTTTTTTTTAAATTTTTTATTGTAATTAGTAAAAGTGTTACATGATATTTTCCACATAGAAGGTGCATTAATTCACATACATTGATACCCTTTCACATGTCTTGGTACCCATTACCCTCCACCCCACACCCCACACCCGTGTTGGTTTTCCCCCCTTCCCTATCAAATTTCAAATAACCAAGTACAAATAAATTCAATATATCAGATAACAAAATGAGATACTGTAACAGTATGAGATAACCAAAGGACAGCAAAAGTCATGAGAGACAACATAGTACATTAAGGACAACAATCATTCGTTAATATGACTTTTGTTTCAATATCCTGGAGGTCCTTTCAATTAGCTTCATACTATATGGTCTTATGTATCAAGATTTTGCTCTATTGCAGGTCTCTGCTATTAGAGCCCAAGGTTTCTACTGATTATGACAAATGAGGGAAACCATTGAGCCTAAGTTCCTTCACTTACTTCACTTAACATGATTTTTTCTAAGTCTTTCCATTTCCTAACAAATGGGGCAATGTCATTCTTTCTGACAGCAGCATAGAATTCCATTGTGTACAAATACCACAATTTGTTGATCCACTCATCAACTGAGGGACATCTAGGTTGGTTATGGAACCAACCTAGATGCTATGGTGAAAAGTGCTGCAATGAACATTGTTGGGCTAGTGGATTTAGTATGCCTTAGTTTCTGGATGATTGGGTAAATGCCAAGTAGTGGAATTGCTGGGTCATAGGGGAGTTGTATGTTTAGTCTTTTAAGGCACTGCCACACTGCTTTCCATAGTGGTTGAATGAGTTTGCACTCCCACCAACAGTGTAGTAGTGATCCCTCTTGGCCACATCCCTTCCAGCATCTGTTATTATTTGTTTTCCTGATCCTGGCTGTTCTAACTGGAGTGAGGTGGAATCTTAGAGTTGTTTTGATTTGCATTTCTTTTATGACCAGAGATGTGGAGCATTTCTTCATGTGTCTATAGGCCATTTTTGTTTCTTCTTCAGAGAAGACTCTCTTTAAGTCTTTGGCCCATTTTTTAATGGAATGGTTGTTACTTTGGAGATTAGTTTTGGAGTGATTCAATTTTTTGAGTTGTTGATATATTTTAGATATGAGGCCTTTGTCCGTTGTTTGGTTGGTGAAAATCTTCTCCCACTTGTATGCTTGCTAATTAATTTACTAGCTATGTACTTTGCCATACAAAGCTCCACAGTTTAATGCAGTCCCACTTATCCAGACATTCTCTGATTTGTTGTGATTCTTGGTCATTATTAAGAAAGTTTTGACCTGTGCCAAGGAGGCCTAGTGTATCTTCTTTTCTTTCCTGCAAAGTTTTCTGTGTGTCAGCTTTTACCTCCAGGTCTTTGATCCATTTGGAGCTAATTCTAGTGCAAGGTGACAAAGAAGGATCCAACTTTAGTTTTCTGTAGGTGCTTAACCAGTTCTGCCAGCACAACTTGTTGAAGAGGCTGTCTTTTTTCCATTCTATTTTTTTGGCTCCCTTGTCAAAGATTAGGTGGCTATAGGTCTATGGGTTAACATCTGAGTCCTCAGTTCTATTCCATTGGTCTTCAGGCTTGTTCTTGTCCCTGTACCAAGCTGTTTTGAGAATTATAGCTCTGTAATAGAGTCTAAAGTTTGGAATTGAAATTCCTCCAGCGCTGTTATTTCTGCTAAGATGTGTTTTTGTTATAAGGGGTCTTTTATTATTCCATATGAAATTTTGAATTGCCTCCTCTATTTCTTTAAAGAATGCCATTGGGATATTGATGGGTATTGCATTGAATTTGTAGATAGCCCTTGGCAAGTTTGTCATTTTCACAATTTTGATTCTTCCAATCCAGGAGCATGGGAGGTTTTCCACTTCCTTAGTTCTGCTTTAACTTCCTTTTTTAGGGTTTTAAAGTTTTCATCAAAAAGGTCCTTTACATTCTTAGTTAAGCTAATTCCTAGGTACTTTATTTTCTTTGAGGCTATTGTGAAAGGAGTTTCTTTCCTGATTATTGCCTCATTCCTCTCACTGTTGGCATAAAGGAAGGCAGTTGATTTTTGAGGGTTGATTTTATAGCCAGCTACTCTCCCAAAGTTTTGAATCAGCTCAAGGAGCTTGGGAGTAGAGTCTATAGGATTCTTTAAATACAGAATCATGTAATCTGCAAAGAGGGATAGTTTTATTTTCTATTTCCCTACTTGGATCCCCTTTATGCTTGCTTCTTGCCTTATTGCACTTGCTAGGAATTCTAGTACTATGTTAAAGAGTAGTGGAGAGAGTGGGCATCCTTGTCTCATTCCTGATTTTAGAGGGAATGGCTTTAGATTTTCACCATTAAGTGTAATTCTAGCAGTAGGTTTCTCATACACAGCCTTTATTACATTGAGGAATGTTCCATGGATTCCTAGTTTCTCCAGATCTTTTAACATAAATGGGTGTTGGATCTTGTCAAATGCCTTTTCTATGTCTATTGAGACAATCATGTGATTTTTGTCCTTGCTCTTGTTGATGTGTTGAATTATATTAATTGACTTGCATATGTTGAACCAGCTTTTCCTCCCCGTGATGAATCCAGTTTGATCATAGTGTATAATTTTTTTGATGAGTTGTTGTAGACGGTTGGCCAGTATTTTGTTGAGAAGTTTTGCATCGATGTTCATCAAAGATATAAGTCTATAGTTCTCTTTCTTTGATGAATCTCTGTCTGGTTTGGGGATGAGGGTTATACTGGCTTCATAGAACGAGTTTGGTAAGGAACCTTCATTTTCAATTTCGTTGAAGAGCTTGAGGAGTATTGGTGTGAGCTGTGCTTTGAAGACCTTGTAGAATTCAGCCGTGAATCCATCTGGCCCTGGGCTTTTCTTAGGTGGAAGTTCTCTAATTGCCATTTCTATTTCAGAGCTTGAAATAGGCCTGTTGAGTTGGCTTAGTTCTTCTTGGTTCAGTGTGGGTATGTTAATATTGGCTAGGAA
Source organism: Megascapheus bottae (assembly GCF_031878675.1). NCBI lineage: Eukaryota > Metazoa > Chordata > Mammalia > Rodentia > Geomyidae > Megascapheus > Megascapheus bottae. Next base: position 24,842,650 of record NC_143521.1, read on the forward strand.
TTCATCCATTTCCTCTAGATTCTCAAATTTGTTGGCGTAAAGGTTTGAGAAGTATTCCCTCATGATATTCTGGATCTTGGTAATTTCTGTTGTGATATTACCATTTTCATCTGTGATTTTGTTTATTTTGATATGCTCTCTTCTTTTTTTGGTAAGATTTGCTAAGGGCTTGTCAATTTTGTTAATTCTTTCAAAGAACCAACTCCTTGTTTTATTGATTCTTTCTATAGTTTTTTTGGATTCCAAATCATTTAATTCTGCTTTGATTTTAATTATTTGCTTTCTTCTACTGGGATTAGGGTTGGTTTGTTGCTCTTTTTCCCGGAGCTTAAGGTGAGACATTAACTTGTTGGTTTGCAAATTTTCCAACTTGTTGTTGTAGGCACTCAGAGCTATAAATTTTCCTCTGAGTACTGCCTTTGCTGTGTCCCAAAGGAGTCGGTATTTTGTGTGCACCTGACTGTTAAATTCCATAAACTGTTGGATTTCTGTTCTGATCTCTTCGATGACCCATTGGTGATTCAACAATGTGTTGTTCAGTCTCCATGAGTTACAGGGTTTTCGTTGGTGGAGATGTGTGTTCAGTTCCAGTTTGATGCCTTTGTGGTCTGAGAGTGTGCATGGAATAATTTCAGTGTTTCTGAATCTGTCCAGGTTTGTTTTATGGCGTAAGATGTGATCTATTTTGGAAAATGTTCCATGTGCTGCGGAGGAAAATGCATATTGTGCTGTTGCTGGGTGGAATACCCTGCAGATGTCTGTTAGATCTAGTTGGTGTATATAGTTGTTCAGTTCTAAGGTTTCTCTGTTGAGTTTTTGCCTTGTTGATCTGTCCATAGGTGAGAGTGGTGTGTTAAAGTCACTGACAATCACTGTATTTCGATCTATGTATGGTTTCAGTGTAAGTAAAGTTTGCTTGATGAAGTTCGAAGCTCTGGGATTGGGTGTGTAGATATTTAGGATCGTTATGTCTTCCCGGAGGAAAGATCCCTTTAGTAGTACGTAGTAACCTTCTTTGTCTTTTTTTACTAATGTCAGTTTGAAGTCTATTTTATCTGATATGAGGATGGCAACTCCAGCCTGTTTATGGGGGCCGTTAGCTTGATAGAGTTTATTCCAACCTCTCACTTTCAAAAGATGCTTGTTTTTTTGGGTAAGATGTGTCTCTTGAAGACAGCAGAACAATGGCTCCTGCTTTTTGATCCAACTAGAGAGCCTATGCCGTTTAATAGGAGAGTTAAGTCCATTGATATTGAGAGTTAGGATTGAGAGATATTTATTAGTTCCTACCATTTTTAAAAGCTTTTATTAGGGCCTGTGTCTTGACAGTTCTTGTGGTCCTTAGATGGTATGCTGTTTAGGTGCCATTTCTTTCCCTATGTTGCATTTATTTTGGTTTTGTATGTATAGAACATCTTTCAGAATTCTCTGTAGTGTTGGTTTTGTTGCGACATATTGTTGCAGTTTTTCCCTGGAATGGAATGTTTTTATTGTTCCCTCAGTTATGAATGAGAGCTTAGCTGGGTACAGTATTCTTGGTTGGTAGTTATTTGACTTAAGGGCATGACATATATGCTTCCAGTCACTTCTTGCTTGCATGGTCTCTGCTGAGAAATCTGGGGTTATTCTGATTGGTTTGCCTTTATAGGTTACTGAACCCTTTTCCCTGGCTGCCTTTAGGATCCTTTCTTTGGTTTCTATTGATCCTTTTCAGATTACAATGTGGAGGTGGGATGTTCTTTTCTGGTCAGGCCTGTTTGGGGTTCTAAAAGCTTCTTGTATCTGTATGGGTCTGCCCTTCTGGATATTTGGGAAATTCTCTGAGATGATTCCCTGAAGTATATTTCCAATACCATTGACCTCTTTCTCCACACCCTCCTCAATACCAATTAGTCTTAAATTAGGCTTCCTAATTGTATCTTGGACCTCCTGAAGTGCTCTCTCATTTTTCCTAGATTTGGATTGACTCATTTTCTGTTCTTTCTCTATAATAACTAAATTATCTTCAGCCCCGGAGATTCTCTCCTCTGCATTGTCTAACCTGCTATCAAAGCTATCTACTTTATTTTTCATCTCCCTTGCTTCTAATTGCTCATTTTTTGATGCCTTGCATCTCTTCTTTTAGATCATGTATGGATTTCTTTAGCTCCTTGATTTCCATTTGAGTGGTTAGCTCAGTAGCTTTATTTTCTTTGAACATTTGCTGGAGTTCGGTCACCTTTTTATTTGTGGATTCTATGAATTCATCCATCTTTCTTTGAAAAACCTTTATTATGGCCTCCTTTATGGCTTCTTCTTTTTCACTTATCACCTTGTTTATGGTTTCCTTTTGTTTAGCTATTACTTCCTCCCTTATCTATTTCTTTATATTTTCCCACTTTTCCTTAATGATGTTTATCAATTGCATTTGTATAGCACTTGGAAGACTCTCCTCTAGGTTTGCCAGTGACTGTTCCATTGTCCGTTTACACTGGGTGGGGGATGTTGTTTCTTGATTTGACATTTTTCTTGAGTTTCTTGTTCTTCCCATTTGAAAAATGGGAGCAAGATTAATACTAAACACGATTATAGTTTTTCAGATATAACCAACCTAGATCTCTGTAGCTGGCAGACACTAGATGTTCATAAGTTTTGATTGGTGTTATCACTCTTTCTTTTTGTGCAGTTACAGACCAGTCTAATACATCCACTGACAAGCTATTTATACCCAAAACAATAAGCCTCTCAATCCAATCTCTATTGTCTTTAAGTCCCTCTGAGCCTAGAGAATAATCGAACACCTAGATATACAGTATTGCTCAACAGCCATCAAGTGTAGATCCATGCAATATTAAGGGTTGTAAGACGAACAGAGGTCCAGAGATAGAAAAATAGAATGAGAGAGGTCAGGGGAGGTACAAGAGGATTAACATAGGACTGTAAGTATATTGTAGTAATGAAGAAAAGGAATAGTGTAAGGATAACTGACCTAAGTTGGTATGTAGGTAGCGTATTTGAGTACAAAGTTTGGAAAGTATTAGAATAAAACTTATGTGTTGCTGCACGACTAGCTCTTAGCCCAACCAGTGGCCTCATAGTGGGCCATGGGATGGATCTGCGAGCTTCCCTCTGAGCACAGTTGGCAGACGTTTTCCTGTGCTGCTTCCAGGGGCAGCCTCAAGCCAAGGGTCTGGGGATTGAGAGTTTCCAGGGACTCTCAGTAGGACCAGCAGGAGACCCCTCTCTTCCTAGGGGCGGGGCCCCGCTGAGGATGTGGGCTCCAAGGGTGGAGCCACGCCTTTTTGATTCTCAGAAGGCAAGCTTGGCTGCTGGTTGGCCCTTCTGATCCCTGCTGTGTTTCCACTGCTTTGTCAGGGTCTGTGACTGTGGGGGGCCCCTCAGTGCTGTCTTGATCAGGATTCCCAGCTGGAGGATGTCACGCTCAAGAATTGAGGGGGGACAGATGTTGGCTCCTATTTTCCCCCGCACACCCTACCCGCTGTTGCAAGCCAGGGTCCCAGCGCCCTCCACTCTCCAGATCCAGTGGCCTGGGAGAGAAGCCTGGTGGGCTGGTGGGAGGTGGGACAGCTCCACCTCCCTTGGTGGGGTGCTGGGTCTTAGGTAGCCTGCCTGTCAATCTCCAGTCAATGGCCTGAGGGAGGGGCCTGTTGAGGGAAGGGACAGGATTCTAAATTCCTTGCCCCCCTGCTCCCGCCAGTCTTTCTCGGGCGGGGTGGAGGAGTCTGAATTAAGTTCTATTGCTTCGCACTGCTCTGCTTTCCCGATGTGTTTGGGGACGTGCTGTATTACTCACGCCTCTGCGTCCATCTGCGGGTGATCCACGGTGGTGGGGAGTCTTTCACTCCCCTCGGGTCTCCACCGCCACCTGGTGTTCCGAGTCTTTGTTCTGCTGCTTGCTGTTCTGGTTCCGTGTCTGGGTTCAGCTGCTTCCACCGTTTGCTGGCCCGGTTGTATGTTGGTTTCTGCAGCGATTGTGCTCCTGGCCTGGCCCCCTCTGCCTCTGCAGTTTTTCGCGGCTGCCGCCGCTTTTTGCAGTCTGCTGCTGCTTTTTGCGGCTTGGAACTGGCGGAGGGAGGTGGGGGAGGGGTCCTCGCATTTCGAATTCTTTGAGAAAGTTGGATGTGAGCTTTATCTAGATTTCTTTTCCGGTTTGAGTCCTTCTCCATTGCTTTTTGAGTTTGTTGTTGTGGATTTCTTAAGATAATTGGCTCGTGGGACTCCCTGGTTCTCTCTTTTTGTGAGAGAGAGCTAGGCAGCGTCCCTATTGTGTTGGCGCCATATTCCTTCCCTAGCAAGTATCATCTTATAAATATATGTCTATGATTTTGGCAACAGCATGTGAATATATGTATCCATGTAATCACTGTTCATATCTCAAAAATTATAATTACTGAGCTTGAAGAGCAGCCTAATGGTAGAGTGGTCGCCTAGCATGTACAAAGCCCTGGGTTCAATTCCTTGGTACCACATACACAGAAAAAAACGGGAAGTGGCATTGTGGCTCAAGTTGAAACAAAAAGTGACCAATGAACAATGCTCAGGCCCTGAGTTCAAGCTCCAGGACTGGCAAAAAAATTATAAAAATTATGATGTGCTTTTAATTGTTGTAGATATTTACCATGTAATTGGCCTAAATAAACATCACCAAGTAACAGTAATATATTTCCTTTAAAAATACCATGTACAATTTACCCCCTTTCTGGTTTTATTTATTTTATTTATTATTATTTTATCACAATTGTGTTATTTAGGGACTGTTATTCAGCTTACTTCATAACTTATTGTCCAGTTATCTCTAACTTTACATAATCTTTTCAGCTTAATAATAGCTGCTATCTGAAAATGTGACAAGATGGAAATTGCTATCTACTTATAAGAGACAATGCAAATGAACCCAGTAATTATTCATTGGCTGACATATTGCAGAGGCAAAAATGTATCTACTTCTAATATGAAAAAGTATTATATATCTAAATTCAACCTGAGTCTGACTTTTTAAAAATGCCCAAATCCTGAAAAGTAATCTCCAACTCTATCTGTAAGCATAAGTATTGAAAGCAAAGTAGGTATTTCTGTAGAAAGGAAAATTAGATTAATGCGAATAGACTTTCACATTCATTAAATCAAATCCTGAAAAAGGATCTTATAAAAATGTCTGTGCCAGGTTATCACATAGGTAATGTGCCATCATGTCTATGAAATAGACAGGACATTTTCACCTTATTCTAAAAAATTATCTGGATTAATAGTGGGGACTTTCTCAGTAAAGGAAAAAAACAAATCTTCTCTTCCTCTAATTTCACTCAGCATTAAAAAACAAATTCACAAATATATGACTTTCATTTTTCACAGCATAAGTAGGTCAGAATTTTAATAGTTCGAGTTACTCTGACTCAATAGAACTCTAGCATTAGAGTTGATTGCAAATTCAGAATTGCAAAAGCAATTCAAAACTTATCTGAGCATGTCATTTTCAAACTATATGTTGATTTTTTTTGTAGCTTCAGTGACTTTGATATTTCTAGGAAAGTTTAAATTTCTTTGGTGATATGCATATCAGTTTGTTGTTTCTTCTCTTTCTTAACCTAAGTTTTGTTTGTTTGATTGTTTGTTTTTTGCCAGTCTTAGGATTGCACTCAAGGCCTAAGCACTGTCCTTGGACTTTTCTCAAGGCTAGAGCTCTACCACTTGAGCCTCAACACCACTCTCGGCTTTTTTCTATGTATGTGGTACTGAGGAGTTGAACCCCGGTCTTCGTGCATGCTAGGCAAGCTCTACCACTAGGCCAAACTCTCAGACAGTTTTGCATCTTTCTAAAATACTTGTCTTTATTCTAAAATGTGCTCTGGTTCATGAACTTTTGCATTTGGCAGGCTATGATTATAAGATGGAAATGGGTGCTGCCAAACACTTTGACAGGAACAATTCATATTTTGTTGTTACAAGACTGCATAATTGGAAATATAAAACACACATGCACACACACATATTCCAATCTATCTACTATCAAATGAAGGAAGTTTTTAAATGTATACTATAAAAAGCAAATGCTAGAAGAGCATGGATGTAATGCATGATTGAAATCTTTGAGAAAAACAATTGTTTATATTTCTCCTCAGATTCTATCATTGCAAGTATAACTTAGTTCAGCTAACTTAAGAATTTGTTCAGTTCTTCCTTTGAGACATATATATGTATATAAGTATGTATATAATCATTATTCTTTTTAAAGAGATATCATTTTCTAGGATAGAAAAAAATGAGGAAAAATTTTAAGAAGATATATAGCATGTTACATGTGATTAAAAGCGGAGAAGTAATTAAGTAACATAAATGATAATATTGCATCATTTTTTAAAAAAGAAGCAGAATTCACTGAGGGAGATGAAGTACCCACCAAAGGGCTGTTAAAAGTCCACAGGTACAGTACACTTCGCTAAAGAGGACACAATAAGCAAATAATTTGGGAGGGATGATGCAGACAGAAATCTTTGAAGAGCATATAATGCTCCTGAAGTACGAAAAGCACTTTTTGGAGACTAATTACAACTTATCAGTCTTAGGGCAGCTTTGTTTTTGTTTTGCTTTTGTTAATCTTATTTTCTTCAAATATTTATTCAAAGCAGTTGCCATTTAACAAAGCAATTTATGAATGTATTAAATATTTATAAATGTCTTAATGAATATATCGATAATCTAAAAATTCTCAAATGCCACAGGTGTACTCATATTTTAAGTGGGTATATAATTGTTTCTTAGCAGAAATGAAAAATAACAAGTCTTCCTGGATCATTCCTTTGAAAGCTAATTTGGCATGGTTTTATAAATTTACCTGCTCATCATTCCCACGGGAAAACTTATGCAGAGCTAGATACTTTGTAGGTAATTAATATCTGTTCTCTTTCTGGACATGAATATGTGTGGCAGTTTTATGTTAACATCATACATGATATGCTTTTACCAGGTGACTTTATTTTTGGCCTAAGGGTAGCTTTCTTTTTTACCAGTCCTGAGCCTTGAACTCAGGGCCTGGGCACTGTCCTTGGGCTTTCTCAAGGCTAGAGCTCTACCACTTGAGCACAGCACCGTTTCTGGCTTTTTTCTATGTATGTGGTGCTGAGGAATTGAACCGGGGTCCTCATAAATGCTAGGTAAGCACTCTACCACTAGGCTAAACACCCAGCCCCCTAAGAATAGCTTTATAAATCGCTTTTAAGTTTTAAAATTCTCATTGGCTTTGAAATAGAAAATAGGTAAATATTATTTGGAACATGTATTTTATCATTTCTACATGAGTGTTTGATTATTTTTTAAAATTTATGGCACAAACCACTAATTCATGTTTAATTCACTGAAAATAATTTTGGTGCATGGCAATCATTTGAAGCTTACTCCTGAAATGACACTCCTGTTTGCATGTGTGTTCAAACATGCGCACACACACACACACACACACAATACCATATTTCCTGTTGGTATTATCTCATATAATTATTTTTTTAATAATTTTATTGTGATTAATAGAAGGGTTACATTATATTCACCAGATAGAAAGTGCATGACTTCACAAACAAACATTGGCACCCTTTCTCATGATATGGTCCCCAATTCCCTCCCACCCCCTTATCTTGATTTCTCCCCTTTCCTATCCAATTTCAAGTAACCAGTTAAGCACATATAAAGTATATCAGATAACAAGGTGAAATATTGTAACAATCTGACTTAAGCAAGGGATGGCAAAAGAGATGAGAGATAACAGTACATTAAGTACAACAGTCACTCATTACATGGCTTTTGTTTTCTTATCCTGGAAGTCCTTACATTTAGTGTCGTACTGTTTGGCCTAATGTCTCTAGATTTTGTTCTATTGTAAATTTTTGCTAAGAGAGCCCAAGGTTTCTACTGATTATGACAAATGAGGGAGACTATTTGGGCCTATGTTCCTTTGAGTATGGCTTACTTCACTTAATATGATTTTTTCTAAGTCTTTCCATTTCCTAGCAAATGGGGCGATATCATTCTTTCTGATAGCAGCATAGAATTCCATTGTGTATAAATACCACATCTTATTGATCCACTCATCAACTGAGAGACATCTGGGTTGGTTCCATGTTTTTGCTATGGTAAATAGTGCTGCAGTGAACATCATTGTGCTAGTGGATTTAGTATGCCCTTTTAAGATAAGAAAATATACTACTGCTATTTGCTGCTAAGAGTTATTTTGGTCAAATAGTTTACAGATATTTTTAAGAATGACCTTGTCTCTATCCTGAGTGAGCTCCCTTAAGTGGGCTTTTTCATTAAACCACCTTCCAATGCTCTCAGACATTTTACTCAAATCCAATTTTATTTTATTTGAATTATACTGGATTGATTTCATATGCAATATTAAAATATAATTTTTGCAAAAATAATTAGCAAAATATCATTATGGAGCGTACATTTTTTTTCTTATTTTGTAGCTCAGGAAGTTTAGTATCTGAATCATAGAGAAATCCTGAGATGAATAATATAGATACCACAAATGTTTGAGTTACATAAATGTATCCTATGTTAAAAAGATATAGTATCAGTAAAAAAAAGAAACATTTAATGAGAGTTTTTGAAATCTAAACTTATTTAGTTTAAATTAATCATAATTTTTAAATAAAAATTATTTCCTCTCAGTATTATTTGCTTATTATTGCTCTGTAATGACAAAGAAAAACAACTTATAATTTTCAATTTAAATACTTTTTCTTGTAAATACACTAGCGTATAAGTCCTTGAGTTCCTCTGAATTTTTTTTATACAGAGCCCTGTTCACTCATGAACCCCTATAGATGAACACTGCTTAAAACCAAACCCTTTGCTTAATCTAATAATAACCTCTTAAAAGTATGATCAAATTGAGGTGCATATTTTTTTACTTTATTTTGCTGTCACATGGATGTACAGAGGGGCTACAGTTTCATAAATAATGATACATTTCTTGTAGAACATCATTACCCACTCCTTCATTTTTCTCTCACTTAACTCGCCTCTTATCTACACCCCATATATTTTTTTATTTATTTCAGTCTGGGAATGCTGAATTTAAATAATCACTTGCACTATCATCTAATTGAAATAAAGGGATGGATTTAGGATTGGGAGTTGTGTGATACATAAGAAGACAGCCATCTATGATGCTTGATACCTTGCTTGGACTGTGTGTCATAATATACAAATGGTACTAACCAGAAATATGAAATATGGCTCAATGTTTGGGAAGCATGGTCTATGGAAGCATAAATATAATACCAAATGTAAACTGTCTCTCTGAAAATGTTTGCTCATCACTGAAAGGAATTTCATTTCCTGGACATAACTAGCTCAAAACTTGTATTATTCATATAGCACTGGAACTCTGCAATCTGAAAACTACTGGAAGTCCTCTGTAGTTATGTTTGCTAAGTCTTATGGCTAATTCAACTCAACTGCATTTGTTTTGCATTCAATTATATTTAACCAATAATTAATTTCACAAGTAAAATATAGTTTTTCATTTACTGGTACTTTTCTTTCAAACTGTAAAGAGAGGAAGACCATACGTATTAAGGCAGTTAAATATATTTTTTCAATTTAGTTTATGTCTGTATATATCACACCTGCCACATCACAACAATGAATCATATCCATTGTTTCAAAGACAGAGTATACTAGACGATTGAAACTTTCTGTCATCCTTGCAATAATATTCTTAATATTTTTCAAACTTCACTGTTGCTTCTTCTAAATTCATGACATAATCTCAATGTTCCCTATGAATGCCCAAATTAGTCTCACTGTTGTTACATTTTAGTTCTGAAATTGTTTCTAATAGTTGAGCTCTTTTAAATATACTATATTCCTACAAAATGAGTAGGTATAGATTTTTGGAAAAAAAGAATTTAGAAAAATGTGAGTGATTAAAATTTCTAAACACCCGAACTTCTAGTAAATACACAATATAGAACAGATGTACAAATTTATCTTTGAAGTAATCTTTTAAAATACAGACATTTAAGAAAGTAATAATCACTATTCATTAAGCTTTTACATTGCAAAGTTAAGGGCAGTAATTTACCCCCAATACTAGTGAAAGACCACATCTGGACTTTAAATACTCCTTTCTGTAAAAGTTGAAAACTATATATTTCATTACAACAGTATTGCACCTGTGAATAATGCATATGTAAAAGTATAAATTATAAAAGCATATCATTGCTAATTCTTTATCATTGCCGTTATACAGAAGCAGCTTGATGTCATTTGAGAAATGATGAATGATATGAAAATTGATATAATTTTTGGTGTAAAATAAACAGGATTTTACAAACATGTATTAATACCTGATTATGTCATTTGGTTTACTTGCTACGTGGTAGACATTTAAATGAAAACCAATGGCACTAACTTTAAGATTATGACAAAGGCACATGGAGAAAATTCTTGTTTCTTTACTATATTTTTACAACATTTGTTATAGATTTCTAGGTATATGTAATAAGCGATTTATGTATAAATATATTTTATTTTTGGTTAGTTGTGGTGCTTGAACTCTGGGACTGGGAGCTGTCCCGAGCTCTTCAGCTCAAAGCTAGTACTCTACTATCTGAGTAACAGGCTCAGTACTGATTTTCTTGGTTAATTGGAGATAAGAGTCTCTGGGACTTTCAAGTCCAGGCTGCCTTTGAACAGCAATAATCAGATCTCAGCAATCTGAGTAGCTAGGATTACAGGCATTAGCCACTGGCGTCCTGCATGTACACAATGTTTTTGTGGTTCAAATCCAGCCTGCTTACAAAAAGTCCTGTGACTCTTATCTCTAATTAACCACTAGAAAACAGGAAGTGGCCCTGTGGCTCAGGGGTAGGGCAGTAGCATTAAGCTGAAGAGCTCAGGGACAACTCCCAGGCCCAGGGGTAGGGAAGTAGCCTTGAGCAGAAGAGCTCAGGGAGAGACCCCAGGCCTAAGGTTCAAGTCTCACAACTGACAAAAAAAAAAAAAAGGGAAGAGAAGTGGGTATCAATGATATAATATACATGGATTAATAAATTTGTTTAGGTTTTTAAGAATTCCTTTTACTGGTAAATGCTACAAAAAATAAAAAGAGAGAGAAAGGAAATTACGTAAAACACAATTATTAAGTATAATTATCACAGGATATCATATATGCTTTACCAAGACCTTGAAATAAGAACCAGAGAGGAATATTTATATACAATTCTTTACATTCATTCTATTTGCATATTCACTGTTAATAATCAGGAAAAGCACTGCTGGGAGTACCTGTTCTCCACTTTGATATGTCACTTCTGAGAGGTGGAATATCTAGGTCATATAAAGCAAAACACTGTTCTTTGAATTCACTGTGAAATCCAAAATGATGAAACAGGACCATTAATTTTAAAAAGTTATATTTAAAATTTGGTCTGTTGTGATCTACTTCTAAATGAATGGACCTGTAAAAAGTTTATTTATGTATAATTTGTGTTGTATAGAACAACATAAATAGTTCCACAATAGCATGAACAAATGATCAAATATGTTATGATAATTAGACAATAAACATAGGCAAATTGTATTTGCTCTTGTTCTGAGAGAAATAAACTGAAGGTCTGCTAGAAAACTTGGTAAAGAAGAATTGTCTTTCTCCGAAGAGATGTTAAGATCATTCACATATTTTCTCTTTAGTGGTTTTAATGTTTAAGAACACTGATATGCAGAACTACACAGTAAGAGAAAACCAGAAAAGAGGATCTCAAGGGTCATTAATAAAAGAGTTGCACTATGACCCTCTAATTACAGGCTGAATCAAAAGACTGCTTCTCAGATACTTTAATCCCTTCCAGTCTTTGTTTACATTGTTAATTTATTCGGTATAATTTTAGTCTTGATTCATTTGAAATATCCTGAGTCTTAATGAACCCACACATTTTATAGACTTGTCAGTTAACTGTTTCCCCTCCTCATTATTTCATGCATATTAAATACATTTTACAAAACACTAGGAACACACCTATAACAGTATCTTTAGTTAATATTCATGAATTTGACAGATACAATTTTTTCATAGCCAAGAGATTTCATAAGTCTGTGTTTACTATGCAGTAGGGACATTTACAAAGTTCAAATCAGAATTAGTTATTCAATAATCTTACACGGCTGTCTTCTTAGTTTGGAAGTCTCATCATAGAATTTATTCTGACTTTCCATTCAGCTTTTCCTTTAAAAACAACTGGGAAAATAAATGTTCAAGGTGAGAAAATGGGTCATTAGTTTGGATTATCTAAAGTAAATTTTAGAATATGCTGCAAAATAAAAAAATATTATTTGTGCATAAGAAACAATTCATTTTTGTACCTCATCCCCATCAAACTTTTCCTACAAGAAAATATAATGATCTGCACTTTAACTTGAGAAGAAAATTATGCTGATTCTATAAAGGGATTTAAATGAATATGGATCCCATACATAGAGTTCAGCACTGTTTTATAGCAAGATTGTTTTCCTTATTCCATTTAGGTTTTCCACGTATGCTTGTAATCTGTAGAAAAAAAATATGAATAGACTTAGAAAAATATAATTACATATCCTACATACATATCCTAAACATACATGAATATAACCTGTATGTTTATATATCAGATATAAATATGTATTTTACACATTAACAACTTATATAAAATATATAAGGAATGTGACATAAAATTATTATTGTAACCATTTCAATCAGAGGTTATACCAGTTTGCATACCTCTATAAGAGAAAAATTATATTTAGTGCCATTGATTTTATTTTCCAGTCGTAGGCCTTGAACTCAGGGCCTTCCTATTGTCCTTGGGCTTTCTCAAGGATAGAGCTCTACAACTTGGGCCACAACCACACTTCCTTTTTTTTTTATGTACATGATACCAAGAAATCAAAACCTGGTCTTAGTGAATGCTAAACAAGCCCTCTACCCCTAGACCAAATTCCCAGCCCTATAATTGATTTTTATTATTCTATTATATATAAGCCTAATCTTCTTTAAGAATTTCAAAAGTTTATTTTTGTATACAGTATATTCCTATCATGTTCACTTTTGTCATTTCTATGTTTGACTTTGTGATTTGAGCTCAAATCATTGAGCCACATATTTTTCTATATATTTATTCACATTTTCAAATTTCTGCCAGACTTTTACTTTAGTTTTCTGTTTATCACTTTCATGTTTGGAATTATTTTATTTTCTTCAGCTTTAAATATATTCTTTTAGGTTTGAAACTTACTGCATAGTTACAAAGGGTACAATCACTTTAAAATAAATTCTCCTTTGATTTTTTTATATTTTTAGCTATATTTTTGTATGCATTTGTTTCAGCAAATAACTATCCATCTTCTCTCTTCATGGACTTGTCAGAGTGCCTACAGTAAATAATTTCTTAGATCTGTCCTAAGAACACTATTCCCCCTCTATGTGTTTGTTGTTGTTTTTATTTTATCCTCACCTACTTCAGGTATTCTGTATATAATTTAATTTAATTGTAAAGGTGATATACAGAAGAATTACGGTTAACAAAAGTAAGGGACTGAGTACAATTGTTGTCAAACAGTGACACCTCCTTACTGGTTGTCTCCAACTTTCCCTAGCAGCTCCTCAGCCTGCCCGCCCCCCACAACTTCTCTTACTCTTGTTGACAGAACTTTTGAATCTTTGTTGCCTGTGGACTTGTGCTTGATAGAAGTGAAAGAATTCAGCTCTAAAAATGCCATCCACATTATGGAGCAGAAAAAATACAATTTACTCTCAAGGAAAAAGTGAAATGAGATGGACATTAAGTATGCTTGTCCAATTATCCTGAGGCTCAAGAGTACTTTTTGATTAACAACTAATGTTTTAATTGTTCTTATTTCATTCAATTGAACACTTAGGATGTTTAGTGTTTTAACGAGAGCTTACGAAAAAATTTTGTCAAATCATAGTTTTACTATACAAACATATATGTTCTGTACATTGAACACATCTGCATGATATTGGAAGACTAAATTTTGATAGAGTATAATTGGGGTTTGTGTGTATTTGTCTTTTTGTGTGTGTGTGTGTGTGTGTGTGTGTGTGTTGATGTGTGATCTGAAGCCAAAAATGTTATATCCCAATTAAATTAATAATCAGAGTTTAGAATGAACTGTTGCTGAATTACCCAAAGGCTTCCCAAATAAAAATCATATTTTAGGAGTAATTTCTAATTTGTTTTATTAAATATTTCCTAAAAGAATCCATATTTGCTAAAAGTTGGAATTGAGATGTCAGAGATTATGAAGTTGGAGCATGAAAACATATCAAATTGTATACTGTAATCCAAACACACTGGTATTGTCATTCCAGCCACACAGACAGCGTAAATGTGAAAGGGGCAGTCCATGCCAGCAAATTCTAAGCACAAAACTCTATTCAAAATGTAATGAAAAGAAAAGAAAACCTTCATAAGGTAAGGCTCAAATGTTAGAGTACATTCTCAAGGACCTGAGTTCTAATTTACTTCTTGAAATTCATAAAAAAATAAATCAATTAACTTTAAATCATTTACCTCATATTATACATTAAAATCTCTAATTCACAAAGCTAATTAATATAGTTACTCCTACAATGATGCTATGGAACTTGTAAGATTCTCAGCTAGTTATCATTTTCTTCAATATTAACTATCTACAAAGAAGTCAAAATAAAATAAATGTATTTACAATATTTACTCTGTCAATAAATTACAAATGACTTTTAGTAAGGCCTGTTTGCGACCTCACTTCATGCTATATTCATAAGTATTTTTTCTAAAATGACTAGAAAGATTACATAACTTGTCAGTGTGGGAAATATGAAGCTTGGCTGCAAAAACATGTTCATTTAATTGTATCTTGAGCTATCTTTTAAAAAATAGTTCTGAGGTTTGCAATTCATTGTTAGATTAGTGCTTTGCCACTTGAGACACACAAAGCCCTGCTCTTCCTTGTCATTTTGAGAAGAGTCTTAGGTTCTACTCACGCGTGTAGCAGAGCTGCTCCTTTTCTCTTTTAGGCTTTTTGTCATTGATGAGATTTCCAGTGCACACCACTGCATCCCACTTCCTTCAGTCCAGCACTGAGAACTCTATCAAACCTTAGGTGGACTAGAACTGTGATTCTCTCAGTCTCAGTCTCCCACATGTTTGAGTTGAAAGGGTTCCATGAACTTTCCTGCCCGAGGTAGCCTAGAAATTACACTGTTTCCAATTTCATCCTGCATGTAGCCAGGGTTTTAAAAGTGAACAATCAGCACCAGGAGTGTCACATTGTTTTATTTCATCATCCCACATACTTGTATTCACCAAGTTGTCAGAAATGTAATGGAATGTATACAACCATGCCTTTTTTAAAAAAAATAGCAATACATGGGAAAAATGGACCTGTTCTAGCTGTGAATACATGCACACCCCAGAAATGAAAGTGAGTTCTATGATGCCACATCAATGAAATCAGAAAGAGCAGCATGGCAAAGTTCATTTCAAATTTTACCATGATAGCACTCATTTAAATTCATTCATAATCATAACTGCAGTTATTTTCTCCTTCCTCAGAGGGAAATTGTGTTAGAATAAAACAAGTAGCAAAATAAATGTATGAACAGATGAATCTCTTAAATAAGCTATCAAAGAACACTGTAAACCATGAAGTTTTGTTTTATTTTCTGGTTTTATCTTTTCTTTACACAACTTATGATTTTTTTTCTTTTTTGAATCACATAGTCTGCCAATATTGTCTTCAAATGAAAAAGGAAAAGAAGTCAGAAAAAATCTTAGATCTATGTGTGTCTGTATGTGTGTGTATGTACATATATAAAGATTAATGCATCATGAAGGAGTAAGTGTATTTTAAAGTGATATTGAGTTTTGTGTGTTTCAGAATAACAAACTGCTGTTTGTTCCAGAGTTGATTAGAGTGATTAACTTTTAAATCAGTATTCTGCGTAAAATACATTGCCCTCAATAATGTGAGACTTCAATTGGAGAAACTTGACCTCTAGAAAAAAGGAATTGTGCTTCCAGATTGCCTGTGACACTTGAGGAAAAACATCAATTCTTCTTCATTTATAGTCAGCTAGTCTGGCCCATAAATTTTGTACTCTTCAACTCCCATAATTATGTGAGCTACTTGTTTAATATAATTGTCTCTTCTTACTATTTCTCTCCTTCTTTTGTTTACACACACACACACACACACACACACACACACACTATATTGGTTCTATTTTATGAAGAATTCTGATTAGAATAATAATGATGCTTGCGAAATATTGACAATCTCGTTAAGAAATTCAATTCATGTAAGTGGCCTGAGTTCACAAAGACAACTTGCATCTTATATTTATAGGTATATAACCTGGGGATTCAGAAATTAAATGGTAGTCAAAGGGATTTCTAGTTTCATTAATGATGAAGCAATTAGGGCACGACAGTACAGATTCAAAAAACTCTTTGACTTCAAATTCCATATTTTCTATCACCATTACTATATTTTCAAGAAAAAGTAGAAAAATTTATGCCTGACAGGAAACTTATTCAGAAAGGCAAAATGGGAGGCTATATTGTCAAATATTAGGAAACAAAGAACTAAGGTGTATATCGTTGCTAAGATACAGCTAGGTGGCCAGTGAAAAGGAAACTGAAATATAAGGCATACTATAAACACACAGAAAAAATGTTAAAAAGTGTCTGATGTAAGTCTTAAAAATGTGATGAATTCTTGGCCAATTTCTAAACCTAACCCAGTTTTCTAATTCAGAAATAATTAACTAGAAATATACAAACCAGAGCAAGGACGTGTATCATGATTCCCTCAGTTCCTTATTTCAGAATGATTCATAATCTTTTTTAAATAGTTGTGTACAGGTGAAGGGAAATGGCCCATTTAAAAAGAGTATTTTTGTTAAAGGGAACAGTTTTCCACTACTACTGAGCATTAAGGTTTGATTGTTTCTCCCTAAACCAAGTGTCAGAAACTTGACATAGATTATGGCAGTATTGAATGTTAAGTAGAGATTTCTAAGAAGAAGATTCTAGTGAAAGATTACTTTGGTTAAGGGGATTATTTGAGAGTTGCTTCCATAAAAATAGGTCAATTGGTTTCCATTTTTCCTTTCTTAGACATCCTTTGCTGCCTGCTATAGGATATTGCTTTACAAAGACCTTCATCAGAGAGCAATCACTTCATCCTCCATAAATTTAGGTAAGTTGTGTGTGTGTGTGTGTGTGTGTGTGTGTGTGTGTGTGTGTGTGTTATGAATTATCCAATAGTAGTGCTTTGTGTTAGCTGCACACAATGACAGAGAAAGTGAATACTCGGACCCCAACATGAGATTCTCATTGAAGTTGAAAAGAAAAATTTCAATCTACAGAATGGGGGTGTAGGAACAAAACATTATCTGGTGAGTCTAGTATACAGAATATGTAAGAATTATAAAAAGTAACAAAAACAGATCTCATATTTAAAATGAGTGAATACTTAGTTATACATCTTATAAACAAATAGTACATGAAAATGCCTAACATTGTCATTAACAAAAGTGATAAAATTTATAAATACTAAAATGACTAATTGTTTAAATGAGTCAAAGGATGTTTGCACATATATATAAATATATATATATATATATATATATATATATATCCCACTGGTTGAATGCTTGCATAGCAGGCTAATTGGTCCCAGTCAAAGCAGGAAGGAAAGGAGGGAACGAAACAAGAATGAAGGAAAGAAGGAAGGGGAAGGAAGGAAAGAGGAAAGGAGGGAGACAGAGAGGGAGAAAAGGGAAAATATTAAAATATGGAAGATGATGTACAGAAACTGAATCCTTATGTGCTATTTAGTAAAAGCCTAAAGTCTTTTGACTTTCCTCAATATTCAAATACATTTACCACATGGTTCAGTTGTATTAGTGCTGGATACTTACTCCCAAAGCTTATAATAGATACTGAAAAAAAGATCCTTATTCTCAAAAATTCCTAGTCATAATATTATTGTACTTTGTATTGCTGAACATGATGCACTTTGAACAAATTCATTGCATGTCCCATACATTCTTTTGTAAGTATGACTGGAAATATATTTGAAATACACAAAAAGAAAAAAAGTTAAACAAGGTAATATTTTATTTAAAAGATACAGTAAGCAATTGGAGATACCCTGACGATATGAGACCTGAGATAGTTTAACTTTAAACTCCTAACATGACCTGCCATTTGGGCTATTTTGAACCATGTAATCAAATTTATAAAATCCAAAGTCATTTTCCTTTTTGGTGCCTGAACTTATCTTTTGAGAGTCAAATACATTCTTCCCATGTTGTCTTTAAAATGTATTTTCAATAATGTGCTGCAAAAGAGAATGCTAACCAGGGAGAATTAAAGATTTATACTTGATTTATTGTCTTCAGACACCATTAGGAAGTTCAATGTTAGCACCAAGAACATGTGAGGGAGAGCATTATGCTTGAAGCTATTTTGATATCAAAATAATGCATAAACATCTAACTTTAAATATTAACTATTGAAACAACAGAATGTGGTAAATAAAATAAGTGATATTTCGTGTATCCCCTTTACAGCAAATTTACAAATAAACACTAACTTGATTCATATCCTCACTAAGACACTCTTTTCAATATAATACTTATTTTCAAACTATAAAACATGAGGCCATACTCATAACAATCATCATAAAACAAGTCAAAATATATCAATTTATGAAACACATTTACTAATTTCAATCACTCCTGTCACAACTGACAACACTGCACTTGAACATATTCTACTATATTACACTAGTATAATTAGCAGAAATAAGAAATCAAAGGCAAATCATGTGAACTGATTTTCCATGCAAATAAAGAAAATAAGCTTTCAAAATTCTGAACAGTGGAAAAGATGGGGCTTTTGAATTTTATACCAATGATTATTTTACTGAGTTAAAAAAATTTCTATGTCAAAAGTTCAGGCATGTACTTTGTAATCTTAAATGGAATCAGCTCTTAAAAGTAATATCTGTCATTTAGGTGTAAAACAAAAAATATTGGGATATCAGAATAAGCAATTATCTGCTAAAAAGTTTAGAAATTCTTACTAGCTATTCTGCCAGCCTGAGGTAAAAAAAGCACAAAGCTATTTGGAAGTTTCTGAATTCTAAATCTTACTGTTCTGTCATTGGAATTACATTTGACAGACTGAAACAGTAGTGCAGCTGAGTATGATTTCCATGGTAATTTATTTTCTTTCTTCCTTTTTGTTTTTATTGTTGGAGCGATATACAGAGGGGTTACAGTTTCATTCATCAGGTAGTGAGTATATTATTCTTGAACAGTGATATCCCTTACCATATTTTTCATGGAAATTTTATCCCTCAATTTGACAAAGTAGAGTGAGTATTCACACAACAAAGTATGTTTATAGCAACTGAGGAAACCAAATTATAGCATATGCTAATATAACATAATAACAAAATAAGAGTGGTATAGAGTAGGCAGAAAAGAAAGATTCCCCCATTTTCCATTCCAAGAATCCCAGGGGAGGAATAAGAATCTTTCATTTGTACTCGCCTCTTAACAATATTTGTTTTAGTTTCCTGTCATTAATCTTCCTAATGTGTATTAGTGGTACCAAGAGATATTTCAAATTTATTTCAGATAAACGAATTTTAATCACAATGATCATCTCCATTTTTTTGTTTTCCCCATCTTCCCAAAACCTTTGATTAGTAGATATCTTTGAGACATTTTCCCACATATATTCATATGTACAATGTATATTAAAATTATGTGAATTCTATTTTTCTATCTCCTTTTCCCTTTACCTTTATACTCTTGAAGTATCTAATCTTTAGAATTCTGTGTATGTATGTGCATGCGGATGTTGTGTGTTTGAGTGTATATGTGTGTGTGTGTGTCCATGAGTATGTTCGTATTTTACTTTGAGGTCTTCTCAGATTTTCCCTTAGGCTACACATTTGCATACCCCATTTTTCAAATTTAGTTGTTGATATAGTTGTTTTCCAGTATTCTAGTATTTAATGTCTTGTTGTGAAAAAAAGATAATAAATGAAAGATATAGGAAGAAGAAACTTATACTTCACATCTCTTTATATCAATTCAGAGCAAATAAAGTCAGTTGCTTTTTTAAACTGTCATATCTATATATACATACATTATATATATATATATAATTATGGCTTAATAAGGTAGTTTCCCAGTGTTTGGGAGGCTTGGTTCTTCTTGCTACCCAAAGTTTGAACATGGTGGGTAAGATTTCTTTCAGAACTTACCTATAGTTTGGGCCATAGAACAAAGGTGTAAGATTGGTCAATATTTTTTAATAAAAACTAAATCTGACAAAAATTAGCTCCAGTATAATGCTAAGTCTTTCTTTGGACATTGTCCATCTTCAACCAAACCCTGGGTTCCAAAAGAATTTCATCAGGAGAATATAGCCAGTAAAATCGTTGTCCAAAACGACAGATTTTATTACTACTTCCTCTCCTGCCTTCTTCCCATTATCTTCCATTGTTCCAGTATATTCTAACGCAATCAATTTTCTTTAGAATTACTTTCACACATTAAAATCTAGGGTCTTCTGTATTACAAATACTGGGAGTTTAATTTGAAAAGGTTAAATAGATGATTTACACTTAAGTCAGTTTTTCCAGACTCAAATGGAAATAAAATTATACTAATCACACAAACAGCAATTACATTGTGAAAACTTGGCAAACAGAAAGAAACAAGTTTACTTCAAATTCTCTCTCTCTTTCTTTCTACATATATATATATGTTGAAATTAATTGAAAAGCGATATTTTCAATGATAGACTGTTCATAATATGATGTTATATATGAATGCCAGGATATGGTCAATTAAGCTTTAAAAGATATATCATTTTTTAAAAGATATATAAGGCAACATGCATTTGAGCATAAATTAATGAAATCTGAGGGAATAATTTTATAGCATTTAATCACTCCCATATTCTGGTGATCTCATGAAATCATATAACTTTTTCCTTATTCTTTTAATCATTTTTAAAAGAAAGGTTACGTCAACATAGCTTAAGACTGTCCATATAAAGCTTTTTTTGAAAGATAGCCAGCAGTGTCACCATCAATTTTTTATTAAATATTTACAATCCAGTTACTAAATGTACCACACTGAAGTTCTGAAAATAGGTCACTGAGCACAACAGAAAATTTTATTCTTATCTTTCTGCATGACACATTTTCTAAGTCATTAAAATTTTTTATTTTTGCATTGTTGTATAGCATTTTGAATATATTTCTTCAGAAAGAAAAAATAGTATTGATGCCTCCAAATCAGTAATTATTTTACAGTGATTCAAATTTCTTGATGAAATTTAGAATATATATATAGTCAATAATTAATTGTAAGAACTCAAGAAAATATATTATATATCTTAAAATTGTAGTTCCTTTATTTTCATTATAATTTTGACAATCATAGGTAAAAATAAACTTGGACTTCAAAATTAGGGTCTTAGTCTAACTTGACTCTCTTAAAATCAACATTACCAAGCACTAGTGGCTCATGATTATGATTCTAGCTACTCAGAATACTGATGGGATAATGGTTTAAAGGCTGCCTGGACAGGAAAGTCTGTGAGATTTTTATCTCTAACTCAGGAAAAAGAAGTGTTTGCTAGTACCCAGGCTTGAATTCAGGGCCTGGGCATGGTCTTTAGGTTTTCTCTAGGCCTAGTGCCCTACTACTTGAGCCTCAGCACCATTCCCGGATTTTCTACGTATGTGGTACGAAAGAATTGAACCAGGGTCTTCTTGTATGCTAAGCGAGCACTCTTATCACTATGCCAAACTCCAGGCCCTACATAATAAATGTGACATCCTAAATAATTAAATATAGTTACTAAAGGAAGAAATACACAAACTATTCGAAAAATAGTTTTATACAAATTGGTTGCACTTCCTTCCCACAGAAACTGGGCATGAGTTAAATTCATAACTTTTGTTTCCAAAAGAATGCCCCTGCATGAATATTCTCATATATATTGTTAGTATAAATTAAACACACATGGTTTACAAAAATTAAATATCTTTTGGACTGTTATAACACACAAATTCTGCATGAGTATGGATTAATATGTAATGATCCATAAACATGTATACTTGTTTCACGTCATATATATCTGTCTTCCAAAATATTTATTATTAGTTTTCTGGTAAATAAATTTTAAAATCTTACTTTGTAAAAGTTGTCTGAAATCACAGTACATTCTCACTGTAGACAGCTACAGCTCTGTGCTGTAATGCCCCGGCAGGGGTTGCAATCTTGACTCTTTAACTCCATACTCATCGATCAGTGTCCCCTTAGCACCTGAAGTTCCTACGTCCTCAGAGTCTGGTCACCACTATGTCATTCCCAGCTACTATGGGATCCATTTCTGCTTGTTCCACAAATGTTTCCTGTGTCACAAGTGACACTTGATTTCCTAGGAATAACACATATTTTTCCACAGCAGGTGTATAGATTTTACTGTTATGCAAGAACTATATTATATCATGAATATAATTATTAATATGTCAGGAGTTGGGAAGGCTTTGAAATTTTATTGTTCTTGAAGGTTCACAAGTTTATGTGTACCTTGGAATAGATGAAATCCTAATCCAGAGACTATTGATCACAATAATGTCTTTCCTCAAGGCGCCAAGAAATTGAAATTATCCACTGAAGTCCCAGTTACATGGAAAGATTCAAAGAGGGCACTTCACAGTTTTATAGGGAGTGTGTAATGGTAAAAGAGAAGAACGTGGGATTCTGGAATTTCATGCTTTCAGGATAAACTGATCTGAATGTTGATCTGGTAGGTGAAGTGGTCTCTTATGACATGACATGGTAAGAATATCATCTGTCTACTTAATTGGGAGCTGTGGACAAATGTTCTTTTTATCTTCCACTATTTATTCATGCAAAAAGGTCTTTTTCCATATATTTTTATTGTAATTAATAGAAGGATTACTTTATATTCACCAGATAGAAGGTGCATTACTTCACCAACATTGATACCCTTTCTCATGTCTTGGTCTCCATTTCCCTTCCCCCACACCAACCCCTCATCTTGTTTTGCCCCTTAACTATCCTATTTCAAATAACCAAATAAACATATATACAATATATTATATAACAAGGTAAAATACTGTAACAATATGAGATAACCAAGGGACAACAAAAGAAATGAGAGATAACATAGTACATTAAGGACAACAATCACTCATTACATGGCTTTTGTTTCTATATCCTGGAGGTTCTTACATTTAGCGTCATACTATAGGGCCTTATGTATTTAGGTTTTGCTCTATTGTAAATCTCTCTGCTATGAGAACCCAAGGTTTCTACTGATTATGACAAATGAGGGAAACCATTGAGCCTTTGAGTCTGGCTTACTTCACTTAATATGATTTTTTTCTAAGTCTTTCAATTTCCTTACAAATGGGTGATGTTCTTTCTGACAGCAGCATAGAATTCCATTGTGTATAAATCCCACATCTTGTTGATCCACTCATCACCTGAGGGGCATCTGGGTTGGTTCCCTATCTTTGCTATGGTAAATAGTGCTCCAAGGAACATTTTTGTGCTAGTGGATTTAGTATGTCCTTGTTTCTGGGTGATTGGGTAAATGCTGAGTAGTGGAATTGCTGGGTCATAAGGGAGCCCTATGTTAAGTCTGCAAAAATGTCTTTGACAAGAAGCCTAAGATCAGGAAATGCCCCTCTTTCAAGATATGGAAAATGATGAGACCTAAAGAGAAATCTTCTCAGCAGAAATATATAATAAAACCTACATGAGAATATTCACAAACATAATTTGAAAAATTAACCTTAAAATAATCTGAAATAGTGGATTATTTATTTAACCAAATAAGTATAATAAACCTTAATTCACTTTTTTGTGTTAATGTCTTGATCTTAGCTATTTTATAACCAATGGTCACATCATTTTATTTATACCACTTCAGTGCTATTTGTGACACTATTGGGTTTGTGTTGGGGGGGGGGTGTCTTGGGGCATGAACTCAACCGGGATGCTATTCCTGAGCTCTTCAGCTCAAGGTTACCACCCTACCTTGAACTCGCCCCACTTCCTGTCTTCTAGAGTTTAGTTGGAGATAAGTGTTCCAGGTCCTTTTGTGCCTGGGCTGGTTTGAACCTTGATCTTTAGACCTCAGTCTCCTGAGTAGCTAGGATTACAGGTGTGAGCCACCACACCTGGTTGATACTATTGGATTTTTATCTAGTCTTAATGCCATGTAATAATAAAGATATCTAAATGAAAAATCTGCTCTGTTTTATTAGAATGTCCATCTTTTAATGATGATATTTTATATTTCACATAGAAATGTAATTGAATTTCTAAAACTGCTATCTCTTTAAGAAAACAAAAAGGTCTGTTCACTCTCCATACAAGATAATTATGAATATTTATCACCACCAGAATGAGAGCATTAAATGAAGAGTGTAACTAAGGGTATAACCCAAACCTTTTCTATGTATGGAGAACTCTGTGAGTGATACAAAAATCAAATCTCAATTTAGTCACCCTCTTTTAAGTAATAGAAAAGACTAAAGACTGATCGAAGAGGTCTGCCTATGTTTACCTGCATTCATAAAAAGATGAAGTGGAATAAAGAAGAAGCAAGGCTACTTGATTTTGGAGGAAATCTTCATTGGTAAACATATATATCTTTATATATGTTGTATATATGTATATATATGCTGCATGGTCATTGAAATAATGATTGCAATTGGAACTGAGATTGAAAGAGTGCTTGTAAAAGAGGGAGTTCAATGTTTCATTCTGTCTTCTCAATTGCACTATACAACATTTCATCTATAAAATTTAATTATAAGACATTTCAATGCAAGAGTAGCCTTTGAAAACAATCTTTTATGATTTTTTTTGTATATCGTTGCCCTTCTTTCTCATTGCTGATAGAGTTCATTACCACATATAAATGAAAGAATGATACATCTTTATTGGAAAGAATTCAGTAAAAAGTTTTTAAATAAGAGTTCAAGTTTATACATAGCATCAAAACTTAACAGTTCTGCTGTATTATCAGGAAAAGTTTCTCCATTTCCTAGTGCTCCAAAATTGTTTATTTTAGTGAAAAGAAGATCTATAATTTTACTGCTTATATTATCAAAAATTATGCACATTGAGGGAGCATAGGGAAAGAGAAGATATAAAAAATACATCATACACTAAAAAATTATAATACTGATAAGTACCATACCCTGACTATATATGCCATCTGAAGCAATATTGTTCTAAGTACATTATTTCTCACAGAGACTTCAACTACAGTTTGAGTGCACATTTTTTCATATATTTTTATTGTAATTAAGAGAAGGGTTACATGATATTCGCTAGATAGATGGTGCATTAGTTCCAGTACATTGATACCCTTTCACATGTCTTGGTCCCCATTTCCCTCCCCCCCACCCTCACCCCTCATCTTGTTTTCCCCCATTCCCTATCCAATTTCAAATAACCAAATACAAATATATGTGATATATCAGGTAATAAAGTGAGATAGTGTAACAGTATGAGATAACCAAGGGGCAGCAAAAGTGATGAGAGATAACATAGTACCTTAAGAACAACAATCAGTCATTATATGGCTTATGTTTACATCATATTTTAAATAACAAGTTTAGCAAACAAGGGTTCAAGGAGGGAATCTCTAATTACAATCACTGGGACTTAGTATTTAGAACTTAGTCAAAATTAAGCTAAGGGTTTGTATGTCATAGAAATATATTAATTTATGAAATAAAACATTATGTCTATAGAGTCATAGGTTTTTATGTCTATATAGTTATGTTTGTTTTTCCATTACCATGTCCATAGCTTTGGGTATGCAATTATTTAGTCCTCGCTCTTGTACTCTTTGGATTTAATAGCTGCATATTAAGGCTACCATGTGCCTTTTGTTCCTTTGGTCTTGATTTGTCTCACTCAACATGATTTGCTCTAGATTCATCCACTTCCCTGTGAATGCCATTATTTTATCTTGTCTGTTGGCTATGTAGAATTCCATTGTTTATATATACCACATTTTCTGTATCCATTCATCTGCAGTAGGGCATCTGGATTGTTTTCATCGCCTGGCTATTGTGAATAGTGCAGAGATGAACATAGCCTGAGCAGGTGTCTTTATAATATCCTGGGTCATGCTGTTCAGGGTAGATGCCCAGAAGTGGTATGGAAGGATCATAGGGAAGGTCTATTTTCACTTCTTTAAGGAACCTCCACACTGCTTTCCAGAGTGGCTGAACTAGTCTACATTCCTACCAGCAGTGCAATAGGGTTCCTTTTTCTCCACAACCCCACCAGCAACTGTCATTGTCTGAGTTTAAAATCTTGGCCATTCTTGTTGGGGTAAGGTGGTATGTTAGGGTTGTTTTTATTTGCATTTCCTTTATGACCATAGATGATGAACATTTTCTCATATGTTTTTCTGCCATTTTAATCTCTTCTTCTGATAGGTCTCTCCTTAGTTCCCTTGCCCATTTAGTGAATGGTTTATTGGGTTTTCGGGGGATTAGTTTCTTGCGTTCTCTGTAGATACTGGATACTAAGCATTTGTCAGATGTATTGTTGGTGAATATGGTTTCCCTCGGATCTCCGCCGTAGCCTGTGGTCTGCGTCTGGGTTCCGCTGCTTGCTGTTCTGGTTCCGAGTCTGGGTTCCGCTGCTTCTGTGGCTCGCTGGCCCGGTCCTATGCTGGTTTCTACAGCAGTCTGGGCTGCCAGGCCTGGCGTCCACCGCAGCTTTTTGCGGCTTGGAGCCGGCGGCGAGGGGTGGGGGAGGGGGTCCTCGCGTTCCGAATTCTTTGAGAAAGTTGGATGTGAGCTTTATCTGGATTTCTTTTCTCTTTTGAGTCCTTCTCTGTTGCTTTTTGAGTTTGTTGTTGTGGATTTCTTAAGGGAGTTGGCTCGTGGGACTCCCTGGTTCTCTCTTTTCATGAGAGAGAGCTAGGCAGCTTCCCTATTATCTAGGCGCCATCTTCCATTTCCTGAGTGCACATTTTTATAAAATCTTTACGTTTCACTCCTTCCCCCCAAATAAAAGCAGTAATAAATTACTTCATTACTGTTAAGAAAAAGTAGTTTTCTTTTGTTTACCTCCTTATCAAAATCTCATCAACCTTTATAAAACTATAAGACATATACCAATTTGCTGAAAATGAATTGAGATTGACATATATATGGCCGCTTAAACTTGAAGAAACATGGTACCTAAACAAAGATGCTGATAAGGTTGATACCTTAGGGAGGATTTGTAATATTTATACAATTATGTCTTCCCTAACTTCGCTAAAATACTTTGTAATCCTTGGATTACACATGCAACTCCAAAATTTCTTCTATTTTCACATTGCCTTCTCCATCTTACCAGGTGATTATTTCTTTCTCTTATACAAGCTTAGAGCACGCATTATTCCCTTTCGATTTCACCTTAGTCTTTAATTACAGTTAAAAAGGCCATATTTCTAAATGTATTTTCTTACATTCTGGTAGGGCATTATTTTTGAAGGGACACTACTCATGTGTCTGTAGAGATATTATTAACTTAATTGTGTAACATTCATTTTTATCTTATTAAATGAATATTGCTTTTATGTTTGGGTTTTTATTTTTTGTGGTGTCATTAATAAGTACTGTCAAATACTCCAATAGTGCCTAAAGTGTTTCTCAATATGCTAAACACACAGCAGGAAAAAAGTTATGCTTAATTATATGAGCAATCATCCATTTTGGAACTTGCTCATCTCTGATCCCATCTGGACATGTTCAACTTTATCAACTCTGCAGCTTTGGGTATAAGAACACTGTTCACAAAATTCCATGGAATAGTTTCTTTTAATTAATTCCAGTTAACTCCACTTTGTAAAAGTGTATGTGACAGAAAATAATTACAGAAATTGACTAAACACAATTATTTTGTATTCTCATTTCATTTATATTCTGTCTTAATAGTAACTTATGGGATAAAAATCTCCGTTGAAATTATAGTTGGGTTTGTGACAATATGTAAACTTTCAGCATAGATGTTAATGTTTTTATCTTCATAAAAATTCATAAGTATGAAACTGGCTTTTTCCATATATTTTTATTGTAATTAATAGAAGGGTTATATTATAATCCCCAGACAGAAGGTGCATTACTTCACATACATAGATACCCTTTCTCAAGTCTCGATCTCCATTTCCCTCCCCAACACTGCCCCTCATCTTGTTTTACCCCCTTCCCTATCCAATTTCAAATACTAAATAAGCATATGTACCATATATCAGATAACAATATGAGATAACCAAGGGAAGCAAAATAGATGAGAGATAACATAGTACATTAAGGACAACAATCACACATTATATGGCTTTTGTGAAACTGGCTTTGTTTTCACTATTTTACAACCTGATAAAGATGCAATTTTAGACACAGCAAGAATGTAAGAACATGGCAAGACTTTTCATTCTGCATCATGCCACATGACATTTACGTTTTTTTACATTATATGTTGTGGCAGATTATTCTCTCTTTATTTCTTTTTCTTTCTCTCTTTCTTTTGTCTTTTCTGGTGTTAAGTTTTTAATAGTTCTGGCTTGTGAGTTTTTTCTTGAATATTTTGGAGAGCTGGAAACTTATAAAAACCTGGAAGTTTAATTAAATTGACATATAGTAGTTATCATTATCCTTAATTACTACTACTACAACTACTATTATAATTGTTATTTTGAGACACAAGCTTGTTTTGTATCTACGAGTGTCTGCAATCAAACTATGTATCCCTACAAGACCACTTGAACTTGTGATGTCCCTGCATCATCCTCTCAAAAAGTGGGAATGTAAGCTGCTGCATTCATGTGATATGGTAAATGTTTGAATGCCACTTTCTAAGCATTTATTTAACTACTTATCAGTTAAGCTATATTACCATTTGTGAATTTATGGGACAAACTTATAATATGCAATTTGAATTTTATTGTTGCAGGATATTTTTCTGAAAAATATAACACGTGGTTCTGAAGAACTGGAAGACTGAATGCTCTTAATCACTACAAATATTATGACATTACAAAATACATTTATTTAAATATTTTCTCAATGTATTTTAAGTGTTAGACATTCTTCGCTCACTTACTGATATCTAATTACCACTAATGATGGGTTATTTTTATGCTTTATATAGTTTGTTTTGTGTGCAAACATAGACTGTAAATGTACCTGTTTTGTTTTTGTTGCTTATTCACTACCTGTGGAAAAATTATTTTTCTAATTATCCCATTAAGTATTTATTAAAATGTTTATAACATTTCCTTATATTTGTCCAAAAGTGCAAGTGCAGAAGTGTTTTATTTTACTTAAATTCTCTATTTCTGCATTGCATTGCACACTGACCTTAGAGATTCACCACTTCCTCCTACCAATCCTATCATTTCTGTGCAGTCAACCTCTTATTGTGCTTCTAGATGACCAGGTAGAACCAAATGATAATTAAGCTTATGATGGAAGCAATTCCTTGCATCTGCTCAGATAGCCATTTGTAGAATGCCAAAATGTTATGAGTATTGCTATTTTTTTACTCGTCCCAGGACTTGAACTCAGAGCCTGAGCACTGTCCTTGGGCTTTCTCAAGGTTAGAGCTCTACCACTTGAGCCACGGCACCACTTCCAGCTTGTCTATGTATGTGGCACTGAGGAATTGAACACAGGTCTTCATGCATGCAAGGCAAGCACTCTATCAATAGGCCAAACTCCAGGCCCAAGTATTGCTATTTTTGCTGAGTTTTTAAAGATAATTAATAAAGGAAAGATGTTTTTCCTTGGAAAGTGTACTTTGTTTATGAGGACTTCTCCACCATGATCATGTTTTAATGAGTGCCAATAGGTTATGAACTGATGGAATTAATAATGTTTCATCATTTTACCATCAGTTCAAAATAATTTCTAAAATGGAATTTCATTTCTTTCAAATAACCAATGGTTCACACAAGACAATTTGCATAATAACTGGTACATAGACACACAAATGTTTGCCACTATTATTCTTTTTCAATTAACTTATAGTCCCCTTTGACACTGTCTTGTCCTATCAGTGAAGTGAGAGATGGATGGTGCAATAGCATATGAAAGAACTTGTAATCTGGATTTTGGAACCCATTACTTGGATATAGTTTCTATTATTTAATAGATACAATCTTGAGCAAAAGCTTGGGGTTTACCTTCTCTTTAGGCTAAATTTGAGATTCTGATAGTTATTTCACAGTATTATTGCTTAGCTAATTGACTAATTTGTCCATCATCCAATTCAAAAGTGTTTATTAAATATTTGCATGCTTTGAGTACCTCATTATGTATAAATGATAAAAAATGATGATGCAGTTAGTATATGGTCACACAATAAATTATTCCATGTATGAATTTTGACCTTATAGCCCTTAAAATGAAGCAAGAAGAGTAGAAAATAATCAGCAATTAAGTACGCAAAATCATGATTATTATAATTTGGAAAAACATGAAATTGCTCAGCCAGTTTAGAACACTCCATTTTCACAGTATGATGACATTGTTGAATTGTTTTGAAGGGGAATTCAACAATCTTACATGAAAAGTTTCAGTTCCAAACATTTATGATTGATGTAGACTGGCTTGAATTCTATTTCTAAATGAATATGTATTGTTCACAAGAAGTAGGAAATGATTATTTAAATTAAAAGCTAAATAACCACCTTATACTTTTCTAATTATCCATTTTTAAGCAGCAATAGCTCCTTTGTTTGTTTGTTTTTAATTATTGGGAACAACTCAAAATTCTGTGCTTGGCTTACTTTCATAGCTAGTATTCTGCCATTCTAGTCATTTTTACCATTCCACTTTTTCTGGTTATGTTGGAGAAGAATTCTCATGCATTTTTCTGACTGGGTTGATTTTGAACAAAGGTTTTAAATGTGGATACCACTGCCTGATTATGACTTTAAAGGTCACTTGCATTTTTTATTTGAAAATTATTGCATTTAGTTTCTGAATGCCAGAAAGTTTTTTGGTGTGTGTTCTCCATCTGATAATACAAAATATATTCAGCTTGTCATCAGAAATTATGAAGTTTTATCAACTCCAGCTTTGCACATTATTCCAAATCCATCTAGACACCAGTGGTCCATGCCTATAATCCTATCTATTTCAGAGGCTGACAAAGGGAGGATCACACTTAAAGACCAACCCTAGGGGAAATGTTTAAAGTGCATTTTAAATCCATTACTGACATGGTAGTAGTGCATGTTATTCCAAGCTATATGGAAAGGTGTGTACAAGACAACCACGGTTTTAGTCCAGTGTGACAGAATATTCCATGTAACTCCTTCTCTATGAAGGAAAGCTGGGCAGTGTAGTGTGCCTGGTAATCAATCACAGGAAAGTCAGCTCTAGCTCACAACTAGATGAGAAGCAATTGATTATCTTACAAATGACAAGAAATGAGCAATGCCCAAGGTCTCGTTTAGTGCTAGATTGCCAACCTACCCAGCTGAAAGCACAAAGTTCACATTCCAGTGTCACATAAGAATATCAAATCCAATGATTTCTATAAAGTTCAAGAAAAACTTTCTAGCTCTAAGTCTCTGCAAAATTCAAAGCCAGGTTAGTTCCTTCTGCCACATCATTATGCAATGTACACATTCCTATTTTTGAAGGAAATGGAAAGAAAGCATGGAAAAAAGTTGGAATCACAGTAAGACCAAAACCAAGAAGGAAGGCATGAGATCTTATAGCATTCAAATAGAGTTCTTTGACCTTCTGGCCCATGGAGTCCCATGTTAGGCCTAGCTTCTCACCCCCACGTACCAAGTAAAATGGTCTACTAAAAGGCAAAGAGACATATTACATGGTAGCCATAGGATGACTTCAGTATGTCTTTACTTGAAGAGACTACATATTGGCTTCAGGTTGAATGGAGAAAATAGGCATACATTTCACTCACCTCATACCAATTCTTCAAAGTTATCCTAGAACAATTTAATCTTTAACAAAAAAATCATACATAGACTCAGAAAGTATCTGAATTCAAAGGTGTGGCAATTCATGTCTGCAAACTCTGTTATTTGGACATAAAAACAGGAGGATAAGTGCTTGGTGCTCTATGGAAAAGGAAGGAGCAGGAGGAGGAGGGGAAAAGGTGGATAAGAAAGAGGAGGCATAGTATTTAGTAGTAGTAGTAGTAGTAGTAGTAGTAGTAGTAGTAGTAGTAGTAGTTGGTAGTAGTAGTAGTAAGACTGTGGCTTAAGTTGGGGTGTTTTACCCTGTGTAAAATCCATAGTACCACAAAATATAAATTATATGTGCATCTAGAACTTTATAATTGTCATCTGCTAAAATACTATCACCCACTATCCATTCTCTAACTAGAGAAATAATATTATTTTAAACCAATCCTCACTCGGCCAGAGTTTGGCCTAGTGGTAGACTACTTCCCTAGCGTGCACAAAGACCCAGATTCAATTCCTTGGTACCACATATGTAGAAAAAAGCTAGAAATGGTGCTCTGGCTCAAGTAGTTCCAAAGCTCTGCCTTGAAAAAAAGTCCAAGGACAGTGTTCAGGCCCTGAGTACAAGCCCCAGTACTGGCAAAAACAAAAATCTTGGCAGGGAGTTTGGCTTAGTGGTAGTGCTTCCCTAAAATGCATG
Source organism: Megascapheus bottae (assembly GCF_031878675.1). Taxonomy (NCBI): domain Eukaryota; kingdom Metazoa; phylum Chordata; class Mammalia; order Rodentia; family Geomyidae; genus Megascapheus; species Megascapheus bottae. The sequence continues at coordinate 24,875,428 of NC_143521.1, forward strand.
AAGACCTTGGTTTGATTCATTGGTACCACATACATAGGAAAAAAAATCTGGAAGTGGAGCTAAGGCTCAAGTGGTAGAGCTCCAACCTTGAGAAAGCCCAAGGACAATGTTCAGACCCTGAGCCCAAGCCCAGAACTGGCAAAAAATAAAGTAAAATAAATAAAAATCCTCACTCATTTACAACTTCTCATCTGAACCAGACAGTGTCTGGAGCGTGCTCTGACTTTTGGTGACTCTTTCAAATTCACTCCCTAGGATTCTCCTCAGTCTTGATATTGCCAATTAATTTTATATTGGGATGCACAGAACTTGTGTTAAATGTGTTTCCCTTTTGCAAGTCATCTTCAGTTAGACAGTTAAGTAATTGCTTGCTTTATGCAATTGTGGTCTTTTAAAAAAATATCCCCACTTAGAAACTATAATTAATTAAGAAAAATCTTCCTGGAATATCGTTTCCTTTCAAAAAGCAGAAAATTTGAGTGTACATATATGCAACGTATGTCCAAATTCAAAGTGTCGTGATGCAAACCTGTAAACTTTGGAAGCATTCTATAGGCACCTCACATTTGATTTTTCTTTTTTTGTTTTTTTTTTCTTTCATAGCACAGAGTTCTGACTTATTTATATGCATGTCTTTTTGCCTGTCGTCTTGGGATTTTTTTATGGTCCTACTTTTTCCACCCATGGAACCCCAATATCAAAAATAAGAAACTTTATGTCTTCTGTTTCTTGCTGTGTCTCTAGCTCTAAAGGAAAACTAGACACAAAAGCCAGTATTTAGTTCATATTTTTGGATGTCTTAATATGTATATAAAATATACAAATCTGGTTTTAAAAGCTAAACAAATATTAATAGCAGGCATCACAGTTCCATGTAAGTATTATAACTTACCCTAAATCCCTTGTTATTTATTTTCAAGGCAGTAACAAAAGGATCATATTCATAAATTGTGATAATATATGGAGCTTGGTTCAAGTAGAACAAAAGCAGCAAAATAATAGCATGTTTTCTACTATTTATATATTGCAACATTGTTAGGCTGTTTATTATATCTTAACTCCTAGTTCTATACACAGTGCCTCAGGTGCTGCATTTTATTTTTGCACACAGCATGCTCCCTTTGGGTTCACCTTGTTTCCAGTGTAAGTGAAGGGGTAGAAAGCTGCCCAACTTTTCTTTCCTCTAGTTAGGTATTACCCCCTGTAACCTCTGGGGTTTCATTCATCAATAAAAACATAGATGTAAGAAACTGCAGGATTCCAGGGCTGTAGATTTAGAGCTGGCAGAGTTTTATTTCCATAAAAAGAATCAATTTATTGGTGAGCACTTTAAAAAAGGGAAAGAAACCCCACTCAACAAGCAGCTTTCTATATTATACAACTAAATCAAAGTGCTTCCTTAATATTTCATCCTGCCTTTGAGTCAAAAGCTATACCATTTAAAACACGATTCCAGAGAATAAAATTTGGCCTCATTTTAAATCTGTTGATTGAGTTTCTACTGTGGACAATGTTTTGATACTGGACATGAGGGAAATTTTTTTCTCAATCACAGTCACCATGGAAATACAACTGAGACATAAAATTTTGAATATTACAGGAGAAATTTAATGTAGACAGGAAGAGACTTAGGTTGGAGAGTGGAGGAATAGGCAGGAACATTCACTTGAAAGCTGTCAGATTTTTCTGCACCCAACAGATATCTGAGAATTTTTGCATAGACAGTGGTTATTGTGGATCATTGTCTGTTAACCTTTCCATTAGCTGTGTGCGTCTGTCTGTGCAAACCGCTCATCTTGAGGAGTGTGGAGATGAAACAAACTAGCCTAGTTATGATAATGCTAGCATAGCAGCTAAGTGAATACATGGGGAGGAGGAGAAAACAAATATTTGCTTTCAGTGAATAATTCTTTATTGTAAAATGGTCCCATTCCCTCATCTAGTTTAAGCTTGGAGACACTATGCTGGCTTTATTAATACATATCAGGAGGTTTATTTAAAAAAAGTGAAAGTCTGGATAAGAAAACTTACCACACTTTAATACATAACAAATTCTAGTTCAAACACGATGATTTAATCCCTAATTTGCTCTCGGGGACAGAGGTCCGTGTAGATCTGAGTTCTGTATATTTAATTTTACCATAATAACTTACAAAAATTAATGCTAGTTTAACATATTCCTATATATGTTGATAGTAATTATGTATTTCCTAACAAAATTAACTCTAGATAAGAGTCCCAGGTCCTTTTGTGCCTGGTCTGGCTTTGAACCTTGATCCTTGGGCCTCAGTCTTCTGAGTAGATAGGATTACAGGCTTGAGCCACCATACCTGCAGATGTTCATATTTTTTAATATGGAAAGGTAATTAAAAAGCAATTGTGATTATAGAGATGATTAATAAATTTCTAAAAGTTCATATAATGCACCTGTAAAAATAGAAAATAAAGGCAGCAGGTAATATTTATATGCACACAGTACCGCATTTTGCATATTTTTGTTTTTACATGAGTAGGAAAATATAGTAAGACAGATCAACAAAAGTAGAATAAATGATCAGACTTTGATATTATGCAGAAAATATACATGACTTCAGATCTGTTTTGAGTAAAACAATGCATACAAACCTTTTTTCCTCTATACTTATATTAAGATGCTGAAAATACAAATTTCTGGTAACTTGATAAGAATATTTTGATTCCAAATAAAAATAGATATGAGTCAATTATGTGTTCATAAGATGATGTATACTTGATATCAACTAGTAGGAAATAGACAAAATCTGATTGATTTGCTAGTCATTAAATATTTTTGCTAAATGATAACTTTAGCAAATAGAAAAGCTAATAATTGTCTTATAACAGAAAACATTACTGTCTATAAAATTTTTAGACTAGGTTAAAATACAGTGAACATTAGAGAATGGCAAATTACATTTTGGAGAGTTTAAGAAAATATATCTACGAATACAATATTCAGCTTATAATAGTTTATATACCTATGTTTTTTATTACAAAGTGGAAGACTCACTGTAAACCACCAAACATTCATAATACAGCTAAAGTAAAAGAGTAACAATACAAAATAAATTTATAAATTTAAAAAATAAAATTCTTTAAGTTTGTAGGATTTGAATTCACCTACATTTGTTTAGAAAAGGATTTCCAAGATATCTACTGACCATTCTAACAAAAATATGCATTTTATTCAAAATATCTTAAAAGCAATAAATTAAAGTAACACTTTTCTCAGTATACCTAGCTATGACAAGATGAATGAGGCTGGCTCTCTGGAGCTTATGCATAGCTGCATGAATTCAGTTTAGACCACATGTTCAAAGAATTTAAAAGGTAACTTGGTAATTTCTAATGAGGCTTTATGTAAAGCAAAGAGAGAAAGAAAAAAAGTGAGCAGGAGTGGCCAGCTGTGCAGTGTGTTTTGTAATTAATCACAACAGATACAAGCATAACTGAACATCAACTATACAAACCGAACAATCAATCGCATTATGAATCTAAGCAGAAGAATGCATCATAATGCATATGCTATAAAACTTGGATTAGGAAATATTTAATACTTTGTTGTACTATTTTATGTCTGTGTTTACTCTGTGAAATAACTAATTGAAGAGAAGCAAGAGGATTTCCTGTATTGTTATTTTTCACTAAGGTATTAAATGTACACAGCAAGAGCTTTTCTCATATTTTCTTCTACATAATTTTTACTGTTTTGTGTTTGTGTGTGTGTGTGTGTGTGTGTGTGTGTAAGAATTTGACATATTTTTTCTTATCCTACCATACTAAAGTAGTACTTTATTTCATCCACCTCCCGAACAGTTTCTAATCATTTTCAAAAGTACTCTCCAATTCTTTCTTCCTTCTTTTTGTTTTTTGATTGTTTGTTTGTTTATGATTTTTGGTTGTAAGGGTTGAACTTTGCACCAGGACGATGTTCCTAACCTCTTCAGCTCAAAGCTAGCGCCCTACCACTTGAGCCACAGCACCAATTCTGGTTTTCTAGTGGTTAATTAGAGATAAAAGTCTCAAGGACTTTCCTTCCTTTGCTGGTTTTGAACCGCAGTCCTTAGATCTCAGGCTCCTAAGTAACTAGAATTACAAGCATGATCCAAAGGCGCCCAGCTCAGTTTTATTTATTTTTTAATACAAGAGTTTAGTGGACAATTTCAAGAATATAACTGATACTGCTACTTCATACTTGAGATTCTAGAGTGTAAGGAGACAGAGATCTTTCATTTACAGGGAAAATTAAATTATGAAAGAAGTACTTGAATACTTGTTTAAAAAAAGCACAATTTACTATTATTAGAAAAAAGTATTATTGTTTACAAATAAAAATCTCCCTCTAAAACTAATGTATTTTTAAATGAAATTCTTTGTTTTCATGCTAAATAATATTGCATTCTATATTTTTAGATGCAATGAATTATACTCATTGTGTCAGGTATTGGTCAAAACTGCAATATATTAATAAATATTCCATTACATCAATAAAGATAATGACATCCTCGACTGAATATAATCTGTCATTGCAATCCAAGATATATGTTAGAAATAATAGGTAAAAACATAGGGCTGTGAATAGCAAAAATACAAAACAAAAACCTCTGAAATGAGATCTTGGCTCTGCTGATATATATGCAAATAAAAGGAAATAAGATGAAAGTTATTAACTTTAAATGTAGAATACATTTTCTTAAAAACATGTACTGAATGTGACATGGTGACAGAACAGCAAAGATAAAAATTGTACTTCATAATAAAAATGCCCACTTGAATGCCATATAATACTGTCCACATGCCTAAATGTTTTTTAAAATATACTTTATTGTAATTAATAGAAGGGTTATATTATATTCCCCAGATAGAAGGTGCATTACTTAACAAACATTGATACCCTTTCTCATGTTTTTTTTTCCTTTCTCATGTTTTTGTCCTCATTTCTCTCCCCCCACTCTCTCCCCTCATCTTGTTTTTCCCCCTTCCCTATCCTATTTCAAATAAACATATATACAATATATAAGATAACAAGGTCAGATACTGTAACAATATGAGATAACCAAGGGACAACAGAATTGATTAGAAATAACACAGTATATTAAGAACAAAAGGTTTTAATAGAGGTGAAGTTTCAAATGCAATATTATTCCCAATTGTAGCATCTGTAACATATATTTTTACTGCTAAACTTTTGATAAAATTATACCAGTACTGGGGCTTGAAATCAGAGCCATGATGCTCTATTTTAGCTCTTTCATTCATAGTTGGCACCATGCCACTTTGAGCTGCAGGTACATTCCCAGGTAACAAATATTTGTTATGTGAGAATATTTTAAGTGCTAAATCTTCTGTATGAATTTCTGACAGCCAATTATTAAGGACTGTTGACACTAAGAAAATACTTTAATAGGTATTTATTCTCCCTTCTCTGCCTAATCCGTTACACTGAAATTGTAATTCGAAATTTTCTGCAAGTTTCTGTTGCAGTCTTATTCTGCAGAATAAGTCTCATAAGTCTTATTATAGTTTGTACCTTTTCAGTACTTTCTTTGATTATTCATTTACACTGGATGTCCAGAAGTGATACTTATTTATTGTCAATTAACATGAACAATCTGTTGAATATTTGCAATTAGTTACAGGACAAATGGTTTTGCATTTGGACATGTCATTATTTGATCCTTAGTGATTCAGCCACACATATTTTTGAGTTTCAGTCCACTGATTTGCTGAAGATATGGATGTTTTTAATTTACCATGGTAAGAACGGTAGTACCTTAGTCCCTGATCACATGCTTTTCTATGTCTAAAAAAATATATTTCAAGCATGTCTGAAAAACAATGTAACTTATAACACTGCTTTCAATACAATGTTGTTTGCTATATCAGCAAGTAGCTAAGAGTTACTAAACTGTTTGAGTCAAATCTTAAAGGACCACAGACAATCCATCATATAGTATATATTTAAATTTTTCTATTTCACTCTCGAAGTAAAAGCCGATACACTAACAACTTTACAAGAAGGAATTGGAGATACACTAGGACCTGAGACTCTTATCTCCAATTAACCTCTAGAAAACAGGAAGTGGGGCTTAGCTCAATGGGAGGGTGGTAGCCTGTAGCTGAAGAGCTGAGGGACAGGGTCCAGTGCGAGTACAAGTCCCACGAACCCCACAAAAAAAAAAAAAGAATACAGCATTGTTCTGTTATCATGATATTAAAGCCAGTTTACATCCCAGAGAAAAGATATAAAGACCATGATATTACCTGTTATTTATGCTAAAATAATATTTGATTAAATTGAATTCTGTTGCCTTACACTTGTATTCCTGGATACGTGAGAGGCTGAGAATGAGACAATGATGGTTTGAGTCAGAAAATATTATGAAATTACTTCTCAAACCAGAGCTGGGTTTAAAACACATTTGTCTCCCCAAGCTATATTGGAGGCTCAGATTGGAAGACCAACCCTTGCAAAGAAATAAAACAATTAGATTTCATCTCCACTGAAACAAGCTGCACATTATGATTCTGTTCTCCGTGGGAAAAGAATCCTAAAGCTAAATGTACTGCAACTCAGTTACATATCTAGGCCAGAAGTGAGAACCTACCAAAAAATAACCAGTGAGAAAAAAAAAAAAAAACGAAGGTAGAAAATGTGGTGTACCACTATTGCACCAACCTAAAAAGAGCAAAGCATTGAGGTCAAATGCTTAATGCCACTTCTTTCACACAAATAATCAAAAGCACAAAACAAGAAAACAACAGCAACAGAAAATTGGATTCATTTATTTACATTGTACTCTTTCAAATACTTATTAAATTGTATTTGTGTTCACAGTACAAAATAGAGCAATGTTTCAACAAAATGTATCTAAAACTAGTAACAACTTTAATATTAAAGTGGTTATTTACTAGTAACTGAAGCAATACACTTAATTAGAAATCCTCATTTTCTATATGAATTTATATAATCAGTTCATCTCTTTTCCACAATTTTATTTTTCAATCAAGATGTGAGAGAACTCTCTGCATAATAATTATTTTACTTTTATCATTGCTGTGACTAAATATCTGGCCTAATAACCTAAAAGGAGTTATTATTTATTTCAGTCTATGAGTTCAGCTCATAGGTATTGCTTCCTTGATTCCAGGTCTATATTCTTGTTCAGGAACTAGGATGCATATATGCGCTAAAGGAAACCTGGGCAATTTTTATAGATAATAAGGGCACAGCTGAGATAATAGAGATAATACAGTAAGATTTATTCGTTTTTAGTTAACTTTTTTAGCAACTTGTGTTATTGATTTACTCACACAATATTCAGTTATACAACTTGTTAAATCAAATGTGGAATTGTTAATTCATCGTCTTTTACCAAGTAGATTACATTTATTGATGATAATGAGATTCATGTTTTCAGCACATATTTCAGCTTACCTGTGCAAAATCTCTCATCTATATTTGACATACTTCTAAAAAGAAAACAATTATCATGTAAATGCAATCATTTCTTTTAAAAATTTTGCTGGCAAATGGAAATACTCATTGAGAAAAATATAGTTGAAAATAATTTCATTTGAAAAATGATGAATTATATTATTTTTCAGTTGAAATTTTATATCCACAAATGTCATTTTAAGGGATAAAAGGGAAAGGAAATCTACCAAACATGCAATCATCCTGTGGAAATATTAAAGAATAAATAGGCAATATTGTTCAATACACTGTTCAGAATAAGAAGAAATTTATCTTATGATGTTGCTTTCTGGTACAATTCTATAGATAAGGAATCACTCCTCACTTTTTTCCTTGGAATGAATTTGTGTGGCAAAAATATATTTAAAATTAAGAAATGTTGCCAGGTATGGATGGCTCACACCTTTAATCCTACATACACAGGAAGTTGAAATCTGAAGATCATGGTTCAGAGTCAACCTGGGCAGGAAAGTCTGTGAGAACACTATTACCAATTAACCATTCAAACCCAGGAAATGGCTCAAAGTAATAGAGCACTGGATTTGAGCAAAGGATCTCAGGGAAAGTGGTCAAGCCTCATGACTGAGAAGAGTTAATCAATTTTTTTAGCAATATTTGAAAAATAAAAGAATTGGTCCTAACAAAAATCAAATGAAGGTGAGTACATATCTCAATAGGTCCAGCCAGCATATAAATTTTAGTTGGAACCTCAAGACTGCCAAAACCAAATAAAGGTACATAAAAAATTAATATTCATGATGATGAATTTTTGGTAGTAGCAGCACTTGTTAAAAAATAACAAGTGGGCAAAATGCTCAGTTATCTGAGACAATAACCACCTTGAATGAATTTTGTATTTGATTCTTTATTAGAGACAGTTGAGAAACCGATTTAGATGGATTTATGAGATAACTCATTGAATTTAAATGAATTGGGAAAAGTGTTTTTATATATTGTTATCCATTGCTTAATGGTAGGGATACAGTGTGACAAATTCATCATTAGGTAAATCTGTTCTCTTTTAAAAACTATCTATACTTCTATGTGAAGTAATGTACCTTCTATCAGGTGAATATAATGTAACTCTTCTATTAACTACAATAATATATATATACATATATAAAGAAATTCAGATCAAAACAACTCTAAGATTCCACCTTACTCCAGTTAGAATGGCCAGGATCAAGAAATCTAATAACAACAGATCCTGGAGGGGATGTGGCTAGGAGGGATCACTACTACACTGTTAGTGGGAGTGCAAACTCGTTCAACCACTATGGAAAGCAGTATGGCAGATTTTCCAAAGACTAAACATAGAGCTCCCCATGACCCACCAATTCCACTACTTAGCATTTACCCAATCGTCCAGAAACAAGGACATACTAAATCCACTAGTACAACGATGTTCCTTGGAGCACTATTTACCATACCAAAGATAGGGAACCAACCCATATGCCCCTAAGTTGATGAGTGGATCAACAAGATGTGGTATTTATACACAATGGAATTCTATGCTGCTGTCACCTCATTTGTAAGGAAATGGAAAGACTTAGAAAAAAAATCATATTAAGTGAAGTAAGCCAGACTCAAAGGAACATAGGCTCAATGGTTTTCCTCATTTGTCATAATCAGTAGAAACCTTCGGCTCTCCTAGCAGAGATTTACAATAGAGCAAAATCTAGATACATAAGACCATATAGTATGATGCTAAATGAAAGGACCTCCAGGATATAGAAACAAAAGCCACATAATGAGTGATTGTTGTCCTTAATGTACTATGTTATTTCTCATCTCTTTGGCTGTTCCTTGGTTATCTCATAACATTAGAGTATTTTACCTTGCTATCTGATATATGTTTATTTGGTTATTTGTAATCAGATAGGGAAAGGGTAAAAACAAGATGAGGAGTGGGTGTGGGGGGAAGGAAATGGGGACCAAGACATGAGAAAGGCTATTAATTTTTGTGAAGTAATGCACCTCTATCTGGTGAATATAATGGAACCCATGTATTAATTCCAATAGAAATACATGGAAAAACCGAAAATTAGCTTTATCGATTTTGAGACTGTACAGAAAATTTAATATAGCCTCTCTGAGTATTACTTTGCCAGGCAAAATCCTTAATTTTCCTGCTGAGCTGACTGCCTTTCCCTAACTAAAGCCTCTAGACCTTAAGAGGCAAGATTTTGCCTTTTTATTTGTTAATGAAGTTACTTTTTCTCCAATAAACATGACTCTCCTTTTAAAACAGAAATATGAGCCTGGGAGTTTAGCCTAGGGGTAGAGTGCTTCCCTAGCATGTAGGAAGACCTAGGTTCTATTCCTTGGTACCACAGACATAGGGGAAAAAGAAGCCAAAATGGTACTGTGACTCAAACGGTAGAGCTCTAGCCTTGAGAAAGCCCAAGGGCAGTGCCCAGGCACTGAGTTCAAGGCCCAAGACTGGCAAAAAAAAAAAAAAAAAAAGAAATATGTGTAGGGCCTTGGTGGCTCAAAAAAATCTATAAAGACTCCATCTCTAATAGATGAATATCTTAGCTCAAACACAGATTCTGGCAAAGGACAAAAGAGACAAAGAGTTAAAGACAAAGACAAAGACAGACAGAAAGACAGAAAGATAAGTAGAGACCGAGAGAGAGAAAGAAGGGGAAAGTAAAGAGAAGGAAGAAAGTGAGAACAGAAAATATTGTTTTTCAATTAAAAATTCATTTTTTCAGGACATACAGAAAGTGGAAAGGTTTTCTAAAATATTTTTCATGCAAAGTTTTAAGGTACTTTCAGAAAATTACATTCTACTTCTTTTAGCATGACAACAAAAGTTGTCACTGAAATGTTCAGCAATGTTGAAATGCTATTATCACTCTTGCTTCCTCTAAAAATATCAACTTAATAAAACTGGCAAATGACACCAGCTAAATATCCTGCACACTGTATATTGTAAATTAATGCAGCAACTGTTAATATGTGCAAATGCGCATAAGACTCTTAGCAGAATGAGAACAAAGTAAAACTCTATCATTTTCTTGTTAATGAAAACAGACAGGGAATATGAATACAAAGATATTCAACAAAGCATGAGGCTGGGAATTTGGCCTAGTGGTAGAGTGCTTGCCTAGCATGCATGAGGACCTGGGTTCGATTCCTTGGTATCACATGCATAGTAAAAAGCTGGAAGTGGTGCTGAGGCTCAAGTGGTAGAGCTCTAGCCTTGAGAAAGACCAAGGACTGGGCTCAGTCTCTGAGCTTAAAAAAAGATATTAATCAAAGCATTAGTTAGAAAATACTTTTTAAAAACTATAGAATCAATAATTTAAATTTAGTAGTGATTCTACCAAGAATGGTATTTGTGTAAACTGTAATAACTGCTTTATGAAATCTCATAACTGTAAATAATTAAATTAATTGCTAAATGTAAAGTATATAAGTGACACTGATATTGGAAAAGGGAGAAAATTTAACTATGCTACAAGTTATCCAAAAGTAAATGCTAACTTTTGGAAAAAAAATAGGTGGAAGTGGGAAAATCTAAAGCTTTGAGGAATTGATAATGATTTAGCAAAATGGAAGCCATGCAGTCTTGGTGAGCTTTAAACCAATGCAGCCATACGAAATTAATGAGACAACAAATACTTCAATATAATAGTTCAAAATTGCATTAAAAGAACATCACTGTGAGGTTATACTAGGTAATCTTCAAGTGGGAGCAAAGAAGCTAAACAAAAACATTCTCTCATAATTGATTTTTTAAATAGTCAAGTGCAATTGAGGTGCAAATTATTGTATTAATAAAGTTATCAATGGTTATGTAAATCAAAGGTGTATTATGAAGCTTGCAGAAACAGTGAATTTCTCTGATAAACAATTAAATAGGCAAACCTTAGGAGAGGGTTTGAGTGAAAATGTAATAAAACTGAGTGTCAGTGTCAGAAATATTATTTTTATAATTAAAAATATTTGTGTATAAGCTATGTCTTCCAAGTATAGTGAGCAATTCACATACATGAAGAAAATACCTTGGGTAGTTATGAGCCTGTGAACATTAGAGGAACAAAGTAAAAATAAGTGAACATGGCTTACCTTATTTTCCTAAAATTAAGGATCTTATCAATCATAAGAGTAATGTACTAGTTGTGTCCACTTCTGAATTTGATTACTAATAAGAACTCTAGCCATTCTAAATCATAAATTCAAGATATCTATTCTAAGACTGGGACTATATATATATTTCCAGGTAATACTCCAATTCTTTGTTTACATGAGACCTTCAGTCTATGGACTTATCACCCACCATTTTACACTGAGATCACTTTGCCTTATGGCTCCTTGTCTTAGACCAAAAGTTATAAGACCCAGCTGCCTAATTGTGAGACCATGACAGAACACATGGTGGGTCCATGTTCAAAACATTTTATACATTATGTCATCTACAAAATATCCTTGAAAATATTTTCCTACTTATAAAATATAAGAGAAATAATTGTCAAGGGAATTATTGGCATGGATTTTACCACTCTTTCTTGTATTATACCATCACAGTTTTAAGAGCCAAAAGATCGAATTTTCATGCAGAATCACTCATATGGGCAAGTTTCATAAATGTACAGTGTGTGTCATTCTTCATAAAATCATGAAAATGCAGAAAATTAATGCCTTACCTTTGCTCTTGGTATATGTACCAAGAGCACTCTTTACAATTATTTGCTGATGAGGAAGAAAAGATTGAAAGAAAAGGAAACATTATTAATTCATTTTTCTTTCCTTCAACAACAAATTTTTAGTGCAGATGATTGATTAATACAGGGAAGTAACATGAGCTCAAAAAAGAATGCTCCATGAACATTAAGGATTTCTAACTTTGACTTAACCTTTTCATATTCAAGGTAAGTTTTAGTTTCCACAGATAACAAATACTCCAAAGGCTGTCAGTGTACCTACTTACTTCAACCTATATTGACATAGACATAGATGGTCTAATAGGCCCTTGATGCAAATGAGACTGAAAGAAACAAGCATGTTAAGGAATCCATTGAGATTTTGAATGACATAGAAAGATAAAGTATTAAGGAATATCAACTGCCTTAATTAAAACTCATTAGATTATTTTCTGTTCTCATAGATATGTTCTATTGTTCTATTGAAACCAATGTAAGAAATACTTCAAAGATAAAATTACTAAGTTTCCAATTCTGTTTGTAGCCCTACTGAGGTAAGAACTTTGATTGCTTTGTTCACACACTAACCAAGCCAAAGTTTATGACTATTACCACACCACACAGATACTGAACTCATGTTACCTTCTTTATTCACATTTACTTAAAACACTAGCCACTTTTCCAATTACTACAGACCTGCATCCTTCAATTAAAGGAAATACACACACACACACACACACACACACACACACACACACACACACACACAGATTGATGCTGCATTTAGAATCAATACATTTAATTCCCAATTAATTCTCTTATCCTCCAGTGTACTTAACCACACCTACCTCTCACCTAAAACCTCCTACCAATTATTGCCTAATAGCTATCAGACTTTGTTCCAATTCAAGAATGCATACTATAAAACACCAGAATGATAGTAAAAAGATGAAAATCGGTTAATGTCATTTTCAATTCAAACATTTTTAATGGTTTTCCTTTTTTTAAATCAAAACAAAACATGAATAGGCACAGTAGAATTTAGCACCTGTATAATAGCTCTTTCCATAATGCAGATACAATAATATCTCTCTTTTCCTATTTCATCAACTTTAAGCTTGTTTTATCTATAAGACACTGGTCCGAAATTATGGTTTCCATGTTTCAGACTCTGCTACAGCTTCAACACAAACTAATGTTCATATTCTTAATTCTCAGTAGCAAATTTTTCTTATCCAAGTAAAGAACTTATCTCATACTCTTAAAACACTTGTCTAATGTGTTATTCTTCTCAATGTGCTTCGGAGATTACTGTTTATATTTGTTTGATATGTTTCCTCTTTATTAGATAAAAAGGTTCATGAGAACAATGAATGTTATAATTGTTGCTATCCCTTTACAAAATGCATATTCCAGTGATACAAGTAGTAATATATACATCTAGTTCACTTGGTAATCATTTACTAGGTAAATAATTTAGAAATTTTATAGTTAATGTGTCACTTAAAATTTACAAACAAAATTTAGGTGTTACAGAGTATTTCATATAATTTCTCTGGTAATGGCCCCATTGATGACAAAACTGATTCAGTCTATCTTTTCCTACAAATAGTTACTCATAAATGTATGTATACATATAAATATGCACATATATGTATACATAAGAATATGTATATATAATTTGTATATGTATAATACATGTGTATTGCATATATATAGTATGTATACTATATATATGCAATATAAATATTGGTGCCAAAATAGGTAAGAATATTGTGTTTCTACATTTTGTTAATGAGATTCATTTTACACAATGAAACATATTTTTTGTTATACTCCTTATGATTAAACTATATGTTTTCATCTAGCATCTATCTAAACATGTAACTTTTAAACTTTGGCATTCTGATAAGATTTAGTTCCCTTACTCTTGCTAACACAGATTTAATTCAGTTTGTAAATTGCAGGATTCTTGCCAATGCTGAGAACAATTAGTTTTCTTAGAAACTAAGTGTTAATTTTCTAATTAATTCAATTAAATACTCATTCAAGTTTATTTGGCTTGAGGGAGGGTAAAGCTAAAAATCTATAGCTGGACTAGTAATCTGGCTCTGTGCCTAGAAACAGTGAACTGTGGTATTAAGTAGTCACATGAATAATTGAAACAAATCTTTAGAATGATTAAGCCATTGTGTCTAGGTACAAAATAGCTTACACAATAAGTAGAAAAGAGTTGTAAGTTTGTCTAACTCACTATGCTTCAAAAGTATAATAGATCTGTGAATAGTACAAATGAGAATCAACATTTTGAAAGGTTTTGTTTTGTAATAGAATAAAATATGAACTATTTTAGGTTGCCTGAGAATCAGGCATACAACGAGAGATTTGCATTCAGGGTACAGTAGGTAAGCTTTTGGCCCGAGAGCTATGAGAGAGCTGAATCAAAGTGACTGGGGATAAAGAATTAGTGCTCAATCTATTCCTCTAATTTTTTAAATCAGTAAGCTAACCAGTGACTGTTAAATCCTTTGTGAACACGTTCTTTGAAGATAAACTCAGTTGAATTCTTATAGCACGGGTAATAAAATAGATACATGGTTGTGAAAATAGAAAGTATACTCTCTCTCTCAGCATAGATGGATATAGATATATGTCTATAGATATAGATACAGACATGCATATTAAACTCTGTAAGAATCAGGGAAGGAATTAAAGAACTGTAATCCCAGCAATTCTGCTAACAGAGGTGAAGATTAGCAGTCAAATCCACCTCCATCATCACCACTTCCAACAACAAAAATAATAAACAAAAACAAATAAAGGAGCTGGAGAGATGGAGACATAAGTCAAATGATAGAGCCTATGCATTGGCAGGGCCTTTGACCAATCCTCTGTGTTTATATTCATTCATGCAATTATTTCAAATGTCTATAATAAATGGTCAGAATTGTGCTATTATAAGGAAAAACATTAAACTAAAATCTGCTTCAAGCTAGGTGTCAGTGGCTCATACTTTCTAATCATAACTACTCCAGAAGCTGAGATCTGAGAATTGTGGTTCAAAACTTGCAAGGGCAGGAGAGTCTATGAGACTCTTATTCCCAATTAATCACCAAAAAGAGGGGAAAGGCCAAAAGTAGATATGTGGCTCAAGTGGTAGAGTACAGAAGTTGAGCCAAAAAGCTCACAGACAATGCAAGGCCTTGAGATCAAAACCCAGAAACTGTATAATAAAGAAAGGAAGAAAATAGAAAAACGGAGAGATAGAGACAGACAGAGAGTAAGGTAGGGGGAGTTAATGTCACTGTCATGAACCAAAAGAACCTTTATTTAATTTATATAACTAATAAAAATAATTACTTTCAAATTTTCTCTGATTCAATAAACTTCATCAATTTTGTTGGAAATAAATGGACTGACAATGAATCTATGTTTTAGTTCTCCAATATTACATATTTTTCTGATATGTAAGTCTGTCATCTAAAAGGAAAGTGTTTGATTACTCTACATTTGCCCAAATTATCATATGTTTAAATCCTAACTTGTTTTGCAAAATGGCTTAGGCTTTGCTAACTAGTTCACTTTTTGCTGTATAATTTTTAAATCAAGTTTTTTAAAATAATTCTTTAAAAATTCATGTTTAGATTTTCATTGGGATTTTATGGATCAATTTCAAAAGAATTGTCATCTCAATATCGATTCATGCCTTATATGAATATCTTTATTGTTTCATTTGTTATTGCATTCTCTAATTTTCCTTCACAGTGTTTTGTAGCATTGCATTAATCAACACAATATTTAAATTTGTTTTATATATTTATATATATATATAGGCAAATATATCCATACAGATTTTTAATATCAAAAGTATATAAAGTCAGGTGCGGTGGCTTATGCCTGTAATCCTAGCTACTCAAGAGGCTAAGATCTGAGGATCAAGGTTCTAAGCCAGCCAGGGCACAAAAGGACCTAAGAAATTTATCTCCAAATAATCTCTGAAAAACCGGAAGTGGGACTTGGGTCAAGAGTAGGTCAGTATCCTTGAGCTGCAGAGCTCAGGGACCATATCAAGGCCTAGGGGTAGGGTGACAGCCTTGCTCTGTAGAGCTTATAGACAGGGCACAGACCCAGTATAAGCCCTGTGATACACACACAAACACAGACACACACACACACACAAAGCAGATAAATGTTAATTTTAGTATGTTTTCATAGCATCATATTACCGAAGACATTATAAGCACATGGCATAGATGGCCTCACTGACATGCCTTCTTAAAAGTCTGAAATGGGTACTATCCTTTCATTTCATGGATACTATACTTTTGTTGTTTTGTGGCCATTCTAAAAAAATATCATCTCTTCCACAAGGAAGATAAACTAGTTTTGCTTAAAAGGTAGCAGTGTTCCCAGAGTTGAAGTGTTATCATGACTCTCTCTGTATCATGCTTGCTTATTTTCCTTGGTTAAAGGTAAGTCACATGTCTATGGCTTAGAATAATGTGGCTGCACAAGGGCAAAAACACCAGAAAATCTTATTTACTGGGAGCCTCTAACAATTTAAAGCAGAAATAGCACTGCAGCCCATATCTCAGTAGTTCAGACTCAATGGGTTTATTACATTGCCTACTTACTAAGCTGTGGATATAGTTCTATTCATGGTAGAGTCGCTTCAGATGACTTTTGATCTTAACAGACACTATCTTGAATCCCACTCATATTTCATAGACTAAAGTAAAGTACTGAAATGTGTGATCTATTTTAGAAGGCAATTCATCTTTTATTCTTCCATGTAAGAGGTATTTCACATCAAATATATTTGTTTATTATCGAAAGACAAAGCCCATATTGTTAATAACCCTTGATTGTTTATTAGTACACAAACAGTTTCAAATTAGCATGCTGTTTTCCATTTACCTGAGGACTAGTAAGGATGAGAAACTTATGAATTGATTTAACATCTATATTTTCATTGCTGTAAAAATGCATTATGTCTTTTCTTTATGCTTATTACATTTCCCAGCTAAAATAAAAAATTTCACAATGTACATTTACAAGATATTATTTTACATTTATTTTATGCTATAATTTATTATTAAAGTACCCCACTAGTAAAAAACATTACTTGGGCAAGAAGTTTGGCCTAGTGGTAGAGTGCTTGCCTAGCATGCACGAAGACTCAAGTTCAATTCATGCGTACCGCATACATAGAAAAAAGCCGGAAGTGGTTCTGAGTCTCAAATGTTAGAGCTCTAGCCTTGAGACAGTCCAAGGACAGTGCTCAGGTCCTGAGCTCAAGCCCAGGACTGGTAATAAAAAACAAAAAACAAAAAAACAAAAATAACCCCCCCCCAAAACATTACTTATCCTTATAACTTTGGCTTTACAAATTATTAAATGGCATATATATACATATATATGTGTATGTATATACATATATATATATATATATATATAGCATGAATGTAGGTTTTAGTAGGTAGTTCATAAAATGTTTGCAAATTTTTCATTTTCCTTTCCTTGTATCCTTGTGCTTACCATGTGGCTTTGTATCCTGTTGTATCCTGCTGGTCATAAAAAGTCACGGAGTATTCATCCATACTCCTTTTATCTAAACTGCCTTCAATTGCTTTGTTACTTTCAACTTAAAATTAAGACGAATTTTCCCAGAGACTCTTTTAAAATTTTAATTTTCCATTATGAATAAAACAATGTCAAGGTATTTAATGGTAATTGAGAGACATAAGGCCCAATAACTCCATTTTCCTAAATCCACAGCCATCCGCAAGCAGCTATTAAAAGAGAATCATTTACATGACCACTGTCTGACCATATCGCTGGATGATCAGCACACACTTGTGTAAGGTGAATTAAAATAAGGAACTAAATGAATATATATTCTTGGCCAACATTTCTGATACAAGAATTACAAACCAAATACACACCTATTATTTCAAACCCTCAGTGAACTATGCTTCTTTTTTGCTTCTTTTTTGTTTTTTTTTCTGTTTGTTTACTAATCATGGGACTTGCTAAGGGTCTGGGTCCTGAGTCTGAGCCTCCTTGTGCTCAAGGCTGGCACTCTACCACTTAAGTCACAGCACCAATTCCAGCTTTTTCTATGTGACTTATTTGAGATGAGAGACTCATGGAATTTTATTTTTTAATAGTTGGGATAATGTATAGAGGGGTTACAGTTATATTTGCTAGGTAGTAGGTGCATTACTTCTCACACATGGATACCCATTCTCATGTTTTTGTCCCCATTTCCTTCTCCCACCAATTTCCAATCATCTTTTTCCTCCTTTCCTCTCCTATTTCAAATAAACAAATAAACATATATACAATATACCGTGGAACAAAGTCAGATACAGTAACAATATCAGATTAAGCGTAAGGGAAAAAACTGAGAAGAGATACAATATATTATGTCTTGTCTCAAGCACTTTTCATCCCAGAATGGTTTTAAATTATGATCCTCAGATCTTAGCTTCCTGAGTAACTAGGATTTCACAGGGCTTTGGCTATTGTTTTTAAAATAGCAAAAGGCTGGTTATTGTAACTGTAACACTCTATAGTTTACCCTGACAATAAAAAAATAAAAATAAAAAGCCAATTATAAAAAGAAAACAAAATATCAAAATGCACATGATACCAGGATGTTCTAAAAACATTTTTTTACATTTCCACATTTAAATATCATAAATTAGCTATTTTGCACTTCGAGACTTATATAATGAATTTCCTTATATCAAGATCTGCATTTATTCCTATATTTCCTACAACTAGCCATGAAATTTTCAGTTGTTTATAAAGGCAGTACTTCATTTATCATTAACAAAATCTTAAGTCTTATATTAAAATCTCTACATTTTGATTGATTCATTTGTCCATCCTTGACCTTCTTCTGAGTCTCAATTAGTGTAATTATGAGAGATTTGAAATCTAATGCATTATTTTCCTAATTTTGTTTTATTTGATTTTTTAGTATATCGTGAGCATTATTTTGCTTTTGACTTCTTCAAATATATGCAAGTCTTATTGACTATTTGAATTACTTTTATTGAATCTGTAAATTAATATAGGTAAGATCTTATTGCATTTAATGAAGAATGGACATTTAAAATTAGTTATCTCTTCAAATTCTTGTTTCTTAAAAACACTGTACAGCTGGCTATCAGGGGTTCATACCTATAATTCTAGTTACTAAGGAAGCTAAGATTTGATGATCATGGCTTGATCAGCCTGGGCAGTAAAGTTCTTGAAACTCAGCTCCAATTAATCACTGAAAAGCATGTGGGGCTTTACTTCAAGTAGTACAGTGCTATCTTCTGGCACGCAACAGCATCCCGTTCCTGAGTCCAAACCCAAGGGCATATGTAATCAACAACATCCAATTGTCTCTAAGAATATGTGAACTTTTAAAAGATTTTCTGTGCATACAATCTCATACAATACTCATAATTTATCATTTACTTGTAAATTTTAGTGAAGAATCTTATAACTTTTGCATTCACAAAAGTTGAACAATCAGCTACTCTGTGTTTCATAATTCAGCACAATTAGAATACAAAATTATTACAATTCTCCAAAAGTTGCATATGATTCTAATCAAATTTCTACCTATGATTGTAATTTTTCAGGAAATTTGTTAAATGGAAGAAACAAAATAAATGACTGCAGAAAGGGCTGTACCTAGGTACCAAATTTTTCTAAAACTTTAAGTCAAATAATTTGATCTTTTTTGGCAAATACCAAAAATTAAGGGACCTTTTCAAGTTTAGTCTATTTTATGTATTTAATGGATTGATGGAAGTCTTTACTGATTCAAGAACAAATTGCATTACCAAAAGTGTTCAGATGTTGTCATGATAAACATGAAAAACTTCTCAACCATATTCATGAAGAAAAAGGAATAAATTAATTCTGAAATCAGAAAAAATATCACCAAAATCTTATTTTTATTGATGTAATAAGACCTTTAGAAAATATTCTGCTTATGGAATATGCAAGCCATATAAAATCTACGTCTTCAAAACAGTATTTGTGCCTATGATGTTAGATGGAATACTTGAAGTGATTAGAAATACTAGTTCATATTGATGATTTTCTTATAAAGTCTGGCAATTATGAATTAATTTTTGCCCTAATAAAATTTGCGAAAATAAGCTGGGTGCCGGTAGCTCACCACTGCAATCCTAGCTATTGATGTGAGGATCACAGTTCAAAGCCAGCCTGGGCACAAAAGTCCACAAGACTCTTTTTTTTCCATATATTTTTTGTTGTAATTAATAGAAGGGTTACATTATATTTGCCAGATGGAAGGTGCATTACTTCACATACATTGATACCCTTTCTCATGTCACAAGACTCTTATCTACAATTAACCACCAGAAATCTGGAAGTGGCACTGTGGTCAAAGGGTAGAGCACTAGCCTAGAGCTGAAGAGCTTAGGGACAGTTGCCAGGCCCAGAGTTCACTGTCCACAACATACAAAAAATAATGAGTTGCAAAACTATAATTTGGAGATAACAATAGATGAAAAAACATTTGACATGATGAAGAATGTCGTTTACATATTTAGGAACTGTTTTCACTCATAAAAATGCTAAAATTAAACATTTATATATTTTCTTATTTCTATTAGTATTGCATCTGTTGTCCTTGTTTTGAGGAATAATTTCTCACTATACAGGTCTGGTAAGCTGGAAATCTCTGTAGAAGCCTAAGCTTGTCTCAAATTTATGATCCTCCTTCCATAACCTCCCAAGAGTTAGAATTACAGAATCTTTACACCATAAATAGATTGTTGTTTTCTTTTATGTACTTTATCAGATTAAGTTCTGTTCTTTTATTATTAATGACGATGACAATACTGAGAAATTTTATTTACTAACATCAAATACATCAAAACAAAGTGCAAGCTGGCCTCCCTAGATTTACTGATCTATCTTTTAAAATTTTTTGAACATTTTTAATTCCTTTAAGTCATTGTATCAAGGCATTATCATTTACCAAAGCAGTTTATAAATACAATGCCTCTTAAAAATGTCACCACAATATTTCAGGAGGTCGAGATCTGAGGACCCAGATTCAAAGCCAGCTCAGGCACTAAAGAACATGAGACTCAATTAATCACTAGAAAATGGGAAGTGGGACTGTGGTTCAAGGGGTAGGGTGGAAGCCTTTAGTTGAAGAGCTCAGGGACAGCACTCAGGCCCAGAGTTCAGGTCCTATGACCCACAAAAAAATAATAGTGTCACCCATTTCAATATTATCATCCAATAAACCCCTTCCATTAGTTATATTAATTTTAATTTATTGATATTTTTGTCATTTAACAGAGTAGTTTTTGTGTACAATATGTCTTGATTTGTTATTACTTCAACATCTTCACCCACCATTCAACTCACACCTTCCATTATATTTCTTATTTCTTTGATATATAAAATGAATTTTGGTCATGGATATTTTTGGACAAAATAAATCTGTATATATCCAGATATATATTGATATATATAGACAAACTCAATGAAAAAAGATATATGACCTGGCCAAGTCAGTAAATGTATTCTGATACTCAGTATTTAGGATGTGGAATATTAAACGTATTTAAAATATTAAGAAAATATTGATGCCATATCAAAAACTGAATGTTCCTTCCATGTGATCTTCTCCGTTGGAAAAATATGCCTTAGTCCATCTGACCTGGGCTATGAATGGAAGAATAATACTGAACAGTCCAAAATTGAGCATTTGCAATGGAGCTGCCTAGTCACTGCTAAAGTGATATATGAAACTATTAATGGACCTCAGCAAGACTATCTCTTTTTCCCCGTGCCAATAACCCAAACGATGAAATGTAACTCACTGTGAAGGACAAAAATAAATGTGTCAGATATGATATGTTAGTACTGAAAATGAGGAGAATGTGCACTTTTTTGAATAGCATATTAATAAAAATGATTAATACCTCTCTTTCCATCTCTACCATATCTAGAACAGTAATTTCATGTCATACAAATTCAGGGGTTTAGGGTGGTGTCTGCCATTTATCTTCACATAATGAATTCATTGTAACTGAGTTATTCAGTTTCAGAGACACTAATGTTCCACTGAATTCAATTTTGTTTATGAAATGGTATTTACATCAATGAAAAGAATGGGGAGACAAGCTAAATTCTGGTTCATTTAAAGACTATATGCAACAAACTGACAAATAAATAAAAAATTACTTTGTAATTTTGAATATAATATTCTTACTTCCCTAAAGCATATCTGAGTTTCATCATTTTAAAATACAAAGGAAATACAAAAAGATGTATAGAATTATTCAGACGTCCTTGGAAGTGCTTCATAAAATCACATGTGTATTGGCCTGGTGCGATGGCTCATGCCTTTAATACTAGCTACTCAGGAGGCTGAGATCTGAGGATCAATGTTCAAAGCCAGCCTGGGCACAAAATAACCTGAGGCTCTTCTCTCCAATTAGGCTCTAGAAAATGGGAAGAAGGGCTTGGCTGGAGAATAGGACAATAGTTCTGAGTTGAAGAGCTCAGGATAAACACCCAGGATGAGTTCAAGCCCCATGACCCACAAAGAACAAACAAACAAAAAAACCTACCTGTGTATTGAATTAATAGAAATAAGATAATGGATGAATGGATGGTGGAAATTGTGTGGGGATATTAATCAATCATAATCAAACCTAGGGTATTTTTCCCTGAATTGTAGCAATCAAGATAGTTTTAAACACAGAGAAGGAAGGTATTCTGGGAAGACTATGACCTGAAATCATCTTCTTCCTTTTACTTTAAAGATACAATACAGTCTGCCTCATTTAAATGAATATGAAACATGCATTTTTCTGCTCCATCTATCTATCAGGTGCCTCATAAAACAGATTGGAGACCTTTATTTCCTGTATAGTCCTCATCAAAATTTAAACATCACTTCACAATAATACCAATAAGTCTAACTCCCCAATCTCATCAATGAAATAAACGGAATTGTCTCTCTGTAGCTATTGAAAAACATATAGAAATCAGAGAATAGAGGAGATACTTTTATGTGCATCCACAAGTTTGCCTTCTGCTTGTATGTATACGAAAGCTCTAGAGGCACAAGCCTGGTAGATTTTTGTTTGCTGGTAAGGTAGAAGTAAAAACAAGAACAATGAGCACATATATAATGTATATATATATATATATATACATATATGTGTAGATACACATTGAGACAGACAGAGACAAAGTTATAAAGGTAATGTTTTTTCACCAAACAATTCAAATTTTCAGACTCAGTAGTATTCAAATAAATGTAAAGGTAATACACTATTATACCATTACATGTTTTCTTTTCCAGTCCTGGGGCTTAAACCGAGGCCTTGGGCACTATCCTTGCGCTAGTGCTAGTGCTCTACAATTCGAGCCACATCATTTCTGGTGTTTTCTGTGTACGTGGTACTGAGAAATTAAACCCAGGGCTTTCTGCATGCTAGGAAAACCCTCTACCACTATGGTATGCTCCAGGACCCTATCATTACTTTTTTTTTAAAGACCTAGATTCTATGATGATTGGAAATTACTGAAAAATGACACTCATATTTTGTAGCAAAAAACTTGAATGAATTGAAAGATAACAATTTAGTAGCATTATAATATAAACTGTAAGAAAATACTTTTCCAATAAAAACATGTTTTTATTCTGTATATAAAGGAAATACCATATCTGGCAGCATTTAAATGAAAAGGGAGGTTCATTTTACAAATAATATGCAGAAGAAGTAGAAATAATATATATGCTTAAGAATAGCTAGATAAATTTTAATATTTAGCCATTACATAGTATTAAGTTGGATTAAGAATTATAAAGACACAAATCAATCTAGAATGATTTCTATAAAAAATATGAAATTTAAAGAAGAAATGCTACTTTATATACTTAAAAAGTTTAAATCAATTTGTTGAATATTGATTTATGAGACTAGAAGAATGAGAACAAAAATTCAAGAGAAATGAGAAAGAAAAAAATTTAAAAAGTCAGCATGTTTTGTAATTTCTTTTATGTAAAGCATGTATATCTAAAAAATAATTTACATAGCAGCTGGCTTTGAGACAATTTACTTAAAATATTTTCTGATGCTCATTTGAAAAAGAAAGTAGGAGGAAGTTAAGTTTTTCATATTCTGAGTACTGTTAGCTTATTAACAGAAAGGCAGTGATATTTATAAAGGAGAATTCAACATTACTAGTTAGCTAGTACCAACAAACAATGAGACACATTATCATAGTACTTATGCATGTGCATACATTTTAAAAGACTCTTTGGACATCAGTTATTTAGATGAATCCTAGGTGAATTAGAAAATATAGACTACTGAGGGCCAAAGTATGTGAATAAGATTTCAGTTCTGTGGAAGAGGAAATTTCAAAAGAACAGAAATAGGGCCGAGAGTTTGGCCTAGTGATTGAGTGCTTGCCAACATGCACGAAGACCCAGGTTCAAGTCCTTGGTACCACATATACATAGAAAAAGCCAGAAATGGTGCTGTGGCTCAAGTGGTAGAGCTCTAGCCTTGAGAAAGTCCAAGGACAGTGCTCAGGCCCTGAGCTCAAGTGCAGGAGCAGCAAAAAAAAAAAAAAAAAAAAAAGAGCAGAAATATTTAGGTATATTTTTTCTTAAATATTAGGATTGAGAGGTCTCTAGAAAGCTGGCAGCAGAATAATGAAGCTTTGACAGAATAAAAATGAAGACTGCTAGTCACAATATAGATTGAATGAAGAGTGTTTTTTGTAGAGAAGTCTAGACAAAAGAAATAGTCAAGGCCAGAAAATCTGGTGGTGGAATAAATAAAATACCCCAACAGGTGAGATCATTCATAATTCACAGTTTAATAAGAAGACCACATCAGCCATTTCTAACCCCTAAAGAGAAAAGGGTAGAAGATGTTGAAGGGATTTGGAACCTTTCTCTCTGTGCTGCATGATAGCCTACAAATCTGATTGTTCCTTTATAATGTAAGCATAAAAATAAATATCAGTGTGAAAAGTAGAAAAGAAGACTAAGATTAAGTAGCAGAATATTATACAGAAAGTTTAATCTATCAGAAGTAATAATTGAAGCTATATAGTTTTAAAATGTTGTATATTCCACTTGAGAATCGATTATTTATTATGCATATCTAGATGATAGGAAGGCAGGAGGAAAACTTTATTATACACTAGGATAATGTAAATGACAATTCTATTGTTGGCATGCATATCTTGAAAAACTTAAAGTTTTAAAAACTGGCAATATATAATCTTGGTAGGTTTTTGTTTAGCAAATTAAAATTTTTAAAATAGATAAATGTGGGTGGGGAGTTTGGCCTAGTGGTAAAGTGCTAGCCTACCGTGGAAGAAAATTTGGCTTTGAATACTTGGTACCACATACATAGAAAAGGCCAGAAGTGGTGCTGTGGTTCAAGTGGTATAAACCCAAGGCCACTGATTAGGCCCTGATTTCAAGCCCCAGGACTGGCAGAAAAAATAGGCAACTAGGCAAATAGGTGAAGTTTATTAAAGTGGCAAATATATAGTTTTGTCAGGTTGTTTATCAAATTATAAGCACATTCTTCACACTAAATAGTTATTTAACATAACTTTTAATTTTCATAACTTTCTGAAATAGAAACTTATGAAAATGACTAGAAATATCAATAGGTACAAGAAAAATTGATAATTGGTACTATAATCACAATTGAAAGACTGCTATTTTTGCTCTATGCCTGAATAAATGAAAATGTTTTCTAGTTTTTTGTCCAGAGCACACTCAGAAATTGTCTAGTAAATATTGGTTCATGTCAGCAGTATGTAAAGAACACTATTAAATTAACAACCTCCGATGAAACTGAGTTTCTATGGATAAGTATGTGCAGATCATGTATCTGTAAACTGAGAAATAGACATTAATAATAAGTGTAACACAGTGCAAATTTTAATTTTAAAATATTGTTAAAGTGTGATGAGGCTGGTGTCCTATAAGGACTTTCTCTTCATAGAGAAATATTCAGAAAATTAGGTAACATTTTGATTCCTTATGAGGAATCAAAAGTTATATTCTAAGAGAAAAAACATTGCATGTCACAATTACATTTCCTCAGGAAATGTATGGATCACTCCTGGAATCCTAGCTTCTCTGTAGGTTAAGATATGAGCATCATGGTTGAAAGCCAACAGAGAGAGAGAGAAAGAGAGAGAGAGAGAGAGAGAGAGAGAGAGAGAGAGAGAGAGAGAGAGAGAGAGAGAGAGAGAGAGAGAGAGATCAGATAATCTATATATATCTAGAAAAGCTGATGTTAGTTTGAGAATCTATACCACAGACCCTTCCAATTGAGTTGGGGAAGGAAAGATCACCAGTCTCCTTCACCCAGACATATTTAATTTTTTGTGCTATTCCTGGGACTTGAACTCAGTGCCTGAGCGTTGTCCTCATGCTTTCTCATGGCTAGCACTCTACCACTTGGGCCCCAGAACCACTTCTGGCTTTTTTCTTTGTATGTGGTACTGAGAAATCAAACCTGAGTTCTTAGGCAAGCACTCTACCACTAGGCCAAACTCCCAATCGCTCACCAAGGCATTTTTTTTTATGATCATTGCCATTTTATTGGTATTTTTTTCTTTTTTTCCTTTTCATGTATTTTTATTGTAATTAATAGAAGAGTTACATTAAATTCACCAGATAGCTTTTTCTTGTTCGGGGGACAGAAGATGGCGTGGAGACAATAGGGACGCTGCCTAACTCTCTCTCACAAAAAGAAAGAACCAGGGAGTCCCAGGAGCCAATTACCTTAAGAAATTCACAACAACAAACTCAAAAAGCAATGGAGAATGACTCAAACCGGAAAAGAAATCCAGATAAAATTCACCAAATAAAGGGGGAATTACTTCACATGCACTGATACCCTTTCTAATGTCTTGGTCCCCATTTCACTCCCCCCACCCCCACCGCTCACTTTGTTTTCCCTCCTTCCCAGTCCTATTTCAAATAACCAAATAAACATACATACAATATGTCAAATAAAAAGGTGAAATACTGAAACAATATGAGATAACCAAGTGACAGCAAAAGACATGAGAGATAACATAGTACATTAAGGACAACAATCACTCATTATATGGCTTTGTTTCTATATCCTGCAAGTCCTTTCCTTTAGTGCCATACTATAGGGCCTTATGTATCTAGGTTTTGTTCTATTGTAAATCTCTGCTAGGAGAGCCAAGGGATTCTACTGATTATGACAAATAAGGGAAACCATTGAGCCTATGTTCCTTTGAGTCTGGCTTACTTCACTTAATATGATTTTTTCTAAACTTTCCATTTCCTTACGAATGGGGCAATGTAGGTCTTTCTGACAGCAGCATGGAATTCCATTGTGTATAAATCCCACATCTTGTTGATCCACTCATCAACTGAGGGACATCTGGGTTGGTTCCATATCTTTGCTATGGTAAATAGTGCTCCAATGAACATCGTTGTGCTAGTGGATTTAGTATGTCTTTGTTTCTGGAAGATTGGGTAAATGCCAAGTAGTGTAATTGCTGTGTCATAGGGGAGCTCTATGTTTAGTCTTTTGAGAACCTGCCATACTGAGTTCCATAGTGGTTGAATGGTATTGTACTCCCACTAACAGTGTAGTAGTGATCCCTCTTGGCCTCATCCCCTCTAGCATCCACTTACAGACAAATCTAATACCACCACCGGTCAGTGTTTATTACTAAAGAAAAAAACCAAACCCTCAATCCAATCTCTATTGTATTTGAGTTCCTCTGGACCTACATTATATTTGAACACCTAGATATACAGTATTGCTCAAAAACCATCCACTGTAGGTCAATGCAATATAAAATTTGAAGAATGGGAAGAGGTCCAGAGATAGAAAAATAGTATGAAAGAGAAGAGGGAATGTAAGTAAAGAGTAAAGTAGGAGTGTAAGGTTAATATAGTAATGAAGAGAAGGGTTAGCATAAGGATAAGTGACCTAAGGTGGTAGAAAGGTAAAATGGTTGAGTAGAAAATGTAGAAAAAAATAAGATAAAACTTATGAATATAAGAAGAGTAATGAGAATACTATACAAAGAAAGGGGGAATGTATATATAGGAGAGTTCAATGAAAAAAAATTTTAAAAGTAAAAATAAACAAACAAACAAACAAAAAAGAAAAGCAAGAAAAAAGTTGGGGGGAGATCCCACACAATTGTGAGTTTTTAGAGAAGAAATACTAGAGCTAAGGACCCAGAGATTAAAGCAAGTGACTGTATCCATAAAAATATCATTTGTACACAGTCTGTACCCAGTGCTGTCACTAGGAATGACCACAATGAGAGAAGGAAAGCAGGGGAGTGGAAATGAAAAAAATCATAACATAAAAAAAAGGTACAGCTAAAATGGACAAAAAAATAAGAACACATAAAAATACAAATGAAAAATGGTAGAAAAAAAGAGGGGGTATTCTTCAGTTTGCTCTTTGGCTGGGGGGAAAAGATAGGAACTTATGTTTAAATTCACGATCCAAACACTTCAAAAAGTCTTTTTCTCTTGTGATTTGGCTTCCCGATATTTCTGATCAGTTTACTTGATTGGGCAGAAAAAAAACAGTGGAGTCTTGAGCAGCTTTAGTACAGCCCTACCCAGGGGGAGGAACTTCCTCTAGTGCATGGGGTGCAGACATCTGGGTAAGCTCCCTCTGTGAAAACCTTTGCCCTTTTGAATGATGGCACTGCCAGCACCACCTCTCAGGTTCCAGTTGGCTTGGCAGGGTCTTTGCCAGCAGTCAAGATGGTGCTGCTCTCAGCTGGTGGGGGAGGGGATTCCTTCTCAATGCCGTTCTGCAAGCAGAAGTAGAAACTTCTCCATGAAGGTAGTCATAAATTGATGAGTTTTCGGGTTTCATGAAGCTGGCAGGTCTGCACCATGGCTGGGTGACGGCTCTTGGCTCGCATATACTCTGTCTGGCTCCGTCTGGAGCCAGCGGGTCTGTGCTGCTGAGAAGAGCTGTCTGCTCAGGTGCCGGGAGTAAGCTTTCTCACCAAGGCATTTTTAAGGTAAAATAGTTCAAAGTTAAATAAAAACAGCATGGTAAAATGTTCAGTGGCTGCAGAATACTGTAAGCTTTGCTTCATATGTTTATTTGACATATGATAACCTAATAAATATTGAATGAATGTTTTTCTATATTTTTGGTAATATAAGACTTCAAGTTTCAATTTCTCATAACTACAATCCCTAACATATATATTACATTATTGCTTCATGCAAAATATTATCATTATAGTATGATACTGAACTTCTTAGAATTAATACATTTGAGCTAGAATTATTATTAGCATTTGAACATATATACAGAAAATGTTTAAAACTGTATTAGGATAGGAAATTTAAATACAACCAGTTCACAAAGTACTGCCTGATGTTTTAATTGTCTGAAACTCAAGGGGGAGAACTTGGATTTTTCTCTGCATTGCAATCTTTAACATGACAGCATGGCATTATCACCACCTTCACTGATCTTTTCTTCCTTATTCTGGCTAAAATTACCACACTGTTATTCCAGAGTTTATTTTGACCTTTTAATTCACTTTTTTTTTTCTTCATTCTTCAACATGTAAACACTTTATGTCTCAAAAATCTCATTTCTCAAAAATCTCTTCTTCATACTCAGGGAAAGAATCACAAAAACAAATAAAGGAGTTGTGTTTACTGCTTAGCTTAGAATTAACAATGTCTCAATATAAGATATTAAAAGGTATGCAAAACACAGTTATTAGAAATTTTAGCAAGTATTATTATTCTAATCTCCGTGGAAACTTGAAATTATGCTGCTAAGTGTTATATTCTATAAATTTTGACTGATGGCATCTAATTAAAATGATTTGTTTCAAAATAATTTGCCTAAAATAATCCATTCCAGGGAAGCCTGTGCCTTACACAGAATAATGGTTTGCTTCTAGTCTTTTATTAGAAATTTTAATAAATATATTCAATATTTACAATTCAAAAACACTATCTGTTTTTTCTTGTCTAAGATTGGGAATTGAACTCAGCCCCTAATTTTTTTTTCTCACTGGGTAACACTCTTCTAATTAAGCCATACTTCTAACCTGAAAACATTATGTTCAGAAAAGTAAGTCAGGCAGAAAGATATAAAGGATACATGATTTTTCTCTTATATGTAGAAGCTAGATTTAGCTTACATACTCAAAATAGATATGTTGGGTGATCTGCAGAAGTAAATACATATATTAACTCAAATATTATACACTCAAGGGAGAACTCAATAGTGTAATTCTGTAGAAACGCAAAGTCAAAATTCAACAAAATAAATGCCAGGGATTAGGCATTTTAAAGGCATAATGTTCTCCCAAGTATAAATGAGTAGAGGAATGAAGAGAAGATGAGGAGAATGAAGAAGTCGAGATATATATGTGGGGGTGTGTGAATGATGACATTGATCAAGATGCACTGTATTCACATGCTGTTTTACTAAATTATAACTGCTTTATCAAACTATGTAAATATAATAATAAAAACACTACCTGTTATCCTGTCAAAACACAAAACATATTAACATGAAGAAATAAATATTGT